>NC_056737.1:1533058430-1533388430 GCF_019279795.1 Protopterus annectens | reverse complement strand
CAAAACAGATTTGAGGGCACTTGAAATTAATCATATGATTATACAATAGTAGTGAATGTATACACTCAAATGTGGTCCATCCATCACAGGAAAAATAACCACCAGGTAAAATAAGGCCAAACACATTCTAGATGTTCAAACATGTCAGTAAGACAATATTAATACATGTTATTTAATTTAATAATCCCATGTGGGTGTACCACTGTCACAAGCCATTCAGCGATTTTTAGTTAGAGGAGCAAAAAGTCAAAAAATCCATGCTATCTATTGGACATGCCATGTCATAATAGAGCATGTATTGAACAAATTAGATAGTATATATGTGTGTATAAAAGTATGTATATGTATGTATACATAAAGAAGTTAATAGTAGGCGAAATCAGTCATGAACATAACATACCTGGTAAATCAAAAATAGTATTGACACCAGCCTAAAAATAAGTGCTTTCACCCGGTTCAACAGAAACATAGTAAATATTCTATATCCGTCCTGGACACAATAATTGACCCCCCAATGAATACAAAATACCAAAAATATACTTTTGTGTTCCAACATCTCCCTCTGACAATATATTTGTAATTAAATCTGAATAATATTCCCATATTGTATAGAGCACCAATACTGACATCAACAGCCTGAACATAAAGGCATACACCTTTCTTTCAAAAGTAATGATGGCAGTTATATCTCTAATACCTGGATAAAAGTGGCACCACTTGCAAGCCAAAAGGAAAAAGGTGAAACGAGAAAACTATACTATTTTATTTAGTTTCAACTTACATAATGCTAACAAGCATAATTGCTCAGTCACCTTACTAATAAGTTATGTACCTTTCCTGGGTGCCCTTACAATAGGGAAAAATTTCTTGTCTAAACATGGCCATCGCCCATGTCAGACATAATATCAGATAGGAGTCCATATGGCTTAGTATGTAAACCCTGTTCAATATTAAGCTAAGATATTTAAACATTCATGATTTGAGGGCACATGAATAAGAAACAGATAGAATTCCCCACTTAGTGTCCTATTATTGAATGGACTAATACTGATTCAATATATTCCTTACAAATGATCATTTAATCCCGGGTGAAATAGAGCCCCCAATGTGATAATCCAATGTTTCTCTTTCCGATCCAACAACCCATGCCACCCTTGTTTATTAGTTCTGTCTCCAAAAATACGGTCAATGACCATAAAGGTGAATCTCGCTTGAGAATGTTTAAGTGTGTGTTGGTATAGTGCACTCGACTTAAGGGGATAGATACAGTTTTGGTAGTGTGTGTTGGTGCATGATTCTGTGTCCGAGTATGTCTTGTGCATTGGTAGTACTAAGGGAAGTTTTTTTTAAGGTAATTTGTAGGGTTAGTGTTGGGGCAGGAGCATGGTTAGGGTCAGTAAGTATTACTAAAGTGATGAAGGGGTGGGCACAGCCCCCCACACCACCTTAATAATGCATGCTGATCTTAACCCTGCAGGTGCTTTAGCATTAACCTTGCAACTTACTGTAAAAAAAAAAAAAACAATATAGCACTACTACAATTCAGACAAATTTGAGTGTAGTATTATATATGTTCAAACTTCTTAATGATCCTATTTTGCATTCGGCTTTAAGTAAATTCAATTACACATTTGTGTGTGTGTGTGTGTGTGTGTGTGTGTGTGTGTGTGTGTGTGTGTGTGTGTGTGTGTGTGTGTGTGTGTGTGTATATATATATATATATATATATATATATATGTATTGTATATGCATATAAACATATACATATGTATGTGTCTGTGTATATATGTGTGTGTGTGTGTGTGTGTGTTACTTCATATTCCAGTACTCCAGCCAGTGACAGAAGAACATAAACGGTCCTGTAATGCACACTTTAATTTATGTAATGATGATTTACTTTTCTGTTGGCCATAAATTTATGTAATGTTGACTTTTTTATTCTGTTAGCCATGGATTTATGTAATGTTGATTTCTTCTGTTTTATGTGCTTTCCATTCTGTTTTTTGTATAGTTGTGAAAGAACTGCCCTGAAAGACATCAGACAAAAGGGGATCACATGGTTAATATTTACTTTAGTTTACTGGATGACTTTTTATCTGACACCTGAAAGGTTTCAGACATTTATAGTACAAAGAAAACACCAGCTTATGATCAAGCAAACCCAGTTTCATATTATCTACTGTAATGATGCGTGCAAACAAAAATATTTTTTGTTAATAAAGTGAACTGTTCTTCAGCTTACTTGCAAAAT
Organism: Protopterus annectens; assembly: GCF_019279795.1. NCBI lineage: Eukaryota > Metazoa > Chordata > Ceratodontiformes > Protopteridae > Protopterus > Protopterus annectens. The sequence continues at coordinate 1,533,386,179 of NC_056737.1, read as the reverse complement.
GTTTAGATTAGAAAACTCCCATTAAAGTATAAAATTCAATGGATATCAGACAAGGGATATTAGAATCAGGTACCCTAACATATAATCTGCTAAAATATTAGTAATCAGAATTCCTTTTCTCCATGTGTAACTTGGATCTTCTTAAAAATACTATCAAAGGATAAGAATAATGTAGCTGGAAAATTATATGAGTGCTGACACTGTGAAAATCAGTTGTTTATTCTGAGTGTGGAAACCTAATGCTTTATTGCAGCCTGAAGCAGTAAGTCTCAGAATGTCAAAACAGGATGGTCACAGGTTTTCCTGTAATCAACATTTCACTATAGCCTGACTGCCTAAGTCATACTGCTGACTAAATTGTGAAGTCTGAGAACTTATTTTTTACCTTCTCCATCGTCTTCAAGCTTGTGTGACTTTGCAGTAGGTATACTTACAGACTGGGGGATTTGGATCTTGTTCCAGTATGCTGAGGGATACATACAAATGATGCAGTACTGCAATAGTGTAGTGGTCAGAGCATTCGCCTTATGAGCAGACATTCCAGGTTTGATTTTCATTCCATTTTCCATGTCAAATCACTTTATTAACAATATTTTTTCTTGTATAACCTACTAAATAACATATATTTGTGAACTGGAGTACTGCATTAAATGCAGATGTGAGGTGTCTTTGTGATAATGTTGTAAAATCCACAGATAAACACAAGTGCCCCATACAGTATATGTACACATGAATCAGGGATACAGATTGAAGGTATAATGTGTAATGAATGACAAATCCATAGAGTGTCCAAATCCACCACCTTCCCAAGAACCATGTTACATTTCTGTCTAAATTAGTGTGGAGGTAAGTGGGAGCAAGCACTTGTAAGCAGTAGTAAGTGGGTATAAGCCTGTTTGCTTGGGGGTAAGAATGCACACACAGGTTAAGCAATATTGAAGCTAACTCTCTGTATGCATATTTAACTGGAAGTTAGCATTGCTTACCGTCGTGCAAACCCACTTACAGTTGCTTAAAAGTGCCTTAATCACTCTGTATCCATCAGCCGCTGTTCTGGCCAGCAACAAAATAAACAGCCCTTGCAGGTCTTGAACCCAGGACCCTGTAAACTATAGTCACAGTAGTTAACCAGTAAGCCATCACATCAGTACATAAGATTGAGGTATCACCAAACAGATTCTCACTATAGGAAAATCAAAATTAACATGTGAAAGGAATCTATATATAGTTTTATGTCATATAACCTACTACATAACATAAATATGTGAACTGGAGTACTGCATTAAGTCCAGATGTGAGGTGTCATTGTAATAAAGTGTTGAAATCCCCAAATAAACAGAAGGACCCCATACAGTGTACGTACTATTGAATCATGGATACCAAACACATATGTAACATGTAATGAGTGATAAATCAATGCCAAACAGGAAATAGTGTGCAAATTAAAAAATAAGCAATGCTAAGCATTGCACACCCCTGCTTACTAGGTGTAAGCAATGTGTAGGCCAGCTAAATCAGTTTGTCTATTGGTTTACCCCTTTAAGCAATGCCAACCTTAGGTAAGCAGGTTTGCCCATAGCTTAGCATTTTCGAAACTGTCGAATCACGGCAAAGTGTGGGAAATCGGCCCTATTTAAACCCCACAGGTGGGAATACATCTCATAACTGGTAGCAGCTTCCTCCTGTAGGCACTATGACCAGTGTGGGTGAAGGAGTGCCCTTCCGGGCACAGCGCTGGGGTATCCAGGAGTCCAAAGTCATGGCAAGACTCCTTGTTAAAGACCATGACCAGAGACTGCTGAAGGGTCAGTACCAGGGTTCCCAATGTAAAGCGGAGGCCTGGGACCATCTCGCACATGATCTCACCAGTGCCACTGGCATCCTACAAACTAGTGAGCAGGTCAGGCGTCACTATGCTGACCTGAAATGGAGAAAGAGGGAGCTCTTGGATCAGTGGATCCAAGAGGCTAGGCAAGACGGGTGATGTCCCAGCTGTGTGTAAGTATTAGTCTGCTACCTGTTTAATAATTGCCAGCTCACGTATATTATGGATAGGTATGGCTAAATATTCCTGTTATGCCTTTGACAGTGGCAGACGACTGGGCTGTTAACCGGGAAGCCCATGCCTGTAGATTGCAGAGGTTTTGTCACGTGGCAGGTTAGTAATAATCTTGCATGTACTGTCATAAGAAATAAATCTAAAAGTAGTAGAAAGTTAATTGCCAGTATAAAATCTGTATTGTGTATGGCATGTACTGAATAAACCAGACAATATGGCAGGAAGAGTCTCATATAGGTTGTATGTAAATAAAAGGTTAACAGCCTGACAATAAAGGTCTAACTGCTGGACTGCTTGTGTTTACTCTGGTATCATATGGTAATGTAGTGTTGAAATCTCTTAGTAGTACTGTTGTATGAAGCACTGTTACCCACACTGTGCTACATAAATAAAATGTGTAGGAATGTCTGTATATGACTGTTGTAATCACAAGAGGTCATATTGTATAATTGAGAGAGACTTAAACAGAAAACAGTGAAAAGATAGACAACATAATTCAAATAGCACACTGAACTGACATGTGAAGTGTTGTATTTTTAACACACACAGCCATGGTTTGAATCTTGGGAGTGGTAGTAAGCTGTATGCAGAAGTATACCCCACAACTGTACAGATATTGTCAGAAAGTCCAGATAATTGGTGTAAGTCCCCTACCTGTCACCCTGTCCCCCTGGCAAATCAGTGTGATGATCCCAGAAGTTTAGGCAGCAAATAATGACATACAACTGATTGTCAGACATCATACCTGTCAGAAATATATCCATAAGAGCAAACCTGTAACTCTAGCAACTCACCAACGTGTTATGAGAGTAATAAGCAAAATATGTCCCAACTCCACCCCCATGTTCTGAAGCCATGACTAGAGAGTGTGCAGTAACAGAGTGAGACATATGTGCATAATAATAATGTGGAATCTGGTAATATGTGTGACAACATTCAAGTAGTGTTAAACATTCCCCCCCACAGGTCTGTCAGATACAAAACTGTGCCTAGAAATAAAATATTGAAATCTTGGACTTGTACTGTTTAGTCTGGTATTGTATGTCAGTGTTAGTGTTGCAGTATCTCTGACTAATAAGGTATTACTCATCACTGTCGTCCACACAGTGTTACATAATAAAACTGTCTAGGAAACCGTGTGTAAGAGTGTTGTAATTACAAGGTCAGATTGTAAAACCACGGGAAACTTATAGAAAGAATTCAGAGAAAATATACACAGCAAATATCTATATACCACACCCGACTGTGATGTACACTGTTTTATTTTAGCACACACAGCCATAGTTCGAAACATGGGAGTGGTAGTAAGCTGTATGTAGAATCATACCTCTCGACTTTACAGATCTGTCTGGAATGTCCAGAGAATTGGCCCATATCTGCTGGCTGTTACCCTGTCCCCCCTGGCATATCAGCATGCTAAACTCTGACTTGTAGGCAGCATTACATGTCATATAACTGACTATCAGGCCTGTAAATATTTGGAAAATGTCTATGAAAACAAACCTGTCATTGTACAACTCACCAAAGGTTTATGAGGGCAATAGTCAAAATATGTCCCGGTTTCACCTCCATATTGTCAAGACATGCCTAGAGTGTGTGCAATAAGAGATGGAGAGGTATGTGCATAACATCAACCTGGAATCTGGGAATATGCATAGAAACAGTCAGGTAGTTTTAACAAACAATACCTCCACAGGTATACCAGGTAAGAGGTGAATGCCACAGGTAAAACACAATTCATGTATATAGTTGTCTACATCCATACCACTGTCCAAACTAAGGCCATAGGGTAGTGTAATAATACCTGTAAGGTACAGATCACAGCACTGACTAGAAAAGAAATGAGAACTGCAGGGATATACAAGTTGTTAATTGAGATCTTTCTCTCCCCCCCACCATATCTGCAACAATAAACTAAATACACAACTCAGTTGGTATGTGCACTATTAAATCTATTGTTGGGACATATGTCCTATTGTCTGATAAATATTGAAATTTGTTCTATGCATGTGCCATGTTGAAATACTCCCACTTTGGTGACATGCTGCCATCAATGTACCTGCATGCTGTTGTAATGGCCACTGTGGTTCCATATATGCATGTGTTCTGTTTGCTATGCAAGTGTTCCAAATCTGGTGCTTCGGGTTAATGGGAATATCTATGCATGATGTTATACCTAATCCTGGAATGTGTAGACTATTACTAACCCACATCATCATCTTCTTTCGGCTGTTCCCATTAGGGGTCGCCACAGCAGATCACCTGTTTCCATTTCTTCCTGTCCTCTGCATCTTGCTCTGTCACACCAACCACCTGCATGTCCTCTCTCACCACATCCATAAACCTTATCCTAGGCCTTCCTCTTTTCCTGTTACCTGGTAGCTTCATCCTTAGCATCTTTTTCCCAATATACTCAGCATCCCTCCTCAGCACATGTAAAAATCAACGTAATCGTGCCTCTCTGGCTTTGTCTCCAAACCTTCCAACCTGGGCTGACCCTCTAATATACTTATTCCTAATCCTGTCCAACCTCGTCACACCCAGTGCAAATCTTAACATCTTTAATTCTGCCACATCCAGCTCAAACTCCTGCCTTTTTGTCAATGCCACTGTCTCCAACCCATATAACATAGCTGGTCTCACTACCCTCTTGTAGACCTTCCCTTTCACTCTTACAGGTACTCGTCTGTCACAAATCACTCCTGACACTCTTCTCCACCCACTCCATCCTGCCTGTACTCTCTTCTTCACCTCTCTTCCACACTCACCGTTACTCTGAACTATTGACCCCAAGTATTTAAACTCATCCACCTTCACCACCTCTACTCCTTGCATCCTCATCATTCCTCTATCCTCCCTCTCATTCACACACATATATTCTGTCTTAGTCCTGCTGATCTTTATTCCTCTTCTCTCTAGAGCCTCTCTCCATCTCTCCAGGGTCTCCTCCACCTGTTCCCTACTCTCACTACAGATCACAATGTCATCTGCAAACATCATAGTCCACGGTGACTCCTGTCTGATCTCGTTTGTCAACCTGTCCATCACCATTGCAAATAAGAAAGGGCTCAGAGATGATCCTTGATGTAACCCCACCTCCACCTTAAACGCATCCGTCACTCCCACCGCAGACCTCACCGCTGTCACACTGCCCTTGTACATATCCTGTACCACTCTTACATACTTCTCTGACACTCCTGACTTCCTCATACAATACCACAACTCTTCTCTAGGCACCCTGTCATATGCTTTCTCTAAGTCTACCAAAACACAATGCAACTCCTTCCGACATTCTCTGTACTTCTCCATCAACACTCTCAGAGCAAAGATCACATCTGTAGTGCTCTTTCCTGGCATGAAACCATACTGCTGATCACTAATCATCACGTCCCTTCTTAACCTTGCTTCCACTACTCTTTCCCATAACTTCATGCTGTGACTGATCAATTTTATCCCTCTGTAGTTATTACAGCTCTGCACATCACCCTTATTCTTAATAATCGGTACCAAAACACTTTTTCTCCATTCCTCAGGCATCCTCTCACTTTCCAAGATTTCATTAAACAATCTGGTTAAAAACTCCACTGCCATTTCACCTAAACACCTCCATGCTTCCACAGGTATGTCATCTGGGCCAACAGCCTTTCCATTCTTCATTCTCGTTATAGCTATCCTTACTTCCTCCTTTGCTAATCCATTGTACTTCATGATTTACTATCCCAACATCATCCAACCTTCTCTCCCTCTCATTCTCTTCATTCATCAACCCCTCAAAGTACTCTTTCCATCTCCTCAACACACTCTCCTTGCTTGTGAGTATGTTTCCCTCATTATCCTTTATCACCTTTACCTGCTGCACATCTTTCCTAGCTCGGTCCCTCTGTCTAGCCAATCGGTACAGGTCCTTTTCTCCCTCCTTAGTGTCCAACCTTTCATACAACTCTTCATATGCCTTATCCTTAGCCTTCACCACCTCTCTCTTTGCCATGCACCTCATCTCCTTATACTCCTGTCTACTTTCTTTATCTCTCTGACAATCCCACTTCTTCTTTGCCAACCACTTTCTCTGTATACTCTCCTGTACTTCCTCATTCCACCACCATGTCTCCTTGTCGTCCTTCCTCTGTCCAGATGTGATACCAAGCATTTTTTTAGCCGTCTCACTTACTAGCTCTGCTGTAGTTACCCAGCTATTTGGTAACTCTTCACTGCCACCCAATGCCTGCCTTAACTCATCCCTGAACTCCACCTCACAATTACCCTTTTTCAATTTCCACCACTTGATCCTTGGTGCTGCCCTCACACTCCTCCTCCTCTTCTTGATAACCACTGTCATCCTACAAACCACTATCCTATGCTGCCTAATGACACTTTCTCCGGTCACCACTTTACAGTCTCCAATCTCCTTCAAACTGGCCCTCCTACATAAGATATAATCCACCTGTGTGCATTTTCCTCCACTCTTGTATGTCACCCTCTGCTCCTCCCTCTTGTTAAAATACGTATTCACCACAGCCATGTCCATCCTTTTTGCAAAATCCACTACCATCTGACCTTCTGCATTCCTTTGTTTAACACCATACCTACCCATCACTTCCTCATCCCCTCTGTTCCCTTCACCAACATGCCCATTGAAATCTGCTCCAATCACCACTCTCTCACCCTTGGGTACAGTCATCACCACTTCATCCAATTCAGTCCAAAATTTTTCTTTCTCATCCATTGCACACTCAACTCGTGGAGCATACGCACTAACAACATTCATCATTACACCATCAATTTCCAGCTTCATAAACATCACTCTATCCGACACTCTTTTCACCTCCAAAACACTCTCAGCATACTGTTCCTTCAGAATAACTCCTACGCCATTTCTCCTCCCATCCACACCATGATAAAACAATCTAAGCCCACCTCCGATACACCTAGCCTTACTCCCCTTCCATCTGGTCTCTTGCACACACAATATACTAACCTTCCTTCTGTCCATCATATCAGCTAGCTCTCTCCCTATACCAGTCATACTGCCAACATTCAAAGTTCCGACCCTCACTATCACAGTCCTAGCTTTTCTCCTCTCCTCCTGCCTTCGGCGATGTCTTCCACCTCTTCTCCTCCTTTGGCCAACATTAGCCCAATTTCTGCCAGCACCCTGTAGGCTAACAGTATTGGTGGTGGTCGTTGTTAACCCGGGCCTCGACCGATCTGGTATCCCACATATGTTTTAAAATTGAAACAACATACCATGTTTGGGAAGGCCGGTCCCAGCGGACCCACCTCTCCCAACTCATCTGCCCATGGCACCAGGCATCAGCACATCTGGGGCCCATCCGGAGACCTCCTTGTCCACTGGTCCTGCACCACCTTCAGGTGGAACTGCCTCAGGGGATGGGGCTCACCCCCTCCTGGGAGCCGGTGCCGACAGGATACTGTCACCCATCGTTAGGTCCAGGGTCTGGTGCATAGCGAGCTCCACAGGGAGTTTGGAGATCTGCTATGCCAGTTTGAAGGTCACTTGGCACAACTAGAGGGTCATCCTGTCCCTCCTACTCAGCCACCAGCACAGCCACCTTCGGCGCCATGAAGGTGCAGTGGTGACTGCCCATGGGTGGGGATCTCAGTCCCACTGTTACCACTAGGAAGCTCATGGTCTTCCGACTTTCAAACACCCCTCCCCATCCAAGGTGTTTACCCCCATGTGTCATATACCACCCCTGTATGCTGTCTTGTCTGTCATGTCTGTTATCCTACCCAACCTACCTCCCCAAATATACCTACTATCCCTCCCCAACATCCCACTCTCACCTTAAAAAAAGGGCAATCTGTTCCCAAAAAAAAAATCTCACCCCATACATACCTGTCCATTTTGCACATGTATCCACTAGACACATGTAATCTGGTCTAATTGTTTTCACAACATATTATTGTTGTCTTCACTCCTCTCTCAGGGGTATGAGTGTTCAAATCTACCTCCAAATCAGTGTATATGCACAACTGTTACTGTAGAAAAAATGGGCAGCTATGGACCTTCCCTACACCCGTCCTGCACATCCCTAGCTATTTTCCCTACTGTGTTTCCCTCTTTGTGCCCCTTTTTCACCACTTTCCTATCAACCCTTTTTCATTTCTTTTAAAGAAATTAGCATGGGGGTAAGTGGGAGTAAGCACTTTTAAGCAGCAGTAAGCGGGTTTAAGCTTGTTTGCATGGGGGTAAGCAATGCCTACATGGGTTAAGCAATTTAAAAGCTAACTGAGTATAAGAAGCTGTAACCGGAAGTCAGCAGTGCTTACCATCACACAAACCTGTGCAAACCTGCTTACAACTGTTTAAAAGTGTCTTAATCCTCTGAATCCAATGGCCCTTGTTCTGCCCAGCAACAAAATAAACCGCCTTTGTAAAACTCCAAGCCAGGACCCTGCACACCATAACCAATGTTTGCCACTAAGCATACATAACCCTGATGTTTTCACAAACATATCATCCAGCACAGTCATTCAACAGTACAGGAAATGTATCACTACATGTAGATGTATGTGTGGTGTGTGTGTGTGTGTGTGTGTGTGTGTGTGTGTGTGTGTGTGTGTGTGTGTGTGTGTGTGTGTGTGTGTGTGTATATATATATATATATATATATATGTATATTTAGATATGTATATATATATATATATATATGTGTGTGTGTATATATATATATATATATATATATATATATATATATATATATATATATATATATACACACACACACACACATATATATATATGTATGTGTATATATATATATATATATATATATATATATACACACACACACACACACACACATATATATATATATATATATATATATATATATATATATATAAATATATACATATGCATACATCTGCAGATATAAATGTCTACATATATATGCATATATATATATATATATATATATATATATATGGTTTACTATCCAAAGATTGAAATTCATTTGGTCGACGTTCATTTGGTCAAAATCATTACATCGACAGATCATAATATTGATGCCAAAATATCTGCATTTAAGGGGTGTCCAACCTTTTTGCTTGTTGGGGCCGCATTGAGTGAACAGAAATGGTCTTGGGGCCGCATATAAAATATATCATATAGTTAACTCTTTCGTTGCTCCAGAAGACCACAGTCGACGTCCTGGCTGTACTGTAGGTGCATTTGAACAATGAATAAATGTAATAAATGCCTAATATTTGCCTTAAAATTCTAATTCTCATTCTAATTCTAATTCTCTAATCTAACAGTTAACTCTAACATCTTAGTTAATATACCTATATATATATATATATATATATATATATATATATATATATATATTTTTTTTTTTTTTACAAATAAACAGATATTCACTACAGCACTAGCATTTCTCACTGGGAAAACCATTCCAGCAGTCCAACTACGTAAAATGTCAACATCAGCAGTCCTACAATACAATAATCCACAAAAATAACCCAACAAATTTGCAATAAAGTAAATAATTCACATTACTGACTTAATAAAACAATTCTGAATAAGCTACAAGAGGGTCTCACCCAAATAAATAACCGGTGCAGAAATAGGGCCTCAAGCTAAATGTCAAAAAATGCATCATCATCCCCTTTGAGGAGAGTGATGTCCCCACAAATTATCACATTAATAACAATGTTGTAAGCATGCAGTAAGTCATATGGTACTTAGGCACCCAGGTTAATAGAAACCAGGCTTTTGACCACCACATTGTCTCCGTTGTAAGGAAAGCTTTTTACATGGCCCACTTGAGTAGTAAGGGTACCTCATCCGGGGACAAGGAGGTCATAACATCCCTGTATTCTTCCTTTACAAGAACCATTATTGAGTGCAATGCCCCTTTTACCCTGCCAAAATAAAGACTACAACCATTTCTGACAAAAAAGGTCAAAGGACTAAGTTCACTTAGTTATCCAAACAGACTAAAAAGCTTCTTGCTTTCCTCTGTCTCTCACTGGCCCCTATAAATGTCATCATTGGCTTGCTTTCCAGGCTAAGAAAGATCCTGCCTTAAGAGACTTCCTCTACCTCAGAAATACTGGTTATACTTAAAACGCTCACTACAAAGACCACAGCCTTCACTGCAACATAAACAAGCCACTTTTTATGGACAGGTTCTCGACACAAAAACATTCAACTTCTGTAAAAAGCTCCTCTCATTATCAAACAATGTAGTTCAGCAGCACGATGGCTGGATGGATAGCCATAAATGTAGTCCTTGGGTAAGTAGCATAGCCTTCATCAAACTAGATGGAAAATCCACATACTAACCTTTCCCAGCTGGATGGCTAAGATCTAATATTGGTTACTCAAGTCTAGTTGCCCAGGAAGAGGGGCATGTTTAACTAAGAATTTCATTTGCAAAATTATATTCAGTATACATATTAAATCTCTCTCTCAATTACACACACACACACACACACACACACACACACACACACACACACACACACACACACACACACACATACACAAAAAAAGCCCCTACTTGTAAAATAGGCAACCTCAGTAATCACATGACACCCACTCACTGAATGAAATTGTCTGGAAGTCAAAATATCTGGAAAAAAAATCATAATACAGATGGATTCATCCATGTAATTTCCCACCACCAAAAGGACCATCAATAAATCAACAAACAACTGCTCGGCAAAAAGTAAATCAACAAGAAAACCATAAACTATAATGCTACATACTGGTGTAAACATATAACTTGTGTCAATCCCCAGGTTAATCCATACCAAAAGACTGTTTCAGAGCTTCAGCTATGTACAAACAGCTTTCTCCTAAAAACTTTACTCATTGATATTTGCCTTGCTGTAATTATAACTGTAAAAAAAAATGTTTTTAAGTTTATTCTGTACCTCGATGATTCTCACTGTTGCGAGATGTAATATCTGCCATATTGTATGAGTACTACATCCATAATTTGCTGTCTCTCTCTCTCTCTCTCATGTATTGTATTATATTGTTTTGTGTTATTTTTGGAGCTTTTCTCCCCAGGCCTCTGCTGAAAATGGACCTGTGTCCAGTCGGACTTTCCCGGTAAACAAATGTAAAATAAAATAAAATAAATAAAAATAAACTTCCCTCCAATCTAAAGCCATTTGACATTCAGACATTTTAATTTGTGCAGAAGTTACTAACAGATTGACAGTTTACTGAGCCGTAATGCTGACCTTCGCTTTCGAAAAAAACAAACTCCCAGACTTTGTCAATAGCTCAAAGTGTAGAGAGGATTTATTTATTATATATTTATTTATTTTTGGAAAACATCTTTAAAACTGTTAAACTAATTACACACCCAGAAACACAGTAAAGTTATTGTGATTATGTAAACCACAGACTGCTCCAAGAAATCTAAGTCACATTAGCACTCTATGCTTATGTCCGAACAGATGAATCATACCTGTCAATTCCAAAAGAAGTAAAGTAGCTTAATAAGAAGGTTATTTGCAAGGTTACATGGCAGTTTATATTAGAAATAAGCAGAGATATTAAAAAGGCTCTGTTTTTCATAATTATGCCGAAAAGTCTTCCAAGGTAAATACAACTTCTGATTTAGTATGGAACCATACCTCTCAACCTTAGAGCAAGAAATCTGGACAAAGTGAAAAATAAAAGTGGGACACAGGCCCAAAAATAGTTATGCATCACAGACACCATTGAAACAACTGTAGCTGCAAACATTATACATCACTTATAATCTTTCTATCCTATCATTGTCAGTTAAGCATTATATGGCTCATTCAGTCCTGCCTTCTTTTGCATCAAAGAAAACCATGCTTTGAAATGACAAATGCATTAAAATAATAAATAAAACACATTGCATCAACATCCTGCAACTTCCTACCTGCAAGCAACCACAGAGCTTTCACTGAAACTAGGGCTAGTTTTCCCAGAATGACAGCTCTCCCTAATTAAGTCTAATGGTATACAATCTACCAGTATCTGGACTACCTGAAATAAATTAAATTATGGCCTGTAAATTGAAAGTATACTTTGTTTAATTAAACTATATTTCTAAGCCCACTTACTATATTTTTTCAGTAACATCCCAATATCCATTTCCAGGTCACTTTGCAAGACATTGGCAGTGGTAGACTTGGCATCCTTCAGAACCCCACAGGCCCACGCTAATACATTGTCCATTAAATGTAAGTATCCATCCACTGTAAATGGCAAGAAGCTATGTCTTAAAAAATCTACTTCTGGCATGCGTACCCAAGTATTAGGTTTTGAAACAAAGAAACATATTCTCCACAGTCCGTAAGTCTCTTTCTTTAATAATCATCTACTGTTGCAGCACTCCCAACACATAAGCACTCACATACACACTAAAATCCCCAACATTTAAAAATGACATTGTGCCCACTTGATTTGCCAGTATTGATGATCCGCCAAAGCTATGCTTACTGTTGTCCAATCTACCACTGCTTAGAACCCACCAATGAAAAAACAGTACTAGGTGCTTTTTTTGTTTGTCTGAAAAAACAATACAACTTTATATGCTACAGTCCCACATAGTCAGTCCACTACTGACCCATTAACCCTAGGCTGCTGTTTCATTCTTACTCCCTGGAACTGCATTACCTTGGATGACTACTTTTATTTCCTAAGCAAAAGACACAAATTGGAAGATGGGGCAAAAATCCAGACATTCTTTGAAAATCCATACAGTTAAGAGGTATGAGTTCATGTTCGATACAACACTCTCCCTGTCAGGAAAAGCCACAGTTTAATGAAAGTGTACTCTTAATGTATGATATATTTGTGAGCTAACTTGTTTGTGTTCAGTAGGTAGACTGATCATTGTTAGCCTCTTTGTGCATGCATCTCTCTCAGTCATGCAGACATATACACACATACACACACACACACACACTCTTCTTCTACTTTCACGCACACAATTCTGCTTTTATGCATGCACTCACTCACTCCATGCTTACCTATTAACACATGTAATTGCTGTCCCTTTCAAAGGCAACAGCGGCAAATCCATACATGAGTCCCTCTTCAGTGGGAACACACACACACACACACACACACACACACACACACACACACACACACACACACACTGATTGTTCGGCGCAAAATAATGGTGTAAACACACTGACCCTTTTTTGGCTCAAAAACAAAACTAGAAGAGTGCTTTGGCGCATACGCACACCGACATTAGCATTACAGGTCACGGGAGCGAAAAACACAAAACAAAAAAAGTGTTTTGGGGCATGCGTGCATTGATGTTGCAGTTAGAGGTTGAGGGCCGCATGGAAGAGCTCTGAGGGCTAATTTAAATGGTCGACACACACCTCAAACTAACACTAGTGTTTTTGCAGGGGGGCTGTGCCCCCCTGCACCCCCGACACCCTCCGCTACTTATGTATTACAACTCCAGGATCGCACAACAGTGCTGACAAGGATAAATCCTTGCCTCTTGTCACCATAAGGTCGACAGAAAGTCGACAGCACTGTCGACCAAATGAACTACTTAATATTAATTAGTCAACCGAATGTGTCGACCAAATGAACGTTAGACCAAATGAATTTCAACCTTTTGATAGTAAACCTATATATATATATATATATATATATATATATATATATATATATATATATATGTATATATACAGATATATATATATATATATATATATATATATATATATATATACAGATATATATCTATAGATATAAAAGAGAACATAACAAATACATATATGACCAAAGGCACCATTAATAGGGGTGAGGGGGCCCAAGCTAAATACCTCTTGTAAGTATTGATATCACCCCCTCCCCCACAGCCAAACAGATCTGCCCTGCAAGACAATACCAACTGTTGCAAGCCCCATGCCCAAGACCCTACACAACATGGCCAAAAGACGTTAACAGTAATCCATCCCACCTGTATGATGTCAGGATGGTATCAATAACATATCATGCAGTACAGTTTGGCTGCCATAAGGAATATACAATGTGGAAGCAATAAACATTCCAAAGATACAGATACACACACACACACACACACACACACACACACACATATATATATATATATATATATATATATATATATATATATATATATACATATAGATGTAAATGAGCATACACACACATAGATATGGAAACAGGTCTGAGGACCTCATACAGCAAGGTTGCCACCTTTTCAAATGGACAGTGTATGATTCACTCATGCAAAAGACAATTGTTGCATGAAACATATACCCACAGAGAAGTCAAAGGATATGACACCACACATAGGTTTGCATACATAAGAAATGTTTATTTGTGTACTATTACAGTTATATATGCCATGTCATATAGCTGTTAGGTCTTTGAAATACATACTAACTGAGTAATGCAACTCTCAAGCAGATAACTTTATACAGTAATCTGAAAGCATAACATATGTTGCTGTCCAGGCCAATGCCTTCAAGTAGTACAACAGTAAAGAAAGACTGGGCCAGAGGATAACAATCAATCAACAGCAAGTAATGCAGATATATAGTTCAGCAGCCTTAAATTACACTCTGTACTCAACCCCTAGGGGGAAACGAATTAAGTTGCCACAATGAGGATGTATCTGTTACATAACAATGCTTAACTGAACACATCACTATCACTCTGACAAACAGAATAGTCTGTATGACAGTAAGCACTAGGCCACCAATGTTCCCAAGGTGAAATGTATGGAAATGTACAGCCATATACCTTAAGGCAGCTTACTACCAATATCCCTCACATGTTGCAACAGTCTAGATTATATATAGTGCATACCCCTCCTCCATAGACTGACATACAGGGTCATATAACACTATTAAATACACTGACTTCTGGACTGCAGAAGGGCACACATGTTTTGTGCATCTGAAGCTTACATATATGTGGATCCTACCCCACAATATGTGTGGGGACCACAACAGCACTGGAATGATGGCAGGAATGGTAGCACAACACAATCACAGACCACTACATAAGAATCTCTTACTGCATGTCATATGGACAAAGCCTGGTATATAGGTGGAGGACAGAGGCTGGAACACAGGGCCATATGTGAAATAGTGTTGTTATACACTGCGAAAGTTGCTGGTGTTACAGGATAGTCTGCAACATACCCTTAGTCAGGAATATGAAGTCAGAAACACAAATGGATGTAGCCATGTACTGATAGCACTCAACACACACAGTGCCAGTGATATATCTGACACAAGACCTGTGTGGTGGACAGACAAAACATAACAGGCACTCCACTGGCCATCATGCGGATAGGCCCACAGTTGAGAGCTATGCAGACGGACTGTATTTCATGTTAAACTAGTATGTACACACAAACCCTGTAACACTGGTGCTATACAATGCATATAACAACACTACTCACACTGTATGTAGGTCTGGAACCTTATACAAATATGTAGTGGGCCTGTGTCTGTAAGTCCTCTTGTAAGAGGTATTGCTACCTGCTGTCTGTAACACTGCTGCCCACACACAGAAAGGATGTCCTCCATACAGGAAAGGTAAAGGGATCACACCCACATGATGTAGGAATTTATAGTAGTGGGTTGCCATGCCATTGGTAACTTGAAGTACTGCACGGCATCCTACATGCAGGTAGCAAGTGGTGGACACTGACTGGTGCAGAGGCCATCACCTGATCATGTGCATCACCTACAAAATCCATGCTGCAATCTATTCAAAGCAGCTCAATCCATTTAGTGGAGATAGACTGAGATAGATAGAGAGAGAGAGAGAGAGAGATAGTGAAAGCAAAAAAAAGCAAATACAACAAAAAAAAGCCACATACATCCCGCCATTCACACAGCAAACTATCCAGAAGAGACATCATTCCCACAACAGGTATATGAAGTATATATGCATATAATTGAATGTAGTACTTGGTCCATAATAATGGGATAGATTATGTGGAATTATTTATATGTGCCATCAGGGGTTGTTGTTGTAATGATGTCTAGCTGAACAACTGCTATGGACAATAGTGTCTGTCCCTGTGGGCAGTGGGTCATACCTGTCAACTGTGCAGATCAGCACTGAGTGACAAAATGTAAGCCATATTAGTGTGTGTTGTGTAATGCAAGACATGTATATTAGTGTGGCCAATAGCTGGTGGTGGAAGTAATGACGTTATGATGGACATGTAGGTTCCAGAGCCCACCACTTGCAGGGCAGTCATGTTAATGTGTAATGTACCATGCAGAAATGCCATAGGTGTGTAATAGGCTTACCTGAAATCTGTCCCTATATATACCCCCTAATGTTAGGCTGTGTCCACATGTGGGACCTGTCTGTGTTGTAGCAAGGCAGAACCATGCAGCTGTGCAGGAAGGAGAGTTAGAGAGTGTGGACCTGATGTCTGAACGCATCATATATATATATATATATATATATATATATATATATATATATATATATATATATCTGTGTGTGTGTGTGTGTGTGTATATATATATATATATATATATATATATATATATATATATATATATACACATCATAATATATATATATATATATATATATATATATATATATATATGTGTGTGTGTGTGTGTGTGTGTATGTGTGTATATGTATATATATATATATATATATATATATATATATATATATATATGTCTACTTTTACACAAACACACATGCACATATGTATATAAATACATGTCCCCTATTTTGCATGTAAGTGCTGCATGATATGTGTGAGGGAACATCACATATATCAATACACACACATATATATATATACAGCAGTAAGTGTGTGCAAAATGGATGGTTATGTCAGGTGTGAACCCCATGTTGGGAACACATTGCCCTTGTTTGTGAAGGTGGGATTGGGAATTTGGGAAAGGATAGCAGGTATATTTGTGGAGGTGGTTTTGGTTGTAAGATAGAGAAGACAGCCTACAGTGACAGTATGTGACATGTGGTGGGTAAACACCCTGGATGTGGAGTGTCATTTGCTATGTGGAAGCCCCATGAGCCCCCATATGGAAACAATGGGACCAAGGTCCCCACCCATGGCCAGTCACAACATTAGCTTCATGGCCCTGAAGGTGCCTGGGCTGAAGGCTGAGAAGGAGGAGCATGTGGACCCTGTGAGTGTGTACTGAAGGCCTCATGGTGCTGTCACACCTCCCCCAAGTCTTTGTGGAGCTCCCTGTGCACCAGACCCTGAACCTGACCTCGGGTAACAGGATCATGTCTGTGTGTGCTCTCAGGGGGGGGGGGGGTGAACACCATCCCCTGAGGTGGTTTCACCTAAAGGTAGTGCAGGACCAGTAGATGAGGAGGCCCCAGGGTGGGTCTCACATGTGATGTGGCTTGGTAACATGGCCAGATGAGGTGGGAGAGGTGGTTCTGCTGGCAACGGTTCCTTAAACATGCTGCTGTGTCACTGATATAGAACATATGTGGGTAGTAATAGTCCACACATTCCTGGATCATGTCCCACAGCATGCATAGATATCCCCAATAACACAAAACAGCAGCAATCACATAGCAAACAGACCATATGCATATATGGAACCATAGTGGCCCTTACAATGGCATGCAGGTGACATTGTCCGTAACAGGCCGCCAATGATAGTGTCCCCACAGGGAACATGACTACAAACACATAGCACATAGTGTTGTACAATACGATATATGTCCCAATGGTAGGTATTCTGTAGGGTTTACTGTCATAAATTCGAAAGTAAAAATAAATAATGTCTTTATTTTCGAATTTATGCATCGAAAATGAACATTTTCGAATAATAGTAAACTCGAAAACAAGGGTGTATTGTCGAAAATGTCGCTTGCGGCATTTACGGCGATACACAGCACGCCCACCCTTCCCATAATCACCTACCTACCTAACCGAAACACACAGTGCCCCCCACACCCCCCCTAACTTAATATTCCAACTCCGAGATCGCACTACAGTGAGGAAAGGGATGCATTTCCCTAACCGCACTGTACCGCAATCCCCTCCCATGAGCGAAAGTTAGAATTGCGAATGCACAGTTCATTCGCAATGCAAACCTTCGCTCATGTCACCTGCCGTAATATGAAGTATTCGAACATCTGATGTTCGAATACGTCATAGCCGTGCAAATGCACGTCGACATAATGATAGCAAACCATTCTGTAGACATACCCATTGAGCTGTGTGATCAGATTGTTGTTGCAGATATGGTGGGGGGAGACAGGGATGTATATTAAAAACTGTGATAACCTTGCTGTATGAGGTCCTCAGACCTGTTTCCAACTTTATGTCTTTCAGGCAAGATATCCAGGGAGAGGCTTCCCATTTATACAGTGGAGGAGAATGACATCATCTCACACCTGGTGCAGCACTACCAGGTGTTGTTCGGCCAAACAGCCCATGAGCAGCAGCAGCGGACCGCCCTGTGGAACAATCTTGTCCACAGGGTAAACGATGTCAGCCTGCATAACCGCAGTTATGAGCAGGTCCAAAATCGATGCACTGATCTAATCCGCCATGCACATTGGCGTGCTGCTGCAATCAGGGGGGACCAGCTTGTAGCGGGGGGGGTCATGCCATCCAGCCCCCCTGACACATGTTGAGGAGCTCCTTGCGAGCCTCGGGGCACCTGCCAGACACCAAACAAAACACCTGGCGGAGAACATAGTGGAGGTGGATGCTATCCACAAATTGGCAGAGGAGCATTCAGGTAAGGTCACAGGACACATCAGTAGACCACTGTTGCGTATCCATCCACATCTGAAGAGTGTGAGATGAAGTATATATAGTCTGTTGCTGTGTTGTAGTAACAAACAGATGTGCATAATCTGTAGTATTGGGGGCTTGTACTTTTGATGTACTGTAATGCTGCACCCACCCTGTACCAATGCCACAGGTGTGGCTACTGACATCACATGTCTCACACAATTATGTAGGTCCCTCTGGTATACCTCCAGGGCAGCAGCCTATAGCTGGTGAGTATGGTGTTTGTTCAGGTTTGCCAATACACCGGTCATGTTATCGCCATGGTATATTCATTGCACACATTTAACACACCTAACCATAATGCATGCCATATGTGTTCATATATTGTTGCTGTTAACTGCACTGCATCACAGTGTTCATCATGATGGTGTATCTGAAGGATGTGTCAGACTCCTGCAATATAACTAACATCCTGTCATTGCAAAATGTGTGCACAGAGATGAACATAATGGTGGGACAAATGACCTACAGTAGGGACATGTGTGAAACATCACCCTTATACATAGGTTCATAGGTTCATAGGTTTATACTAGGCTATCTTCCCTAAGGCATTTATAAGCCTAGCCCAGAGTTTTGTGGCTTACGCCACCCCTTATGTTAAAAAATACTGTGCCCATTAGTTTGTTGTGCCTCTGTCCAGCAGTGACACAGAGATGATTCCCAGGGTAAACCTACGATCTCCCATCCACCGGTCAAGATTTCCCTTGAACAGAGCCGGCGAGGTGCTCTGCCTCAAATGGACCGGGATTTTATTCCACAACATAGGGAGTCTCTGGGTGACAAATCTATCCCTCCAGCATGTCCTATTTATATCTGTGCTAAGGTTTAAGTCGCTTGCTCTAGTGGATCTGGTAGATTTGGATTTTTTGAGGTGGAGCATGTCCATTAATTCCGGGTTGGACATGGCCTTGTATGTCAAGCACAGGTCTCCTCTGAGCAGACGGTATGCGACTGAATAGAGATGGAGTTTCTTCAGTCTGGCAGCATATGACAGATTTTGGAGTCCCTTTATCCTTTTGGTGAGGAACTTTTGGGGTCTCTCCAATTGCTGCAGGTGTCGGGTGAGATACATCCCGAATGGGGCATTGTACTCGATCATTGGTCTGATAAGTGAAGAGTACAGGGGAACAATGACCTCACTTGATCTGGATGTGAATCCCTTCATGATCAGGTGGGCAATGTAGAAGGTCTTTCTAAAAACTTTAGCAATGTGAGTGTCAAAAGAAAGGCCACTGTCAACCTGGGTCCCCAGGTCCCTGATAACCTCTTCTGTGCTTAGTGGATTGCCACCTGTATGGTAGCTTGGGGTTACCTTGTTTTCCCCGAAGGGTATGACTATACATTTTTTGGCATTTGACTTCAGGCCATGGCTCTGGCACCAGCTATCAGTTTCCGTGAGACCCCTCTGAAGGATATCTGTGCCCGATGTACTTTCCACTATGGCGCCCAGTTTGCAGTCATCTGCAAATTTTGTCAGCCATAGTCCTCCTATGTTTGCCTGTACTTCTGAGAAGTAGATGCCGAACAACAGGGGGCCAAGGACTGAGCCCTGTGGGACACCACTTGTGACCGGCTTGGAGTATGACATGGCGCCAGCTACTCTAACCCTGTGGGTTCTGTTCTTTAGCCAGTTTGCAACCCATCTTGTGACATATGGGTTTACATTTAAGCTGGTAAGTTTCTCTATAATACCCGAGTGGGGTATTGTGTCGAAAGCTTTTGCAAGGTCAAGGTAGGCTGTATGGACTGCCTTTCCCTCATCAATGGCCTTGGTGACTGTTTCGAAGAAGTCGACCAAGTTCAAAAGGCATGATCTGCCCTTGACAAAGCCAAACTGGGTCGGGTCCAATGTCTGCAAGTCCCCTATGTCTTTGTTTATGAGTTCCATTATGATCCTCTCTACAGCTTTGCAGACCAGGCTTGTTAAGCTTATGGGGCGGTAATTACCAGGGTCCGTAGAGGCACCGCCTTTGTGGAGTGGGACCACAATTGCCGTACGCCACTCCTTGGGCACGTATCCTGTGGTAAGGCTAAGATTAAACAGCTGCCTTATGTGCGAGTTTAGTTCCTCATTGAGTTTGTGTAGCACACAGCCGGGGACACCATCCGGTCCCATTGATGCTGTGTATTTAGCTTGAGAGAGAGCAGCTTTCACCTGCGCATTGGAGATGTCTGGGAGGCTACACTCCATTGGGATAGTTATCTCTCCTTTTGGGGGGAGGGGGGGGTGAAGTTTGCACTGAACCTGCCTTCCAGTATGTTGGCAATGTCTGTGGGTTCAGTGATTTTTGTATCATTTTGGACTAATTCTGAGCATGTCTGGGAGTTTCCACCCAGGTTTCTAACATAGCTGAAGAAGGCCTTATGATTGTCTTTTGAATCTATGGCAATTTTTCTCTCAAAGTTGGCCTTGGATGATTTTATGAGTGCTCATATTTTTTTACTAATAATGATCAAAGGTGTCTTCTCTTTTATGGATTTTGCTCTATCATGTAACAGCTTTCTCCTCTTATTGTAAAGTTTGTTTATGGCTGGGGTCCACCAGACTGGACGTTTGCCCTTGGTGGAAAGAGTCTTGGTTTTATTAGGGATTGCCTGATCCATGCAGTCCTGGAGGTGTTCGTAGAAAGCATTTGTAAGGGCTTCCGCAGCTTGGGTTGTGGTTTCCACTGGCTCGGGGGCTTTGAAGGATACCACACCAGTCTTGAGTAGTGTGATGTTTGCTTTAGAGAAGTTCTTCACTCTGGTCTTTTTTGTTTGGGGTGGGGGCGGGATGTGGATATCCAGTGAGATTAGTTTATGATCTGATCTCACCAATGAGGGATATACTTCCGGTGTGGAGCATTTTGTCCCCATGTTTGTGATGATGAGATCTAGTATATTATCTCCTCTTGTGGGAACGGTGACTAGTTGTTCCATGGCATTTGAATTTATGAACTCCAGGAACCTTTGGGCTAGAAAGTTTGGGCTTGAGTAATGTTCCCAGTCTATATTCGGGTAGTTGAAGTCACCCAATATAATGGTGTTTGGAGATACATTTATACCCTCCAGTGTCTTCAGGAAGGCTGTGTGGGGTTCCTGAGTTTGAGAGGGTGGCCTGTAGCATGCTACAAATTGTAGAGCAGTTTTGCCTATGGTTAATTGCACCTGGATGATTTCTGATGCTACGTGCATTGCCACCAACCTGGAGGTGTGGGTATCCTTGATGAATATGGATACACCCCCTCCTTTTGTGGTGTGGTCCGGGTTTTGGGGCCGGAACGCATGATATGAGGTAAAACCTGATAGTGCCGGGGTGCTCTCAGGAGCCTTGAACCAGGTTTCAGTCACAGCACAGACATCGATGTTCTCCATACTGAGAAGGGCCTCGAGTGCGTGCATTTTGAGATTTAGACTTCTGGCATTGAGCAGCATTACCCTTAGTTTCTTCCCATTTTTGTTTTCTAGGGTGGTAGGTTTAGAATTTGAGCCTTGCCTAAAAAAGGCACTATGGGGGTGGCAAGAGCCTTAGCCAATATCCGGAATCCCAGGGGTGAGCTTGTGGTTTGTCAAGCATGTCATCCCAGGCAGACAGACACTGGATCCCCTTTGAATGACACCAGAAATTAAGCCAATTGTTAAAGCTGATCATCTTGTCTCTATTTTGTGGCATCATTCTTGGTGAAGGAAGGATGCTGCTCAGGGTCAGGGTCATACCTGCCTGGGCTACATAATCAGAGAGCTCCTCTATGTCTCTTTTCATGTAGTCCAGGGAGGTACCTCTCAGGTCGTTCACACCAGCATGGACAATGACTGTGTCATATTTGTACTTGCTGTGGAGTGACCCGAGTGCTTGTGTTATGTGGCGGATTCTAGCGCCCGATAGGCAGCTTACTGTGACCCTCTCCTTGTTCAGCCTGGTGAGTGGGACGTCAGTGTGTCTGACTATGGAGTCACCTATGATAAGTATGTTTGGTGTTGTATTTGGCCTTAAGGGCTGTGACTGCTTTGCACACTGATTTTGTGGTTTATGTATTGCCTGTGGTGTGTCATGAGGTGGCGGTTGCTTGGGTGTCTGCTTTGGAGGCCTCTGCTGTTTAGGTAAATTTTTGCTAAGAGCCTCCGAGTATGTCTTTGTATGTTTATGTGTTTGATTCATTGTTGTGATAGCTTTATGTGAGACTGGTTTTGTGGTGTGTGTAGTTGCCTTCTCCTCCTGTCTGGTCTTGCCAGTCCTGAGTTGAGAGAGTTCAGCCTCCAGTTTGGCTAAATAGCTGCATCTCTCAAGTATTTGTGTTATGTGGGAGGAGGAGAGGGTTGTCTGTGTACATGAGGCAATTGTAACATTGCCTCAATATTCCCAGATTCACCAACTGGACAGGAGAGGGCGCCAGCATCTGGCCCTTTGACATGCTAGAGAAAGTAAGAAGTTAGGGGTGTAACTGAATAAGAGAGGACTTAGTAAGGAAGTGGGTACTCCTGGGGGGGGGGTTCTAGTGAGGGACTTTGTATAATACAGAAGTGCTAAGCCTGAAAAGAAGATGCTTTTAAGACAAGTGCTGAGCTTTTTTTTTTTTTTTTTTGGAGGAAAAAAAAAAAAAGCTTTTTAGGAACAAGTGCTGCACTTTTTAGTTAAGGGATATACTGTTTAGATTACTAGTAGAGCAGTTCTAAGGGAAAAATGAAGAACAGACTTTATGGAGCCAGAAAAAGTTTAACCTTGTTAAACCAGTGCTGCCCGATGCTGCTCTAGTGGCAACTCAGCTAAAGCAGCTAAAGCGTGCTTGATAGCAGGGGCTGGAAAGAGCCAGGAATTGACCCAATACGGCCAATAAAACTACAGTTTCAAGTCAGTAACCACTCCCACGGGGCAGGAAGCTGCTCAATGTTTTCACTGCCACTGATCAACAGAGAGACTTTCCTTTAGCCCAAGCAAAAATGGCCTCACAGAAACTTACAAACAGTTCAGGAACAGCAAGCCTGTAACTGAACTTTTTAAATCTCAGAAAAGTGGGAAAAAAGCAAGATTTTTTTTTGTTTTTGTTTTTTCAGAGATAGCAGAGGTTCACAAGTAATATCAAGTTATAACAGTGCAGTAAATGACCCCACACAAGAGTGCTAGGTCAAAGACAGAAAATATGCAAGTTTTGAGAAAAAAAACGATTTTAAAATTAAGTGCAAACAGGAAATTCAGTAAACAGCTTTTGGTTGTGCTCTAAATACAGCTACTAATGCAGAAATCAAGTTTAACAAGCCAGACAATGCTCAAACTAGGCAACTATGCAGAAAAACTTAGCAAATAAACAGAGAAAAAATACTTAAAATCTCAAAAGTGGCTCCTTTCTTCTCTGTACTACAACAGTGTATATACCAGTATTACAATGGCAACTGTTACAGATCTACACTACGGCATATCACAATACTGCAGTCCACAACCCTTACAACCTGCAATGTGGTCCTAACATCAGCAATGAGTGTGCAATATGGAATCGTATGTTCGGACAGCAAATTTGGGAATACATACCTTCACAAACACTGGAGGCATATGTGTGCACACACTCCAGATAAAATATTGTGGAAGCAGCTGTTGAGGTACTGACTGCATGCATTTGTCATGGAAATGCACCTTCCAGCAAGTACACATCCCCAGTGTCACACCAAAAACTGGCCTGCTGTCCAAGACGTTTGTACATCAAATGTGCCCATTTACCTGCAACAGAGGCAGCCATGGCTTGCACACATCTTACACGCCATGGAGTGGACCCCATACCCAACAGGTAGCACCCAGGAATTGGACATGTAGCCATACCACACCATTTCATATACCATGGCAAACAGTGCAGACAGTCATGTATGTGGTAAGGATGTATGGGACAGAAATAATGTAGGAAATAAACAGATGGCCATCCAAGACAGATGATGCCACATGTAACAAACCAGTCATGCAGGCTGCCTAGTAACATGCCACAACACTGAGGGAGTTGCAGGAATGTCTAGCAAGTACTAGTTGTGCAGTACCCATGTCAGCAATTGCCTGGACTCTGCAAACGTGTGGCCCATGGGTTAGGGTAATCAGATGGGACAGTTGTACCACAGGAAACATCAGCCAGGCCTCTCTACAGGTAGCATATGCATAACAGAAAAGATCCCCAAAAGGCATGCATTGCATTGTGTACTGGTGTACCAAGACCATGTTGGAAACCTACAGACAGTATCACGTAAGATACATGTGCTACAAAACCAACACCTCACCCCCACCTCAGGCCCACCATCCCCATCTCTACCATGCCAGTGCCAGTGTGCATCTGTATGCTTGCCATTCATTAGCTGGCACTAGGCTGTTACACATGTTCAGTGTTTGGGACACTGCAAACTGATACACATGTGTAGGCCATAGTTGTCAAGCATCTGCAAAAAGACTGAACATGGGGGGGGGGTCATCATGACACAACAGTGCACTGCAGCAGGAATCCAAAGGACACTACGAATGGCTGTATCTCCACACAGTCAGGGTCAGGAACGGTGGCAGACATAATGCTGACTCCACAGCAATAGTGATGGCAGTGTGTGAACTCCAAGGGATGTGCTCATGAGTTGACCTTGCAATCATGCAGAGTTGGGGGACATGTGTAGGGCAGACTGGCCAAATACTGGCAAATGCAGATGGCTCATGCTAGTATACCCCTGACAGGAATAGTGACTGCTGTAGTACACATAACAGTAGGTGCAACAAACCATCATGATAAGGGCGTGCGCACATATGCACTCACGAAGTGTATGCATCTCAGTCAGCATCAGCACAACTAACACATTTGTTTGACACTGCATTTGATTGTACGGGACATATGTCACATATCAGGCTAATGTAATGTTAACATATGCAGTAATGTGATCCCATGGCATATCAAGGAAAAGGGTGTCATATCAGTAAGGGTGTGTACAGTCCACATAGCCATGGTAAGGTTTGATGGTTGTCAGTGTAATTGTATCATATTGGTCATACATGCACCGCTGATGATGACATCTGCAAATCAGACATCAGGCATTCACAAATGACATCTGTCCACATATCATCCCAGGTATATGTTGAACAAACACATAGGGGCTGTGAGCAGCAGAGCAGACATAACTGACACAGTAATACACATTCAGCAATGGTGTGTACACCTGTGAGGTATGGTGCACAGTACATAGCTGGGTGCTGAACAGGTGCACATCAATATTGTGTACATGAGTGCAGTGTTTTCCTGGGGAAGGAGCATCACCTACTAACACAGCCCATGCATCACACACATGTATACTGTTGCTAGCATGGATTGACTGTAGCTGCACTGCATGGTGTTGACTACCATATATTATGCATGTTGACAGATGGGTAATGGGAGGTCTGTGTGCAATATCTTCGTGCAACCTTACCTGTAAGTGTGTGGGGGGGTTATTTTGACTGTAAGTGCAATCTGGTGGAGAGGAGGGGGGTTAATGTATGCAGGATGTGTGTGTATGTGTGTGTGTGTGTTTCTATGTGTGTCCATGTATGCACATGTGTGATTGTGGGGTTGTTCATACATCTTGACTTCCCTTTGAAATCGTGCAGTACATGGACATGGACTGACACATGAGACACCAGGAATACTTGTCTGATATGTAATCTCAGGACAGCTGATAGAATAATAAGGTCTGTAGCATGGAACATGCATTGGAAGGGAAAGTAAACACCAGGTATACTGTTATAATTGCATTATATCAGCATAAAAGTGAAAGAATACCCATGTATGTAGCACTACAGATGCTTCGGGGAATTACTAGACAGCACCAGTGAGTGTATCCACATATTACTGTCGTCCACATAAGTTAACAGAGAACAGATCTTGCATCTACTGAGCAATAGTTATGCATGACACTCCAGTGCGTGACATTATTGAGTGACTTTAGTAGCCCCTAACATATGGGGGCCATGCTCATGATGTCTGGACAAACCCAGGGTGAACACTGGATGACAGCAATGAGTCCTTGTAAAACCGACTCCAATCAAGTCAAAGAGGTAATGGAGTAACAGGTCATGATTTGTGATCACTTGTCTAGGCAATTAGAAGAATGATACATTAATGATTGGTATTAATGAGTGTAAGATTCCAAATGTGATGCAGGATGGGGAACTTAAGAGAATAAACTTGGGACAGTCTGTAAACTCAGGGACATGTAGGTATTATGGTGGAATGTCAGGGTGTGCGTATATGTGTGTGTGTGTGTGTGTGTGTGTGTGTGTGTGTGTGTGTGTGTGTGTGTGTGTATGGCAATGATGTACAGGTCTTAAAGTGCATTTCTTGTTTTCCCCTCATAGGTGGTGAGGTGGGTCAGGGTCCCTACCTGCAGGCAATCTGATGTTTATGTCCGTATAGACATGGAAAATGATAGGTGTTCTGAGGCACAGATGGGGTTGTCAGAGGTCAAAACTGTGCCATTGTTTGACATCCCCCTGTTATCCACCCCATCCCCGTACACAGTCACAATGCCTATAGATACCCCATCACCAGTGGCCATAGCAGAAGGACAGTTGGCGGTTGGTGGCAGTGCACAAGACAGTGTGGTATCTATGGCTGCTGTGTCTGGACACAGCAGCCATAGCCGGATGTCCTGCAGGGTACCACATAGGCAGATATACAGGGGTGCTTGTGGGAGGGCTGCTGTTCTTCATGCCCCTGGCAGAAGTGCCACATCTGGTACCATCAGATGCTTGTTTTAGGCTGTCATGAAGGCCCAGGCACGTATGGAATGGTACACCAAACAGGGTCTGAGGCTGCACAGGGCTGTACTTTCAGCTGTGACAACATCCGTGATCTTGCAGGTGCCCTCTTTTATTTTACAGAGGTCATGGATAGACGGTGGGGTGAGATGGCGGCACTCCTCGACCGTGGATTATCCAGGCTAGAGCATGTGGTGGGAGTGGTGTTACGGCCACATGGCTGTAGGCCCGCAATACCAACATCTGGAGGTTGACATGGACGTGCAAGGACACCAAGCTGCTCCTGTAGTGGCAGTACCAGCCCCAGCACTGCAGGGGGGGCACTGTCAACACCACACCACAGCATGCCATGTGCACATGGCCCTAGCCAGTTCCAGAAGGGACCTGTTCCAGCAGACATATGTCATCATCAGGGGAGAGTACCCTATCAAGGATTGTACCTGGACATGCCCGTAGTACCCCTGGCAGGCACAGTTCTCATGTTCATGGCCAGAGGCGGTGAACTGCACACCCTGCCAGGTATGGTCTACAGCTGTCCAACAAACACCTGTATAGGGCAGCCACATGGCAGAACTGTGTGTTTGCATACTCACACACAATACAAACACACCTAGGGCAACCCCACACCTACACACACCACATCACCACGGCCATATCAGTAATGAAAACCCCTCACTCACACACATGGTGTCAGAAGTATGGCCCAGTATAGGTCTCTGGGAAACCAACAACACACCCTGTGCATATGTTGATACCTGTGCCACATCCCTGTCATCCATAACATTGATGCAGGGACAGGCTAATATAGTTCTGATGCACACAGTGACTGTACTACAGTGTACCAATGTACTGCTGTGTAACATGTTGTCAGCAGTAACATTTAATGCTTACATGTCAGGTAGTGTAGCTGTCCAACCATGATGCATTATAGCTGTTATTAACACTGAGTGATTGTGATCTCCATAATGTTATCCATTTGTGTTGTAGGTGTCCATTTGTCAGCAGGAGGACGGCCTGCTGTCATATCTCACAAGGGGTATGGCACTGTGGTGACACCTTGGCTGTGCCATATCCTGGGTACAGGTGAACACATATCACAGGTCTGTATAACAGTTACTTCCTGTGCCACATGGCCGATAGGTCTGGGGATGGTGCATACAGGTGAGTGCATGGTGGCTGCTGTTAGCAGACCTTCTACAGTGGATAATGGTAATTGTACTGGGTTATACACACCACGTTTGTGTATAACACACACTGAGGCTTAGGTGTTGATGCACTACACAGAGAATACTGTACACATGGATGTATGTACCTGTGCAAGGAACCCATTGTAGCCTATGTAATTCCACCAAGCCAGACTACGCAGAACAACACATTGTGGAATAAGCAGTCCGCTAGTTTAATGTCATTGACGATGGTACTGGCAGGGTATATGTCCCCTTCCCCAATGTAGTGCAATCCTCAACACAGTAAACATATATGTGCTGGTGTGGGTGGCACACCCCTACCCTTTGGAAGGTGAGAGGTGTTGTAGAACCACACAGATAGTGTGATAGACAAATACCTAACCTGTTAACATGAACTGTACAGTATTATGGCCAGCTACATGGGGGGATACACTCAGCAATAACTGCAATGATGTTGGCTGTGTCCACAACAGCCACACCCAGCTATATATATATATATATATATATATATATATATATATATATATATATATATATATATATATACCAACCCCAGTATCGCTGCACACATATACAGTGGGAATAGGTCATTTACACAGCTAACAGTAGTTGTGATGGAATGTATGTCCACAGGATGATACCTGTGACATGTTAGCATATGCCACACAGTTCTTGGACAGATGACCCCCTGGAACATGTATATTCTGCAACCTGAAGTAGATCCCTCCACATACACACACAGTCTTACTTGGCAACACTGGGACTAGACACCTACTTAGGTAGTACTGATATGTGTGGCTTTAATTGCACACACCACACAGTTTTTAGGATGAGGTGTGTTCCAGGTTACATGTTACATACAGAACATCCCCAGGCATGTACAGTATGGTAATGGGGGATGTAATAGTTGTATATGGACAATAGATAGTGTGACATACCGTCATATACACATTGACAAACACATAACAGTCAGACACACATCTGAGAGACCTGGGCCTATCAGTGCTAACTACCTTGTCAGTGTTTCCATTGTGTTACAGGTAGGTTGCACACAGCACATGCATAACTGGTCTGGATAGTGTCATCAGTTACCTGTATGGTTGATGGTGACAGCGGTTGCAATACAGTGGGACATGGGACATGTACCGGGGGTAGCATGGTGTAATGACAGTATAACCAGCACCCCACTGTGGATATTGTGTGCACTGGAACCCCTGATGACACTCTGACATATCCACCATCACACATTGACCAGGACTGCAATACAACCCCTTGTCTATTCTAAGAGTGTTACTACAGGGATATGCATCTAATGCACATACCACAGGCATAGTAGGGAGATGCATTGTCATGCCTCTCCTACGGGCAGCAACATCACTACCCCTAATACTGTGTGCAATGCATATTGTAATAGGAGTATGTGGCCTCGAAATGCTGTACCTACATATATACACACATGCACACATACACACACTTGCCAGAACTCAGTGGGTATCCCATGCCTATCAACCCATTTGTACAACAGTGTTGTGCTGGTACTGCAAGGCCCAGGTAGCCCTTAGGGGAGGAGCGTAACAAGGTACATGTAATGTCCGGTACAGCAGCAGCTACATCTAACTATGGCAATGGGTGATGTGGTAGGTGTGAAGGGCCTCAAGGTATTCCCAACTACAGGTCTACAAACACATAGACACTGATATTCTCAGTAATGCACATGTTCACATTTGTCAGTACTGGGGTGCATTGGTGCAGGTGTTCATAGGTGTGTACCAGGATATTGTCCATGGAGATATGGGAAGTATAGGGGATGTGTGTACAGTGGTATCATGCCACCTGCCATGTGCCAGCAGGCCATCTATCAACAGACACCACTGCAGTGACCCTCAGGGTGAGAGTGATATGCATCAGCATATCCTCTTGGTGCCTCTTGCAGAGGGACTGTGAGGTGCTCCAGTTGACATGTATGCAACATGTATTACATAACATGGTAGTGTCTGTCTTGGAGACCTGTACCCAAGCATGTTCTGTTGACTGTGGTAGTGTAGTTGAGGTATCCATGGCATGTGGTGCGTACAGGGTGTTGAGTCCTACCTGTGGCATTTATAACACAGCTGGGCAGACATGTCAGTGTTAGTCAAGCATAGATTGTCTGTAGGTATCCAAGTTGGATACCCAACATCTGCCAATCTGTACAGGGACTGACAGACATCAGCTCACCAACTAGCTATGCATTAGGATGAATGTGTTGACAGACAGACATCTGACACCAATAGGTATGCCATTACTACATGATGGCAGCCCTCACTGACGTGCTATACACACAGTAGTCTACAGTAATTTTCCACATGTCAGATCATCATCCAGTAGGAAATATATAATGAGACACAGCTCACACACCAGGAACACAACAGTGAGGACTCAGAGTCCATCTTTGCATGCACTGGTGTTTGTTTCCAGTACTACAATTATCAATCTACTGTTACATGGGAAAGCACTGTCAACAGTAGTAACATAATGATACACTACATGTCACTGTGACTGCATATAACCTGGGATACTACCATTGTATGTAACACATTCACATGGATAAGAGTGTTGTACAAGCCATATATACTCAAGTGTCCCAGACAGGAGACTCACACCCCTTGCTACTGTAATGGCAGCACATAGATGCATGTTATGTACATGGCATTACATACAATTATTACAGATGTCATTACCCTGCTATGTTATCAGAGTGGAATGTGAGCACTGGTTACCAGGGCTGAGCCATGCTTAGCAGGTGTCAGCATTGCTGCACTATAACAGCTAAGCACATTTGCACACTGATAAGTGAAGCCAACACAGTGTAAGTGCCCATACGTTTAACCGCACCTTAGCACCGCTTAGCTTCGAGCAAACCTGCGCAAACATGCTTAAAGCAGCTCAAAACTGCCTTAACCACTCTGTATCCAGCAGACCTTGTTCTGCCCAGCAACAATATAAATAGCCCTTGCAGGTCTTGAATCAAGGACCCTGTACAGTATAGTCACAACAGTTAATCACTACACCATGACAGCTGTGAAGACCGTTGCTGTTTTTCCAATCTATCTTATCAGTACACATATTGAGTAGTATTGAACAATTGCTGTGATTTCTCCAATTGTGTAGTACTTGTTAGTGATATTATTGTTGCTTCACATATGTTGTTATATCTAAACGTACACATACGGTGTAATACATCTGGGAATGTATACAGAACAGTAATGTTTACACATGACAAGGATATGGATATATACATATACATATGCAGATATATGTGTACATGTACATACACATATATAGTCATATGTATAAATGTATATGCATCTGTATAGTGCATCATATACATGGCCATATGTGTGTGTGTGTGTGTATACATATATGTATATAGCTATTTTTATATATATATATATATATATATATATATATATATATATATATATATATATATATATATATATATATATATATTTATTTTGCTATATATGTAGATATCTATAACTATATGTGCATATATATCTATATATCTGTATTTACCCAGACCAAAACACTAAAGGTGGAGGCATGTCCATATTCATTAAGGATATCCACACCTCCAAGCTAGTTGCTCAGCATAATGCATCCGAGATTATCCAAGTTCAACTAACTCTGGGCAAAACAGAAATCCAGATTGTAGCTTGCTACAGACCCCCCCCCCATCATTCCCCAGGATTCCCACTCCTCTTTTCTTGATACACTGGAAAATATTAAGGTACAACCCAACGCCCTAATAATGAGTGACCATTAACTGGGAAAACTACTCATGTACCACCTCTTTTGCTCAACGTTTTCTGGAAATCATCAATTCCAGTGCCTTGGATCAACTTATTTACACTCCCACCAGGGGCAGCAATATCCTAGACCTGGTCATCACCAACATGGGCGACCGGTGTTCCACACCAAAGGTCAGCTCCTCGTTGGTCCGATCCGATCAGAAGCTAATCATCTGAGACATCCATATCCCGCTCCCACCCCCATTAGGAAAACAACTGTAAAAAATTTCTCCAAAGCCAACTTCACGCTTCTTAAGACAGAAGTGGCAAACATCACGACACCCATGCAGATGGACAATAGAGGTACGACTGCAGAATCCTACACAAATGCACTTTATAAGCACTTACACGTGTGCATAGATCGTGCTATCCCTAACAGAACCAAGATGCTATCCTCTAAAAAAAGGAAGCCAATCTGGTGGTCTTCTGCCATAAACAAACTCTACAACAGAAGAAAGAAACTGTTGCAAAAAAGAGTAAAATCCCACAATTGGAGGAACTCCCTTGTCAGCCTCAGTAAGAAGCTGAGATCCCTCATAAAATCCTCCAAAGCTAGTTATGAAAACAAAATCACCACTGATTCTAAAGATAACCACAAAGCATTCTATAGCTATGTCATGAATCTCAATGGCAACACTCAGATCTGCTCTGAGTTACAGCACAATGACACTAAATATGCAGAACTGATATTGCCAACATCCTGGCAGATAGGTTCAGTGCTAGCTTTAACCCCCCCTCTCATCCCCTAAAGGGCCCGTCTTTATACCAGAAGAATGCAAAGTTCCTGTAATCATGGCTGCACAGGTAAAAACCTCACTCTCCAAAGCCAAGAACACAGCATCCGTGGGACCTGACAACATCCCAGGCTGCCTTCTACATGAACTACAGAATGAAATGGCACCCCACCTAAGTACCATGTTCAGTCATAGCCTCGCTTCAGGCTATGTGTCCATTGAATGGCACACCGCAATGGTTATACCACTCCACAAATGGAGGGGCCACAACAGACCCGGGGAACTACCACCCCATTAGCCTGATGAGCCTGGTCTGCAAGGCCATGGAATGTATCATCATGGAAGTCCTAAACAAAGACATTGGAGATCTCCAAACTCTGGACCCCACACAGTTCGGGTGGTAAAAGTCAGATCATGTCTCCTAAACCTGATAGACTTTTTTGAAGCAGTCACCAAAGCCATAGATGAGGGTAAGGTGGTTCACACAGCCTATCTAGATCTCACCAAGGCATTTGACACTATCCCCCACTCTGGAATTATAGATAAACTCACTAAACTAGGTGTAAATTCCTATGTCACAAGATGGGTTGCCAACTGGCTTACTGACAGAACCCACACTGTTTAAGTAGCAGACTCCAAATCTGACTTCAAACCTGTGACAAGTGGAGTACCACAGGGTTCAGTCCTGGGACCTCTCCTGTTTGGTATCTACTTCTCTGAAGTAAAGGCTAACACAGAAGGCCTTTGGCTAATGAAGTTCGCAGATGACTGCAAACTAGTGGCCATAATCGAAACTCCTAACGATGTGGACATCCTACAAAAGGGCCTCACTGAGACAGATGCCTAATGTCAAAGCCATGGTCTCAAGCTCAATGCCAAAAAGTGCTTTGTCATCCCCTTTGGTAAAACTCTGTACCTATGAACTACCACATAGGCGGTAGTCTACTTAACACCGAAAGTGTGATTAGAGACATTGGGACACAGGTGGAAAGTAGACTTTACTTTGATAATCACATCACCACAATGGTCAGGAAATCCTTCTATGTGGCACACCTCATCACAAAAGGTTTCTCATCCAGAAAAAAAGAGGTCATTGTTCCCCTCTATGCATCACTCATTAGACCCATTATAGAGTACAATGCCCCTTTTGGTATGTACCTCACAAGACATCTACAACAACTGGAAAGGCCACAAAAATACCTCACAAAGAGGATTACTGGCCGCAAACAGATGCCTTATGCAGACCGACTCAAAAAACTCCAGCTTTACTCCATCACATATTGCCTACTCAGAGGCGATCTCTGCCTAACATACAAAGCTATGTCTAACCCAGAGCTGTTAGACATGTTCCACTTAAAGAAATCCCAATCCCTCCGAGCTACATGCTCAAGGGACCTAAACCTTGTCACCACAATAAACAGAACATGCTGGAGGGATAGATTCCTGTCCCAGAGACTTCTCATACTCTGGAACAGACTACCTATCTATGTCAAGCAGAGCTCCTCATTAGCACTCTTCAAGAAAAATCTTGATGATTGGATGGGTAATAGAAAATTCACCCCGGGAATCACTTCTGTGGTTCTGCTTGACAGGGGTCAAAAGCCAGGGTACCTTTTTGGCTAGGCTTGTATAGGCCCTAGGGCCAATAGCCTAGTACCTACCTATGAACCTATGTACCTATATGCGTAGACATATATAGATGTGTATATGTATACATATATATATATATATATATATATATATATATATATGTGTGTGTGTGTGTGTGTGTGTGTATGTGTGTATATATATATATATATATATATATATATATATATATATATATAT
Source organism: Protopterus annectens (assembly GCF_019279795.1). NCBI lineage: Eukaryota > Metazoa > Chordata > Ceratodontiformes > Protopteridae > Protopterus > Protopterus annectens. The sequence goes on along the minus strand of NC_056737.1, from coordinate 1,533,351,024 downwards.
ATATATATATATATACATGTAGATATATGTGTATATATCTATATAGATATATGGATATCTATATATATATATATATATCTATACATATATACATATATGTTTACCATATGTCCAGAACATGGAGTGGAGTCATACCTCAGCACCAATAGTCTCAACCTCTTAGTGCAAGGGGATGTCATGTATGTATTGCAGGTATATATGTAGACTGTTGCTACTGTAACAGGGGTTGTCTTAACAGAAATGTTGTATGTGGGAGGTCACATCTGCTATTGACATGTGTGCCATCAGTCACTGACAGACATCCTAATGTCATCATAGTACAGTACCACTGATATCACAGTAATGATCCTGTGGACTACAACAGAGATATGACCAATAAATGTGGACAGTCTGGCACACTCTGGTCAGTCCAGAGGTATACACAGAATCCCTTAGTGCGAAACATGTGGACCAAGTCTGACAATGTGGATGTTAACAGCCATGTAAATGGGTATATCACGTATATACTGGACTACATATGCCCAAACAGTTTATGCATTCACACACTCCTGTCTGTCCTGACACATAATAACCGGTGGTGCAGAGGTCACATGGCCACATACTACCAATTAGTTAGTGACATACATCTGTACAGCATCCCACTGCTTTGTCAGAAATACATTACAGTTATGGTGGCCCGGCTGCAGTACATCAGGCAAATATCTGGACATAACATCCCACTGGGTAATTACACTAAGCTGCTAGGCATGTAACAAAGCACTGTGCAAACTACAGGCAAACTGCCACAACACTGGCCTACATTTCTTATGGGGGAATACACATGTACCTGCAAATATAGCAGGCTCTACAGGCATGTCACAGCACAGAGTAAGAGACACCTGTGTGAAAGTGCATACCCACAACCAATGTGAACACAGCCACAGTCACATATAGTAAGCAAGCTTAATATTACAGTATATGGACTGTCTGATTAACACCATCCTTATATGTGCCACTCACACAGTAACCCATACATTGCCATATATTACCCAGACAAAATGACTTCAACAATTGGCTAAATTTCTGTTGTCATTCTAAAGGGATCCAGTATATGTCTGCCTGGGATGACATGGTCGACAGACCACGATGTTTTGCCAGGGATGGCCTGTACCTGTCACCCTTGGGATTCTGGATACTGGCTAAGGTTCTTGCCACCCCCTAGAGTGCCTTTTCTAGGCAAGGTTCAAATGACAAATTCACCACCATAACAGGAACAGGCAAGCAAAAAACTGAGGGTGATGCTACTCAATGCTAGAAGTCTAAATCTCAAAATGCACTCACTCAAGGTACTCCTTAAAATGGAGAACATCGATATCTGTGCAGAGTCCTGGTTCAACCCTCCAGAGAGCACCCCTGCACTACCAGGCTATAACTTATACCACATGTTTCAGCCATGTAACCTGAACTGGAACACCAAAGGTGGAGGTGTGTCCATATTCATTAAGGATATCCACACCTCCAGGCAAGTTGGTCAGCATAATGCAGCCGAGGTTATCCAAGTGCAACTAACTCTGGGCAAAACTGCAATCCAAATTGTAGCTTGCTACAGATCCCCCACCATGCCCCAGAATTCCCACTCCTCTTTTCTTGATGTACTGGAAAATATTAGAGTTCAACCAAAAATCCTAATAATGGGCGATTTCAACTACCCCACCATTAACTGGGAAAACTACTCATGTACCAACTCCTTCACTCAACGCTTTCTGGAATTCATAAACTCCAATGCCATAGATCAACTTATCCACACCCTCACCAGGGGCAACAATATCCTAGATTTAGTCATTACCAACATGAGTGACCAGTGTTACACACCTCAAGTCAACGCCTCATTGGTCCGATCTGACCATAAGCTAATTACCCTAGATATGCACATCCTGCCGCACCCCCCATTAAAGAAACCACAGTAAAAATTTTCGCCAAAGCCAACTTCATGCTTCTTAAGACAGAAGTGGTGAACTTCATGATGCCCATACATGATGAACAATACAGTTACAACTACTGAATCCTACAAAATTGCACTTTATAAGCACTTACACGAGTGCATGGATTGTGCTATCCCATGCAGAACCAAGATGCTATCCTCCAAAAAAGGAAGCCAATCTGGTGGTCCCCTACCATAAACAAACTATACAACAGGAGGAAGAAACTGTTGCAAAAGAGAGTAAAATCCCATGAGTGGAGGAGCTCCCTGGTCAGCCTCAGTAAGAAGCTGCAATCCCTGATAAAATCCTCCAAAGCTAGTTATGAAAACAAAATCACTACTGATTCTAAAGATAACTGCAAAGCATTCTATAGCTATGTCAAGAATCTCAATGGCAACACTCAGATCTGCCCTGAGTTACAGCACAATGGCACTAAATACACAGACCCAACTGATATTGCCAACATCCTGGCTGATAGGTTCAGTGCTAACTTTAGCCCTCTCTCTCCCCCTAACGAGCCCATCTCTATACCGGAAGAATGCACAGGTCCTGTAATCATGGCTGCACAGGTAAAAACCACACTCTACAAAGCCAAGAACACAGCATCCATGGGACCAGACAGCATCCCAGGCTCCGTTCTACATGAATTACAGAACGAACTGGCACCCCACCTAAGTACCATGTTTAATCATAGCCTCACCTCAGGCTTTGTGCCCACTGAATGGCGCACTGCGATGGTTATCCCACTCCACAAGGGGGGAGCCACCACGGACCCCGGGAACTACCACCCCATTAGCCTGATGAGCCTTGTCTGCAAGGCCATGGAACATATCATCATGGAACTTATAAACAAAGCCATTGGTAATCTCCAAACTCTGGACCCCACCCAGTTTGGGTTTGTAAAAGGCAGATCATGTCTCCTAAACCTGATAGACTTCTTTGAAGCAGTCTCCAAAGCCGTAGAAGAGGGTAAGGTGGTTCACACAGCCTATCTAGAGCTTGCCAAGGCTTTCAACACCATCCCCCACTCTGGAAATATAGATAAATGCACTAAAGTAGGTATAAATCCCTATGTCACAAGATGTGTTTCCAACTGGCTCACTGACAGAACCCACACTGTGAAAGTAGCAGACTCCAAATCCAACTTCAGACCAGTGACAAGTGGAGTACCACAGGGTTCAGTCCTGTCCTCTCCTGTTTGGTATCTACTTCTCTGAAGTACAGGCTGACACAGAAGGTCTTTGGCTAATGAAGTTCGCAGATGACTGCAAACTAGGAGCCATAACTGAAACTCCTAACGATGTGGACATCCTACAAAAGGGCCTCACTGAGACAGATGCCTGGTGTCAAAGCCATGGCCTCAAGCTTAATGCCAAAAAGTGCATTGTCATCCCCTTTGGTAAAAACTCTGTACCCATGTACTACAACATAGGCAGTAGTATACTTAACACCGAAAGTGTGATATGAGACCTTGGGACACAGGTGGACAGTAGTCTCTCCTTTGATAATCACATCACCACAGTAGTCAGGAAATCCTTCTACATGGCACACCTCATCACAAAAGGTTTCTCATCCAGAAAAAAGAGGTCATTGTTCCTCTCTACCCATCACTCATTAGACCCATTATAGAGTACAACACCCCTTTTGATATGTACCTCACAAGACATCTACAACAACTGGAAAGGCCGCAGAAATACCTCACAAAGAGGATTACTGGCCTCAAACATGTGACCTATGCAGACCATCTCAAAAAACTCCAACTTTACTCCGTCGCATATCATCTACTCAGAGGTGATCTCTGCCTAACATACAAAGCTATGTCAAACCCAGAGCTGTTGAACATGCTCCACTTAAACAAATCCCAATCCCTCTGAGCTACACGCTCTAGGGACCTAAACCTTGTCACCACAATAAACAGAACAGGCCAGAGGGATACATTCCTGTCCCAGAGACTTCCCATGCTCTGGAATAAACTACCTATCTATATCAAACAAAGCTCCTCATTAGCACTCTTCAAGAAAATCTTGATGATTGGATAGGAACTAGGAAATTCACCCTGGGGATCACTTCTGTGGTTCTGTTCAACAGTGGCACAGGAAAATTATTTTCTTGGGTGGCAAAAGCCAGGGTATCTTTTTGGCTGGGCTTGTATAGGCCCTAGGGCTGATAGCCTAGTACCTACCTATGAACCTATGAACCCTGCATATACTGGGCCACTAAACACTGTGGTCCGATGCCTGTCTGTGGTATGGGACATGTGTGTGTTTGGCCCTATAAACATGTAAGCCAATAGGGTACCATACACTGGGGCAGCATGTAACATCAGATAGAACAGGACCAAGAACAATGACATCTATCACAGTCCGTACGCAGGCCAAGGTACGTATTTGCAATACACACACTCACTGCCGACAGTCACCATAAGTACACAGACCTCACTACTGTACACACAACCACAGAAAGCCCAGGTTATGTCCTCAAATATAACCCCTACTATACATATCTAGCAGTCTGATATCTCACTGGCTTGTTATCAGGTATGATGTCAATAAATAATGGTGTACAGAACATATGCACCTCTTACTGCATGACATATGTACAAAGGTTGACGGACTTGTGGCTGGAGGCACAAACACAGGGCCAGTATTGACATGTTGCTGTGATAACCTCATACATCTACTGTTGTAACAGGGTTTGTTGTGACATATGTCCTATGAGGGATATGAAGTCAGTAACTCTCATGGCTGTCACCATGTACTGACTGCAATCCTCAGACTATGCCTCTGCAGTTCTAAGAGAGGTAATCTGTGAGTAACACAAGACACATAAGACTCCAAACACTGGCCGGTCTGCAGATAACCTTACAGGTGGGAGTTTCCTCAAACACATAACACTGTCATGACAGGTACTAAATCATGTAGACCAGCCATATCCACACAAACCCTGTTAAACCAACATTACTGCAAATGCAGAAGAGCAACATTTACATTCTGTAGTCATGTCTGGAACATCCTCCTCCTGTTTGTTGGCCTGTCTCCACAATGTATGTTGGTAGAGATATATCCCACTACCTTCTGTGATGCTGTGTGCCAAACACAGACACGAAGTCCTGCTCACAGTGAATGAAAAGGGCAAACACCTACATGATGTTCCTAGTTATAGGAGTGCATTTCCATGCAGTTGGCTATGGGAATGTTTCCACAGCTGTTTCACGTGCAGTCAGCTAGTGGGGGACTGCAATTCGTGCAGAGGCCATCAGCTGATCATGAACATCACTTACAAAACACAAACTGCTGCCTAAGCAAAGAAGGTGTACTTCTCCACATCCTCCAGAGAGGGAGTGAGAGAGACAGAGACAAAGTAAGACAAGGAGGGGGTGGGAGAGTAAAACCTAAGCATGTTTGTGTCACACACTTAGCAGTATGGGATTTCAAACCCCTGCCTATGTATTGCTATTACATCAGTTATTGCATGCACCACAGAGCTTACATGTTGGGGAGCTGTCCAAAGGTATATTTGATGGTGAGTGACATCAGCAACAGTGATAAAGGAGGGATAAGGTAGGTGTAGTACACGTGCCTGTCCACAAGAACAGATGTGAAGGTCGACACAGCCACACTCTCTCAGGGACTCACACACATTATCACAGTTGGCAGGGTCAGGATTAGACTTCCTAACTAGCTAGTTTGCCACAATACAGTAATACGCAAGTATCACATGTACTACAGGGCTTATCAGATCGATATATGGGCAAAGGATATGTCAAGGTGTCTGACATCAGAAGGCATGGTTTAGTAGGCCAATGGGAGGTGTAGTGAGTGCGAATGATGTCCAAATCATTATACTCCACACACACACAGTCACAGGTTTGCCAGTACTGACATGCATGGGTGCATTGCTTCACAGGTGTGTAGTGGTTAACTGTGCCAGAAGGCTGTACAAGGCTAGGTAAAGGCTATACCTTGGCATCAGGCCATATGACTGTGGTCTGCAGTGTGGCTCAGGGGTGTAGTGTCTGGATTGGCCCACACAGGTGGGCATTGTATTCACTATACAGTCATCTAGATTACTATTGTGAGTGGCCAGTACTGTGCAATGCTTGCCATGTATGTTCTATATTCCATAACATGGATGGTGCCTGGGATGTGCACACATCCCACATGCATGTTCTGTGACATGTGGAAGTGTACTTGGGGTGTCTGGGGCATGTTGTGTAGGCAGATTGTTATCACCAGATGTGCCATTCCTGACCTTGTGTGGTGAGAACTAGCAATGGACACCAGGTTGACCCTGCACCTACATTGACAGCATGATACAGGTATTCACTGGTGTCAGTGGCATCTGTCCATACAGGGCATGTGTATAAGGCATGGTATGTCCTTTGTGGGTTATATTTGCTGGCTCTACAGTTGTTGCAGGCATCCAGTGGGGAACATAGTGAAGGAGCACTGTATGAAATGATTTTCCTATTGTAGGGATGGGACAGGGTGCCATGTCCTCTGTAGTCCACTGCAATCATACCATGGTTACTATCTGTGGGCAATATGCAAGGAACTACCAACATAGTGGTTATGGCCTAGCCGAGTGTGTTTGTGTATGAAACATGGGTGGAGAGTGTTCTCTGGGTAATACAAGGGTTGCCTATATTATTCCCCAAGCCATGATGTCACATGTAGGGGTATGGATTGTCTACCCCAGCCTCTCTGCTGTTTGACATCTGTTAGCCTTGAAGGTGAACATTGTGACATATAATAGGCCCACCATATAAGAAATTTGCAAAACCCACTCCACAAAGAGTCCTGTTATTACACACTCACACCTACCTCCACACAGGATACGTATGACAAACACACACACAAAATCTCAGTTGCCATGTCTGGGATTAGACCACCTACCTAACTAGTATATCACACTACAGCATTACGCAGTTATAGCATGTGCCATGGAGCTTACTGGGCTACTTCTTCCCCAAAGGTGTATTTCAAAGTGAATGACAGTAGCAGGCTTGCCAAAGTAGGGCAATGGAAGTTGTAGTGACTATGAATGGCCTCAAAAGTATTGATTCCCTACACAGACAAAAAAACACAAACACACAAAGTTTTACAGTTGCCATGTCTGGGATTAGAACTCCTACCTAACTAGTACATTACACTACAGCATTACGCAATTATAGCATGCTCCACGGAGCTTAGTGGGCTAGTCCTTCCTCAAAGGTGTATTTCAAAGTGAATGACATCAGCAGGCTTGCCAAAGCAGGGCATTGGAAGGTGTAGTGACTGTGAATTGCCTCAAAAGCATTGATGCCTACACAGACAAACAAACACACAAAGTTTTACAGTTGCCACATCTTGGATTAGAACTCCTACCAAACTAGTACATCATTACTCAGTTATAGCACGCGCCACCAAGCTTACTGGGCAGCTCCTTCCCCAAAGGTGTATTTCAAAGTGAATAACATCAGCAGGCTTGCCAAAGTAGGGCAATGGAAGTTGTAGTGACTGTGAATGGCCTCAAAAGCATTGATCCCTACACAGACAAACACACACAAAGATTTACAGTTGCTGTGTCTGGGATTAGAGCTCCTACCTAACTAGTACATCACACTACAGCATTATGCAGTTATAGCACGCACCATGGAGATTACTGGGCTATTCTTTTCCCAAAGGTATTTCAAAGTGAATGACATCAGCAGCCTTGCCAAGGTTGGGCAATGGAAAGTGTAGGTCATAGGTTTATAGGTCGGTACTAGGCTATCGGCCCTAGGGCCTATACATGCCTTGCCATGACAATTCCCTGGTTATGTCTTCCCACAATATTTACTTCCCTGGACCCCTGTCTAGCATGAAACTGACATGATCCCTGAGGTCAATTGCCTATCTTCCATCCAATTGTCCAAGTTCCTTTTAAAGAGGGCCAAATAGGTACTCTGCTTGACATGTATGGGTAGTCTATTCCAGAGTCTGAGGAGTCTCTGGGTCAGGAACATATCCCTCCAGCATGTATTGTTCATTGTGATGACAAGGTTTGGATCACTGGGGCATGTGGCTGTGAGGGTTTGGAATTCTTTAAGTGTAGCATGTCCAACAGCTCTGGGTTTGACATGGCATTGTATGTTAAGCAGAGATTACCTCTGAGTATACGATATGTGACTGAGTATAGCTGGATGATTTTCAGATGGTCAGCAAAGGGCATCTGGTTTAGGCCTGTGATTCTTTTAGTGAGGTATGTCTGCAGCCTTTCTAGTTGTTGCAGATGTCCTGTGAGGTACATATGTAATGGGCCATTGTGGTCTGTACTGGGTCTACTGAGAGATGACTACAGTGGGACAATGGCCTCCTTTTTCCTGGATGTAAAGCTCTTAGTGATGAGGTGTGCCACATAGGTGGATTTCCTGACTGTTTTGGTGATGTGGTTATCAAAGGTGAGACCACTGTCCACCTGTGTCCCTAAGTCTCTTATCACACTTTAGGTGTTTAGTGTACTGCCACCTATGTGGTACTTCACAGGTACATGTCCCTTTCCAAAGGGAATAACTATACATTTCTTGGCATTGATCTTGAGGCCATGGCTCAGGCACCAAGCATCTCTTTCTGTAAGGCCCCTCTGTAGAATATCCACATTATGTGGGGATTCAATATTGGCTCCCAGTGTGCAGTCATCTGCAACCTTTGTTTGTCAGAGTCCCTTAGTGTTGGACTGTACTTCAGAGCAGTAGATGCCAAACAAGGGTGGTCCCGGGTCTGAACCCTGAGGTACTCCAACTGTTACTTGTCTGGGGCTGGAGTTGGTGTCACCTACATTTACAGTGTGGGTTCTGTCAATACAGCAGTTGGAAGCCCGTCAGGTGACATAGGGATTAATGACCAGCTTGGTACATTTATCTATGATTCCAGACTGGGGGATGGTGTTGAAGGCCTTGGCAAGGTCCGGATAGGCTGTATGAACCACCTTATCCTTGACCATAGCTCTGGAGATTGATTCAAAGTTGTCAGTCAGGTCGAGGTGACATTATCAGCCCTTCACAAACCCAATGTGGTTGGGGTCGAGTGTTTGCAGGTTGCCAATGTCTTTGTTTTAATTTCCATGATAATACATTCCATGGCCTTGCAGATCAGGCATGACATACTGCTGGGGCTGTAGTCCCCAGGATCCATGGTGGATCCCCCCTTGTGAACTGGGATACCTGTAGCTGTGCGCCACACAGTGGGCACAAAGCCTGAGGTGTGTCTATGATTAGACATGGCATGTAGGTGAGGTGCCAGTTCACTTTGTAGTTCATGTAGTACACAGCCTGGGATGTTGACTGGTCCCATGGCTGCTGTTGTCTTAGCTCTGGAGAGTGTGTTTTTTACCTGTATGGCCATTATTACTGGAATCTGGCAATCTTTTAGTGTTGGGAAGGGTCCTTTAGGGGGTGGGAGGGGTGTGCAGTTGGCACTGAATCGATCTGCCAGGATATTGGCAATATCCTTGGGAGCAGTATATTTAATACCATCCTGTTGTAGCTCAGAGCAGATATGAGCATTGCCATTTAGATTCCTGACATAGCAATGGAATGGCCTGCAGTTGTCTTTGGCATCTTTGGCTGTATTATATTCATAACTAGCTTTGGTGGATGTTATGAGTGATCTCAGCTTCTTAATGTGGCTGGTAAGGGAGTATTTTGCATCCTGGAAATTCCCTCATTTCTGCAACAGTGCCTTCCTTTTGTTGTACTCTATGTTTATGGTAGGGGGCCACCACATTGGCTTCCTTTTCTTGGTGGAGAGCATCGTGGTTCTATATTGGATGGCAAGATTCATGCATGAGTGGATGTGTTCATACAGTGCCTTTATGTAGGATTCAGCAGTCATCCTTTCAGTTCCCATCTGCATGGGTGTCATGACGTTAATCTCGTCTGACGTGTAGCATGATGTTGGCTTTGCAGATGTGTGTTATGAAGGTTTCCTTACTGGGGTGTGGGGGAGAGATGTGGATATTATGGGTGATTAGCTTATGGGCAGACCTGACCACCGATGGGGTGACCATAGGTGTGGAGCATTGATATCCAATGTTTGTAATGACCAGGTCTAGGATATTTGAGCCTCTGGTGGGACTATGGGTTACTTGATCCAGGGCATTGGGAATTATGACTTCCAAGAACCATTTGGAACGCATGTTGGTACACAAGTATTTTTCCAAGTTATCGGCAGGGTAGTGTAAGTTACCCAGTATTAGGGTGTTTGGTTGTATCATAATATTTCAGCAAAAGAAATGAATGAATAGAAAACACTAACTTTATTAACAGAAATAATAAAGCTTTCGGGAGATAACCCTTCTTCAGTATTCAAACATTGCACTAAAATCCACCATTTTTATATGAAATATCACGACACAGCCACCAATGAAATTACATAAATAAATAACATTAAAACATTAAAATTCATGTCTATTATACATTGCTATATAGTTTCATAAAACATTTAAATATTCATCATAAGCTTACAATTCATCGCTTATACTGTTTTTGTCTAGCTATTAAAACAGGTTTAATAGTTATCATATTATTTAGCCCAGGTGCCCTATCCACTTCAAGTCTAACAATCCATTAATACTCAGACATTTCTAGCTTATTATTTATATCACCCTGTCTTAAACATTTATACAGTACCTCTAGAACCTTAACCCTAAAATTATGGGACATCCCTTTATCAATTTTATGTTTGGTTAAGGCATTAGACATGGCACCTCTCCTTATCTCAGACTTGTGTTCAATTATATGATCTGTAAGTCAAGTTGAACACTTTCCCACATAAAATCCATCACATTGGGTACATGTTGCTAAATATACAACTGTTGCTGTGTTACATGTAGCTTGATATTTCATCTCATATTTTATTTTATTTACTGGGTGTTTTAAAAATTGCTTGTTACATATATCATTGCAACAACTGCAGTTGAAACAAGGAGTGCTGCCAGAATTAAACGTCACAGGACTCATTAAGTTCACTTCAAAATCTTTATAGCACAATTGTCTTTTAAGATTATTTTTATTTTTATAGGCAAATCGTGGTGCCCTAACCAATATTGTAACTAGTTCGGGCAAAGATGTTAATATTCGCCAATTCTTTTGAATTATTGTCAACACATATTTCATCATATAATTATAAGTTGTAACATATCTCAAGGTAGAGGTGGAATCAGTCTTCACATCCTCATCCAAGATATTTTCACCAAAATATGGGGGTGCCATAAAGTTTCGATCCCTTAATATGTTATTCTCAATCCTCAGGACATATTTCACATCATAACCTCTATTTTCAAAATACTTACATGAAATCTCCATTTGTTCTTCACACTTTGTCAAGTCAGTGTTGAGTCTGCTCACCCTTAATAGTTGACTTTTAAGAATTACACCAAACACATGTTTGGCATGCATGCTTTTTGCATGTGTATATCTATTTACCTGTACGTCCTTTCTATGGACACAAGTTTTCAATACCCCAACTTCCTTATATAGTTCAACATCCAAATAAGAAATTATATTATGAGAGTATTCCATAGTAAATTTCAGGAAATTCGTGGTACTATTTAAAAATTCCACAAATCTTTTTAGTTGTTGCTCATCACCTTTCCATAATAGGAAACAATCATCTACAAAATGCTGGTAAAAAAGGATATTTCCTTTAAATGGATTTTCATCATTCATAACATAAGCTTTTTCCCATTGACTCATCACAATGTTGGCATATGTGTTGGCCATGGGAGTACCCATGGTTAGACTAGCTATTTGCATATAAGGCTGCCCATTATAAAGAAAAATATTCTTAAACAAAACAATTTCTATTATATTACAAAGGGTCTCTATCTCTTTACCCATCATGTTTGTATTACTACATAGAAGTTCACGAATGGCATTTATTCCATATTAATTCAGTATGACAGTAAATAGGGAACCTATATCTAAGGTTGCCAGTATAAAGTCACATTGTCGGTTGTCCTTATACCATGTATACAATTTCTTTAAGAAATCTCAATTGTCTTTTATATAGCTTGGACATACAGGTAGATATTTGCTCAACACTTTTTGTATATATATTTTTAATGGTTCAGTCACCCAACCTCTTCACGAGACAATGAAAGCTTTATTATTTCTGTTAATAAAGTGAGCGTTTTCTATTCATTCATTTCTTTTGCTGAGTTACGGTTATAACGTTTGATAGAACTGAACTACAGGTGGTCTGTTTTTTGTATCATAATATTTCCCAGTATGTTTCAAAAGGTGTAGTGGGAATCTTGGGGCATGGTGGGGGATCTGTAGCAAGCTATACAATTTGGATTGCAGTCTGACCTAGTGTTAGTTGCACCGGGGGTATTTCAGACGTATTTTGTTGGGCAAGTAGCCTAGTGGTGTGAATATCCTTGGTGAATATGGACATTCCTCCACATTTATTGTTTTGGTCCTGGTTTGCTGGCCGACAGGTGTGGTGAGAGCTGTACCTGGTATTGCAGGGGTGCTCTCTGGAGCCTTGGATCAGGTCTCTGTTACTGCACAGATATCGATGTTCTCCATTTTTAGGAGTGCTTAGTGACTGTGAATGGCCACAAAAACATCAATCCCACACACACACACACCCACACAGAATTTCACAGTGGCAATGTCTACGATTAGAACTCCTACCTAACTAGTTCATCACACTACAGCATTACACAGTTATAGGACATGCCACAGAGTTTACTGTGTTACTCTTTGCCCAAAGGTGTTTTTCAAAGTGAATGACGTTAGCAGCCCTGCCAAAGTAGGGCATTTGAAATTGTAATGAGTGCGAATGGCCTCAAAAGCATTGATCCCTACACAGATAAACACTCACAAAGCTCTACAGTTGCCATGTCTGGGAATAGAACTCTTACCTAACTAGTACATCACGCTATAGCATTACACAGTTCTAGCATGTGCCATGGAGCTTACTGAGTTACTCTTTCCCCAAAGGTGCATTTCAAAGTGAATGACATCAGCAGGCTTGCCAAAGTAGGACAATGGAAGTTGTAGTGACTGTGAATGGCCTCAAAAGCATTGATCCCTACACAGGCAAACAAAGAAACACACAAACAAAGTTTTACAGTTGCCATGTCTGGGATTAGAACCCCTACCTAACTAGTATATCACACTACAGCATTACACAGTTATAGGACACGCCACAGAGCTTACTGAGCTATTTCTTCCTCAAAGGTATATTTCAAAGTGGATGACATCAGCAGCCCTGCCAAAGTAGGGCATTTGAAATTGTAGTGAGTGTGAATGGCCTCAAAAGCATTGATCCCTACACAGACAAACACAGTTGCCATGGTTGGGATTAGAACTCCTTCCTAATTACTTCCTAATTAGTACATCAAACTATAAAATTACACAGTTATAGCATGGGTCACAGAGCTTATAGAGCTACTCCTTCCCCAAAAGTGTATTTCAAGGTGAAGACATCAGCAGGCTTGCCATAGTAGGGCAATGGGGAGTGCAGTGTGTGTGCATGGGCCATAACCCATTCATCTGGAAGCAGACACACAACACTCAGGTACACACAGGTTTATATTTCACAGGTATGTGTATAGAACTGCTAGATGACTACTGATTTGTACAGTCATGTTACATGGTTATCACAAGCACCACAGACACTGTAGTGCTGAGGGATACCAGAGGAAAATGTCTACAGTGATTGACATTTGCACATCATGTGTTTTTAGCCAATTGGATGTCTGCTGGATGGGACATGCCTCATGACGGGAGGCTCTTTGTTACTGTCTGTCACTCTCTTCCACACATCTATGTATGTGTAATTTTGGGCTATTATAGTGTGTTGTGCTTGGATATATGTGTGTATTCCTATCCAATGTGTGTGCAAAGCATGACTGGTGTGTAATAAGGAATGTGTGCACAAACATCTGTGACTGCCAGATATGTATAGTCCACTGTTGTTGCCAGACATGGGCTTCCTTTCTTGGGAGCATGCCAAGTATGACCTTCTGTGTTGAATGTGTGAATCCATTCCAGGTAGGTTGTACTCCAGTGCAGGCTTTTGTGTTCTACACCTACAGCTAGCAACCTGTTTCTGTAGGATATCTGTAGATTGGTTGAAAATATGCGGTCAAAATGGGCAAAGGATAGTGGGTTACTGTAGATAATTGTGTCTGTGCTGCTTCTGCTACATGGTCTTGGTGATAGCAGAGATATTCAGACATATGTACTGTTTTACACTTTGATGTTTTATGTCATCAACTACTGTCAGGTATACATATTTGCTTGCAGTAATGAACTGGGGAACACATGGTGAATGCAGCTGTGTCCAGTATTGTGGTCTTCAGCCTACATATTCTTGCACAATCATGCCATTCTGGAGGGAAAGCTGCAGATACTTGCTGATGAGTCTTTGTAAATGGTTCAGCACCTTGATACAGTGGTGGCTGAGGATCCCATGCTTGTACATCCATCAACATGACAGGATGGCCATATTCTGCTGTAGCCATACCTCACAGCTGTTCAGATTCACACAGGTTACCCAGAGGCAGGGTTCATAATTCTGGACATTACCCCTTCACACTGTAGTTTATGAGCAGGTTTGTAGTCACCCATTCCTGTGTTTGCAGGCAGGGATAGTATGTGCACACGGCTGAGTTTCAGACTTCACACACTGCATGCCATCCATGCTCCTACCCCCTCCTCTATTATTCTATCCTCTTCCAAACATTATGCAAACATTATCTTATAATTTCCCTATAGTTATCACCTCATCCCAGCAGTAATTTGGTGTTGGTCCACAGTTCATGCACTAGGACATGGTGGACATGTTACTGGGATTTGTCCACATGGCCTTGCATTTGGGTACTGTGGACTGTGTTATGTTGTTATTTGGGAGGCCATGACATAACATACATTGGCAGTATGGGTGAGACACAGGCCTTTGGCAGAGGACTGTAGGCCATTTGATAGTGATGCAGGCCAGCTGTAGCAGGCCGTTACATTGTGTCACTCCTACAGTCCCAGACTGCAAGACACTATATTCCCCTGGGGTGACAGGGTAGGTGTGCAAGGTGTTAATGCCAATACTTTCTGTCATTATTCATCCAGTGGTGTGGATGCTGGCAGGGTGCTGCTTACAGCTAGGGAACCACCTGCATGGGACACCTCTTCTGCATGTTGCATTCTATGACTATTGCCATACAGAGTTGGGGGTCATATCATACTCATTCTCAACAGCAGGAATAAGACCAGAGAGGTTCCTGTGGGTGATGGTGGGGTGAGCTGATGTGTGCTATGGACACTACTTTCATCTGACTCACAGATATGCATGGGGCATTCTACTTATGGTTGCTTGTGCAGGGACATCAGCAGTTTCTCAATACTTCATACCTGCGACCTTTGTGGTCTGCCAGTGTTTGGCCAGTCGACATTGGTATGCCATACTACAAACCCAACTAATGTGCTGCTAACCTGTATGTACAATTCCAAAGGTGTGTCCATTTGACAGTAACATATTATACACTGTGTGTCTGGGGTACTTCCACCTGTGTACTGTTTGTATGTCTGGGCCCGCATTCATGCCATGTCCATTTTTTAGATGGTGACAGATATTACTTCCAGACATTTTTATTTTATTTTTATTTATCTTCTTTTGCATTTGTTGACCGGGATAGTCCAACGGGATACATGTCCATTTTCAGCGGAGGCCCAGGGAGAAAAGCTCCAAAGGTAGTTACAAAGGAAACCATACATAGTACAAATTAAGAACAGTTTTCAGACTCTGTAGAGACAATTAAGTTAAACAATCACACAAACTTGTGAAATAGTCTAAGAAATTACAACACAAATAAATTTCAGGTGAAATAGTATTGGTACACAAATATAACTAAAGATTATTATTTATATACATTTATTATGGCTTACTGCTAGAATGTGTTTTGCTGGGATGCATTGTGTTTGGCACTGCAGTTGTAAGAACTTGACCTGTCATCGGCAGTACTGGCCAATGGCCACCAGGACAAACCTCACCATGCCTACATACTGACCACTCTCACACAGTATACAACACACACCAACCTAACACACGCAGCCCTGCATATTGTACGCATGCTACAATCTATCCTGCTACTTTGGCCAGCTCAGGTAATCTGTGCTCCACTGTTATTATACCTACACATACATGTTACTACATTTCTACAGAGGATTGGGGGGGAGGGCTCACCTGACATTTGTACACATTTTCTATGACTGTACTGGTATTTCAGGTACTCCATTTCATTCTGTATTCTGACCTGTCATGCTGACTAGAGGCATATCAGTGTACTACAGGTCTTGGGTTTGATTGACCTACATTTCAGTTTCAGACATCTTACCCTTCAGAACTAACATCCCACTGCCTGACCTGTTGTAGTCTGCCTGTGTAGGTCTAGAGAGGGGATGTTCTCCATAGCCTTAGCACAGCCTTTGTTTGTGTTTGTCTATGCCTGTCCTGCTGGCTAAGACTGTTGTTAGGTATGTGAGCCTCCCTGACTGGCATGTGTGTGTCCTATGGACACACATTTGGCCCACCACATTTCCTGCAGTGAGTTTTGTAACCTTGTCTAGTACTGGCTACTATGGTGACACCAGTATTTGTTACAGATTTCATGCTGCCACTATAGGTGTCTACTATCTTCTGGCATCCCATTCAGCCCCCGATTCCCTTGCATGCTCACATCCATACCATAGATACAGGTAACAAAACATACTACTCCATTTGGCAATTGATAGGGAGAGTGACTTACCTTGTGGCTGTGCCAGTATTGAGGATAGCGCTGGAGGGCTGATGATGTCAGATGCAAATAGTACACTCCCTGTACATGGTTAAGCACAGGTAGTGTCATGTTTGGCATCCCTTTTACTGTATATGTGAGTCAGAGAGAGGTGTCATTCCCTGGGTTCCTACTGTGTCAGTGTATGTGCTACGCGTTGCCTCTTTGCCATGGCCTGGGCATACTGGGCAAGCCTCCTTCGGCCTACTGGGGCAGGCTCAGGTTGTTCCTCCTCCGAGTCACTCTGTGCCTGTACAGGTCTTGGCAATGGTGGGGGGCTGTGTGGCCCTTCCCCGTGCTGTTCCTGCTGCAGCTGTTTCTGCAGGATCATGTTGTGTAGCATGGTACATATGATGACAATTTGGGTACATGTAGCTGGTGAGTACTACAAGGCTCCACCAGATATGTCCAGGCACTGGAACCATTACTTGAGCATCCCAGACACATGCTCTATTGTGATTCTGGTCTGTGCGTGTGCCTCATTATGGAGTTCTTGTTCAGGTGTGTGTGCATTTTTGATGGGTGTCATCAGCCACGGCTCCAGTGCGTAACCAACATCACTACTAGGTGGCTGTAAGGGATGTCCCCACTGGCAAATCTCTAGTACAGCTGCATCATATGCCAGATGTGGGAGTCGTGATAGCTTCCAGGGCAGCCAGCACACACATTCATTATAATGCCCTGGGCATCGCACATAACCTGGCAGCTGATGGAGGGGAAGCCCTTGCGGTTGATGTAGACCCTACCCCGCTCACTGTGTCATGCTTTGATGCATATGTGCATACAGTCTATAGCACCGACTATCTCGGGGAATTCTGCTATTTGGTGGAAAAGACGCATATTGTTGGTCAATGCCTCACGGCTGTTGTGGAAATATACGTGCTCACCGGCATGTGCTGACATGGCATCCATGAATTGGTGGAGTACCCTGGATGCTGGTACCTGTGAGATTCCCATGATATCCCCAGTTGGCCTTTGGAAGGTACCTCTGACTATTATTGTTAGGCCTACACATACCTTGGTATCCACTGGGATGGGTTTCCCTCTGTTGATTCTGTGTGTGAGGTGTGGCTGGCACAGCTAAGCAATTTGCTGTAGGAGGTCCCTGTCCACCCTATAGCGCTCCACTATCTCCAGCTCATGTAGACCCTGGTAGGTTACCCTGGGTCTGTACACTCTTTTCCTTCTCCTCACTGTGGGTTGGTCATCAGCATTCTCATCCTCACCACCCTCAGCCTCTTCCACATGTTGCTTTATGATAGCTGCTGCAGCTCCTATCATTTTGTTGCTTTTGTTTGGTAAAATGTCCCTGCTTGTGTACACCAGTGGTGTAAAGTTTGTGGGAAAAAAAACAGAGGGAAAGGTGTTTGCATAGTTTATAGTGGTGTGCTGGGCTGGGCTGCTGCCTGTATAATTGGCTGATTCTGATACATTTCACCTGCCAGCTATGCTAGTTCTTCTTGATTACCTTCCTACTGCTGTTTTCCCTTCCCATTGGCTTCCTGTTTAAGCCCAGGGGCACACCACATAAACACAGTGCTCAGATGTGTATGGAGCTATTTCCTGATTTACTTTTTTTTTTCTTTAAAACACGGTGTGTGGCACACACACCTGCTCACCTGCTTAGGCAATGTAAAGAGTGCTTGGCAGCTTCAGACACACCCCCTTGCTTAGTGCTGCTACGCTAAGGGCAAACCCGAGCCACAGGGCTCCAGTAAGTTTACAGTATTCCTGACACACCCCACTATGATGTCAGCTAGCTCTTAGGCTTGCACCGTGGTCTTCCTGCACCTACACAGATGGGTGCAGGCTAGCCATGAGGGGGGAATCTGGGATTCAGTATCATTCCCCTCATTTGCATAGGATTGCCTGCTAATGCATAGTTACAAGTCTAACACTGAGCCTTCCCCCTTTGCAACCACTATTCACTGGCCATGTTGTCTTCTGAGTATAATGGCAAAATTGTGATTTTGGATAGAATGCTTATTTCAAGGTTTTTTTTTTTTTTTATTTTCGAGCTGAACCCACTTGCGTGCCGCTGCCCTGTGCTTAAACAGCTGAAATTGGCAAAAAAAAAAAGTATTTTTTTTTATTTTTGCAACTGTTTTCCATGCCAGTGGCCATATATTTGGCCATTGGCATGCTTTACACGTTATATACACCCTTTATTTAGAGCTGTCATGGCTCCGTTTTGTAGTTTGCAGAAATGTACTCAGTTACTACCCCGAGTACATTTCTAAAGATTACATTAGTCCTGCACGGCCGGCTGCCAGCTTCCCGGATTGCAAATTAACCTCATTTGCATGGTTTTCACCTGCAAATGGGGTAATTTGCATACAGGAGCTGTGTCCGTGCAGGAATAGTGCAGGAGCTCTCGTGCACATCCCGGGAGCTTGTTCCTGGATCTCTCGGTGGCCATATTGCCTCCAGCAGCTCCTGCACACCGTGCAGAGCTTGCTGAATCCCGGGGATGATTATTACTGAACACTTTTCCAAAAATATATTTAAATTTCAAGCACTTGGGGTAATCCAAGAGCAAGCTGTAACTGATAAATGCCTAAAATTAACCAGTGGTGATAATCGGGGATTTATTGGAAAAGTCTGGAAAGAGATGAATGGATTGGCCAAGGCAGTTATGGAACAAAGGAACATAAAAGCATATTAGGCAAGCATTCACAAGAACAGTAAGATGCCTAGACATATACACCTTTATGCAGACAAACTTAAAAGATCTTGCTACCCTTTCATGTACTTAATAGTGCTCACCTCCCAAATCAAGCAGGGTAGTACATGATAACTCTAGTATAAATCTGTGTCTATCCATCTAGTTGTCAAGACTAACCTTAAAGATAGGCAGAGTAGTACTCTGACCTGTAGTGGTAATGTATTCAAGAGGCTAGGAATATGTTGAGTTTGGAACCTATCTCTCCAGTGAGTCTTATTTCTTTCTTTGTTGGTGTAGATTTAAGTCTTTAGTATGGGTGTTTGTAGATCCTCTGTTTTTTTGAAGAAATAGGAGGTCAAGTCCTTTCATGGCTCAAAAAGCAAGACACAGGTCACTTCACACCAGCCAGTAGATTACTGAGTATAAGGAAAGTCATGCTTATGTATCAGGGTAGTTGAAATGTTTAAGAACTTTAATTTTCTTAGTTGGAAATCATTGAGGCATTTCCAGTTGAGTGATATGCTTGGATTTTTACATACCAAAGGAGGCACTGTATTCAATGATGGGTCTAATAAGGGAAGAGTGCAGTGGTTGGATAACTTTGGATCTAAAAGATATTCCCTTGGAAATTAACTGGGCCAAATAGAAGGATTTCCTGACTGTGGTGGAAACATGATGATTGAATGAGAGAAATCAATCCATACAATTGCCAAGGTCTCTTACAATTGCATCTGTCTTAAGAGGAGTACCATTTCTAAAATGAGGTGGGAATAACCTTTCTGTCAAATGCTACTATACTGCACTTTTTTTTTATTTAGCTTGAGACCATTTTTAATATACCATGAAAGTGTATATTTCAGCCCTTGCTGGAACTGTTTTGTATCAGTTGATGAACAGATAACAAATAAGCAAATTTTAAGGAAGTTGGATACTAACTGTAGAGAATATGGTTTTGCATACTGAAAGGAATATTTAAACATAATTGTGTTGAGTTTGAAAGGACAAAAATATGCCTCTGAAATTCAAAACACTAAATTCTTAAAATTGTTAAGTCTCTGTGTCAAAAACAATAAAGGCAATTTAGAACTATTATAGAATAGATTACTGATGTCAGTTTACATGAAGCATATATGTCTGAGATACAAGAGAGGAACCTATGGAATCTCAGAATTAGCAGATGTAAAGAATAACCATGATGTCCATGTGGCCTTAACAGTGAGGAAACCCTAACTCATATTTGGATGCATTGCCTTCATTATGAGAAATTAAGAAGTCATCTTTTAGGGAAAGTTTTTGGGAATTATGAATTAAAGGGTATGTTTGAAAGTGACAGAAAAACCTCAGCACATTTTCCATAAGAAAGGAAACTACAATATTTTTTTTGAACTTACTTTAAGTAAAATGCAAACAGTCAAAATTAAATTTATTTTTTAGATGTCTTTAATATTTTTACCTATAAAATTTGTATTGTATATTGTTCTTGTTTAAAAAAAGCAGGCAGACACACACCCTCCCATGCCAAATACCACAAATTTTCACATTTTGCTAGAGCTCCTTTCACTAAGGATAATAAAAACAGTACCTTAAAAAGGCAATCTATTTCAGACTAAATATATTTATGTATTGACATTTGATTACCAGGGAAGTCCAACTGGATAGGAGCCCATTTTCAGCAGATACCCTTGAAGAAAATCTATTACAAAACATTTTAAGAATAATACATTTTTATTTTTTAAAACTAATACAAAAATACACTTCAATTATACCAAATTAGACATAATAGGAAAAAAGTGGTTAAGATCAGATACAAGTTATATCACAACTATTTAATAGACAAATTTTAGCCAGTTTATAGAGAAGGTAAAGGTAAGTTAATATAATACCAACAGGAATTGCAATACAAAGTGAGAGAAAAGCAGGCTTATGGTATATTTAGAGAGAAAACCAGGGGACAGCAATTGATGCAAATAATGAAGTGATTGAAGAAGGGAGAGTAAGGAGATGAAAGTATGAATAGGTATTTGTCCACATTTAGGGATATAGTTTATCCTGGTGTTGAGCAAGAACAGAGCCAGCATTTGGCTAGGAAGTCTTTCAGTATGGTTTTGAAGGATGGAAGGGATGGTATTGACCTGATGAATAGAGATATGGAGTTCCAGGGCTTAGCAACATGGTATGAGTACAGACAATGCCCAGCAGATTTGATAGGTTTGTGGACAGGCAGGAGTTTGTGGTCATTGGATCATAATGACCAACTAGGAACATAGTTGTATAGAATATTATTTAGTGCTGGACAAACAGATAGGTTCTGAATAATGTTCTAAGTGGTAAGAAGCTGTGTATATGTTCTTAGGTTCATAGGTTCATAGACGGTTACTAGACTAATGGTCCTAGGAGCCTTACAGGCTTAGCCATATTTATCCCGTGTTGCTCCAGTTCTTGGTGGTTAGGTGACTGAAGTTCACAGAGGTAAAGGTCTTTGGTAGTTAATGACTTCCTCTGTCCAGGAGAGATATGGGTGCAACCCCAGGACTGAATTTGCAGTCACCCATCCATTGAGCTTGATTGCATTTGAAGAAGGTTACAGAGGGGGTCTGTTTCACGTGAACTGTAAACTTGTTCCAAAGAAGTGGCAGCCTCTGGAAAGTATATATATCTCTCCAACATGACCTGTTCATGTCAGAGGCTAGGTTAAGATCACTGGAATGCATGAGCCTAGTGTAGCTTGATTTACAAATGTGTAGCATTTCCATCGGGGCTGGGCAAGAAACTACCCTGTAAGCTAGGCACAGGTCACCCCTTAGCAACCTGTAGGAGACAGAATGCAGTAACAAGGCTTTCAGTCTTTCTGCATAAGATTGTTTTGTGTAACCTGTAATTTCTTGGTGAAAATTCTCTGTGGTCTCTCCAGTTGTTGCAGGTGTCTGGTGAGGTACATACAAAAGGGAGAATTGTACTCAATTATTAGTCTTATGAGGGCCAAATATAATGGAATTATAACATCCTTAAATCTAGATGCAATAACTTTACTTATAAGATGTGCCACATAGAAGGATTTCCTTACTACTGTGGATACATGGTGGTCAAAGTTCAGGTTGTTATCAACCTGAGTACCCAGATCACATACCACTGGGTCTAAACATAGGCGAGTGCCATCTATAATGTAATTAGCAGTTATGTCAGCTTTCCCAAGGGGAATAACAATGCATTTTTTTTTGCATTTAGCTTTAATATGTGCATTTGGCACCAATCTTTTGTCCGTGTTAACCCTGTCTGCAGTATATTAACATTAGTGGGGGACTCAATGAATGTTCCTGATTTACAGTTGTCAGTGAAGTTGGTCAACCACACACTGTCCAAGTTTGTCTTGACGTCTGAGAAGTAGATTCCGAACAGTAAGGGGCCCAGCACAGAACCACAGTGGTACACCACTGGTGACTGGTCTTTTTCTAAACGTACATTCACCCACGTTGACAGTGTGTCCTGTCAGTGAGCCAGGTAGCTACCCATCTGGTAATGTAGCGGTATAATACCTGAGATGATGATTATGTCAAATGCCTTGGCTAGGACAAGATAGGTGGTATGCACTGTCTTTCTCTCATCCAGGGCCTTGGTGACTTTCTCAAAGAAGTCAACCATGTTTAACAGGTATGATCTACCTTTAATGAATCCAAATTGGGTTGGGTCCAGAGTTTGGAGATTACCTATGTCCTTGGTAATAAGGTCGATAATGATGTTTTCCATGGCCTTGCAGATGAGGCTAGTCAAACTTCAGGGCCTGTAATCCCCAGGATCGGTTGATGGTCCCCCTTTGTGTAGAAGGATTACTATTGCTGGCCTCTATTCCGCCGGATCATAGCCAGTTTGCAGGCTGTGGTTAAACAGGGATCCAAGTGGGTCTGTTAGATCATGTTTTAAATTGCTTAAAGGCAACCTGGGATGTTGTGTGTTTCCATTGATACCATGATTTTGGCCTTGGGGAGTGCCAAAATTACCTGCTCTCTTGAGATAATAGGCTGAGGAATGGTGGCAGGTATACTTTGAGGGATGACTGGAGGGGTCAGGGGGGTGAAGTTTGATCCAAATCTATCAGATGGCAGTTTGGCTATTACCTGCAGTTGATTATAGGTGGTGCCATCCACAACCAGTTCAGCGCATAGCTGGGTATTCCCTTTTTAGAGTTTGGACATAATTGAAGAAAGACTTATGATTATCCTTAGCTAGGGAGTCTATTTTTTCTTCATAATTAGCTTTGGAGGACTTGACAAGATCTCAGATTTGTTTGTTTAAGCTAGAGAGGGATTTCTTCCTCTGCTGAGCCAGTTCCATCTTGTTCTTGGACATTACTTTCTTTCCCTTGTTGTATGGCCTCTTTATACTAGGGTTCCACCAGGGTGGCTTTTTTCACCAAGACCTGGTTTTAATCTGGTCAGGTACAACCTATTCTATACAACTGCTTAAATGGTTAAACAGGGCATTGGTGTACACCTCTGCATAGGAGTTCATGTTTTCTGCATTCAAGGGAACTTTGAAACTTCTTATATCATCACTTAGAAGGAGGTAATTTTTCTTTGAATAATTCTTAAGCATTTTTCAGCTTGAGGGGGTATCTGGTCTCATAATCACATTGAACAAGACTGATTTGTGGTCTGATCTTATCAGGGAGGACATCAGATGTGGGGGTGCAATGCTCTCCCATGTTAGTAAGTACTATTTCCAGGACATCTGAGCCTCTTGTGGGTGTGCTGACTAGCTGCTTCAGAGCATTTGCATTGACAAAATCCAAGAACCTCTGAGCCAGCATGTTTGTTATCGTGTATGTTTCCCAGTCAATGGTAGCATAATTAAAATTACCCATGAGTAAGGTGCTGGGTGTATGGCAAGTGACTCTGGTAAGTCCAGGTATGTGGTATCCTTTTCCTGTTAAATGGCAGGGGACCTATAGCTAGCTATGATGTGGTAGGGAGCTTTGCCTATTGTTAATTGGACATGGAGTAGCTCAAGAGAGTCATACTGTTTGACCAGTCTCGAGGTGTACTTATCCTTAATTAAGATGGTTACATCTCCTCTTGTTTTTTTTCATGCTCAATTTATGGTCTGAATGTATGGAAGGCATTGTAGTCCTGCATGACCAGGGTGCTTTCTGTGCCTTTAAACCATGTCTCTGTGACTACAGAGATGTCAGCATCTTCCAAAGTGAGAAGCACTTCCAGGGAGTGCAGTTTCTTGTTTAGACTCCTAACATTAAGCAGCAGTCCCACCTTAGGCTTTTTAGTGCTATACAGTGGTAGATTCTGAAAGAAGTTTTTGCTGCAGATTTAGCAACTTTGTTACAGCATTGTTCAAGTGTTGATGTTTGTGATGCCTGAAGGTTAGCAAGGTTGGAAGCAAAATAAAGAAGTGTGCAGGGGAGATACGTAGTGGCAAGTGTAGCTTTAGTTGCTTTGGTGAGAATATTTTTAGCTCTATAAAGCATCCGTAATTTTTGATGAATTTTTCTTATGCAATTTTGTGTATGCAGGTTGAATTTAAGATTATCATCCACTATCATCCCTAATAATTTGTTATGAGAAGTGACTTCAATGGTTGTAGTATAAATAGAGAGGGCTTTAACGTTTGTTTTTTTCATGAAAGGGGATTTTGGGGGGAAAAAGCAGTATTTTTTTTTTTTTAGGGCTGAGCATGAGTTGTGAGTTACAAAGCCATGTTTCAGGTGCTGTTAAAGCTTCCTGATTAATTTGTTGAAGGTGTGCTATATTATCAGATGTGCAAATGAGTGTGGAGTCATCTGCGTATCTTTTCATGATATTTTGGTATTTTATATTTTTACCATTCTTATCCATTTACAGTACGTATTAGGGAGTTCTGTTGTATGGATCTGTAGATGGTGTTAATGAAAATGTTAAAGAAGAGAGGACCAAGGATAGAACTTTGTGGTGCATCAGTGGTGACTGGGAGGTATGGACATAGGGTGCTGTACCATTTTACTGACTGATATCTACTGGAGAGGTAGTCTTTCAGATCTATTGGACAGGTAGTCTTTCATTCATAGACAAGTGGGCTGAGAGAGACTTAATAAGGACATTTGAAGTAGAAGTTTGCTGTGACAAACTGTGTTGAAAGCTTTAGACAATTCTAGAAATGAGGAGAGTAGTTTGTTGTAATTTCTAGCTTTATTGACAGTATCTCTATACATTAGAAGTTGTTTGTCTTTTCATCTTTTCCCGGTTAGGGGTCACCACAGCGGAACTCCGGTCTGCTAATGATTGGCAGTCAATTTTATGGTGCTGAGTTGCCAGCCCAATGCCCAGCCTTCAGCGAAGGCACGCCCATTCACACATGTCTTTCGGAGGCCACTCGACCGCAGGGAGGACACGCAGACTCCACACAGAAGGCACTCCAGCCGAGAATCGAACAGGAGAACCTCTTGCTGTGAGGTAACGTTACCGCTGTACCACCGCAGATATACACATCTCTATACATTAGAAGTACAGTGTTAGTAATATGGGATGGATGGAAGCCATGTTGTGTAGGGGATAGAAGTTCTTCCTGCAGGAGATAGTTTAAAAATTGTTTTTGAATACATTTTCAAGTATTTTAGAGAGGTGGGATAAGATTGCTATAGGTCAAAAGTTAGTAATATCTGTTGAATTTCCTCCTTTTTTGTAGAGGGATAATGTGTCATTTTTTCCACAGAGAAGTAACATGGGATTCCTGGGTTGAACTATTATAAGGACTGAGCCATTGTAGACAGTGTTATCAGCTGCTATTTTAAGGTATTTACTTGGAAAGTCATCATGGTTTGAGTAGAGTAGTTTTACATAGGATGTGGGCTCAGGTCTGAAGGTAAAAGTGGATGCAGTAATACGTTGCTGCTGGGCAGGGTTAGGATTAGATGTTGAGGGATCCTTTGTTAAAGAGGCTGTACTATCTATGAAATAAGAGTTGAACTTGTATTGTGGTTTTGAGTGATGAGTTACAGGAAGTGGGGAGTTAAGATGAATTTATGACTGCGATGCAAGATTTCTTTAATGGCGGTCCAGAATTTTTTAGGGTTGTGATTACTATTCTGAAAGTTGTTATAGTATATTTTTTTGTTTTCATTAATTTGCTTTTTAGTACAATTGCGAAGCATTCTTATCTTTTCATGATATTTTGGTATTTTATATTTTTACCATTCTTATCCATTTTCTCTGTCCTGCATTAGCTTTCTACATTTTTTGGATAGCCAAATTGCATTATTTGTTTTAAGTCTCTTCCTTCTAGGAGGTGCGTGCAAGGTTATTTAGGATATTCAGGAAAGTTGTATTGAATGCATTTACAGCATCATCTAATTTTAGGAATTTCCACTTAATAGATAATAGGTTAGTAATGAACATTTCTGGATTAAACTTGGAAAGGTTGTGTATTGTTTAAAGAAGGCCACTGGAGAGTCATTCTGGACCTAACAACACCTAGTACCATTGTCACAATCCTAAAATTCAAAATGTTAAAGGGCCCTGTTGCCCCTCCTGTTTTAACAGGCCCTGATATTAATGTTAGATCTCAGGTATGCTTACCTCCACATCCCTATTCACAAGGACCACATGTACTTTCTCAAACTTGAAGCAGAAGGCTCCTGTTATCAGTTTACCTTTTGGATTGGCTACTGATTCCAGTGTCCTTGCAAAGTGCCTTGATCCATTAAATGCACATTATAGGACCAATGCCATCTACATCTACACATACTTAGAAAACTGCCTCATCCAGGAACTATTTCAGGAGAAACTGGACATGTCCTTCAATTTCACTATATAATGCTTCAAAAATCTGGGAGTCTCCTTCAACTTTCTAAAATCAAATCATACTTCATCAAAGAGAAAATTTTATTTCTGGCTTGTCTTCTAGACTGCTGTTGTTAGAAGGCATTTCTCCCCCAAAAGAAGGTGTGGTATTTGAAACAATGCTTCTGCAAATTAGCCCAGGAAGGGAACGTATCAACCAGAGAGTGCCTCTGGGCTCTGGGATACATGTCTTCCACCATTTTGATGCTACCCCTGTCCAGTTTTATAAATGAGAAGACTCCATTGATGTCTGGCATCTGTCTGGAGCCAACACTTCCTGGAAGCAGTGAATCCCATCTTACTTTGCATCTCCAGTGAGTTTAAACTGTGGTCCAACCAAGCCCAGATGAACTTGGGAGTTCCCTTCATTCAGAAGTTCCTCCAGCCCAACACTAACAACAGATGCTTCAGAGCAAGTCCAAAGAGACTACACACAGCAACTCAAAGTCTAAAGCCTAAAAGAGGAAACTTAAATGTGAAGGAAAAAGCAAGTATGGAATTAGGGTGCCGTACAAGTAGTAACAGACAGTGCAACAGTCATGTAATGTATCAACAAGCAGGGAGGGGCATGATCTTATCCCCTTGGCAGGCTAGCTATGACTGCTTGGGAAATGCAGCTGCAATATCAGATTACCCTAAAGGCAGCATACTTTTCCTGTCATCAGAACACTGTGGCAGGTCAACTCAGCAGATTATAGGCAGGTGCACTTGAGTGAATGTCACATAGTGGTGTCTTCCTTCAGCTGGTACACAGGTGATATATCTCAAGAGACAGACTTGCCTGTATCTCCAAGCAGAAGACAACTGAAACTGTTTTTCTAAAGAACACCCATGAAGGAGACTTGGATGAAAGATGTCTTCCCATTAAATTAATTTGCCTCTTCCTCTTTGCATTCCATTTGAACCCTGCCAGTAAGTCAAGAGGGATCAAGGTTTCTTTTAATAGCACCCCTTTGACCCAGACAGCATTGGTTCTCCTTTCTCATGGAAATGTCCAGGAAAAACACCATGCACTGCCATTCATACTAGACCCCCATCTCAGGATAAGAGGGCCTTCATATATTCAAACTAGGAAACATTCCAGCTGACAGCCTGAGTGATCAAACTCTTTTGCCTTCAGGTTCTAGTTCACAATATAAGTGATGGATATACTTAAGGAGGCTAGAAAGGCCATTGCTAGGAAGTCCAAATTATTCAAATTGAAGAGGTTTTCATTCCAATGCCATGGAAAGGAATCAGGAACCTAACAATGTACCGGCATCCAAGATTCCCTGGTGCTTAAGAGAGCTTTTGGGTGTAAGACTGTCCCCTGCCCCCCGTGGGAGTGGTTACTGACTTGAAACTGTAGTTTTATTGGCCGTATTGGGTCAATTCCTGGCTCTTTCCAGCCCCTGCTATCAAGCATGCTTTAGCGTGCTTTAGCGCGATTTAGCGCGGAGTTGCCACTAGAGCAGCATTGGGCAGCACTGGTTTAACAAGGTTAAACTTTTTCTGGCTCCATAAAGTCTGTTCTTCATTTTTTCCCTTAGAACTGCTCTACTAGTAATCTAAACAGTATATCCCTTAACTAAAAAGCGCAGCACTTGTTCCTAAAAGCTTTTTTTTCTCCAAAAAAAAAAAAAAAAAGCTCAGCACTTGTCTTAAAAGCATCTTCTTTTCAGGCTTAGCACTTCTGTATTATACAAAGTCCCTCACTAGTGAAACCCCCCCCCCCCAGGAGTACCCACTTCCTTACTAAGTCCTCTCTTATTCAGTTACACCCCTAACTTCTTAATTTCTCTAGCATGTCGAAGGGCCAGATGCTGGCGTCCTCTCCTGTCCAGTTGGTGAATCTGGGAATATTGAGGCAATGTTGCAATTGCCTCATGTACACAGACAACCCTCTCCTCCTCTCACATAACACAAATACTTGCGAGAGATGCAGCTATTTAGCCAAACTGGAGGCTGAGCTCTCTCAACTCAGGACTGGCAAGACCAGACAGGAGGAGAAGGCAACTACACACACCACAAAACCAGTCTCACATAAAGCTATCTCAACAATGAATCAAACACATAAACACACAAAGACATACTCGGAGGCTCTGAGCAAAAATTTACCTAAACAGCAGAGGCCTCCAAAGCAGACATCCAAGCAACCGCCACCTCATGACACACCACAGGCAACACATAAACCACAAAATCAGTGTGCAAAGCAGTCACAGCCCTTAAGGCCAAATACAACACCAAACATACTTGTCATAGGTGACTCCATAGTCAGACACACTGACGTCCCACTCACCAGGCTGAACAAGGACAGGGTCACAGTAAGCTGTCTATCGGGCGCTAGAATCCGCCACATAACACAAGCACTCGGGTCACTCCACAGCAAGTACAAATATGACACAGTCATTGTCCATGCTGGTGTGAATGACCTGAGACGTACCTCCCTGGACTACATGAAAAGAGACATAGAGGAGCTCTCTGATTATGTAGCCCAGGCAAGTATGACCCTGACCCTGAGCAGCATCCTTCCTTCACCAAGAATGATGCCACAACATAGAGACAAGATGATCAGCTTTAACAATTGGCTTAATTTCTGGTGTCATTCAAAGGGGATCCAGTGTCTGTCTGCCTGGGATGACATGCTTGACAAGCCACGCTGCCATGAGGGACGGCTTGCACCTGTCACCCCTGGGATTCCGGATATTGGCAAAGGCTCTTGCCACCCATATAGTGCCTATTTTAGGCAAGGCTGAAATTCTAAACCTACCACCCTAGAAAACAAAAATGGGAAGAAACTAAAGGTAATGCTGCTCAATGCCAGAAGTCTAAATCTCAAAATGCATGCACTCGAGGCCCTTCTCAGTATGGAGAACATCGATGTCTGTGCTGTGACTGAAACCTGGTTCAAGGCTCCTGAGAGCACCCCGGCACGATCAGGTTTTACCTCATTTCATGCATTCCGGCCCCAAAACCTGGACCACGCCACAAAAGGAGGGGGTGTATTCATATTCATCAAGGATACCCACACCTCCAGGCTTGTGGCAACGCACGAAGCATCAGAAACCATCCAGGTGCAATTAACCATAGGCAAAACTGCTCTACAATTTGTAGCATGCTACAGGCCACCCTCTCAAACTCAGGAACCTCACACAGCCTTCCTGAAGACACTGGAGGGTATAAATGTATCTCCAAACACCATTATATTGGGTGACTTCAACTACCCGAATATAGACTGGGAACATTACTCAAGCCCAAACTTTCTAGCCCAAAGGTTCCTGGAGTTCATAAATTCAAATGCCATGGAACAACTAGTCACCGTTCCCACAAGAGGAGAAAATATACTAGATCTCATCATCACAAACATGGGGACAAAATGCTCCACACCGGAAGTATATCCCTCATTGGTGAGATCAGATCATAAACTAATCTCACTGGATATCCACATCCCGCCCCCACCCCAAACAAAAAAGACCACAGTGAAGAACTTCTCTAAAGCAAACTTCACACTACTCAAGACTGGTGTGGTATCCTTCAAGGCCCCTGAGCCAGTGGAAACCACAACCCAAGCTGCGGAAGCCCTTATAAATGCCTTCTACAAACACCTCCAGGACTGCATGGATCAGGCAATCCCTAATAAAACCAAGACTCTTTCCACCAAGGGCAAACATCCAGTCTGGTGGACCCCAGCCATAAACAAACTTTACAATAAGAGGAGAAAGCTGTTACATGATAGAGCAAAATCCATAAAAGAGAAGACACCTTTGATCAGATCATTATTAGTTAAAAAGAACGAGCACTCATAAAATCATCTAAGGCCAACTTTGAGAGAAAAATTGCCATAGATTCAAAAGACAATCATAAGGCCTTCTTCAGCTATGTTAGAAACCTGGGTGGAAACTCCCAGATATGCTCAGAATTAGTCCAAAATGATACAAAAATCACTGAACCCACAGACATTGCCAACATACTGGCAGACAGGTTCAGTGCAAACTTCATCCCCCTCTCCCCCCCAAAAGGAGAGATAACTATCCCAGCGGAGTGCAGCCTCCCAGACATCTCCAATGCTCAGGTGAAAGCTGCTCTCTCTAAAGCTAAAAACACAGCATCAATGGGACCAGATGGTGTCCCCAGCTGTGTGCTACATGAACTCAATGAGGAACTAAACCCGCACATAAGGCAGCTGTTTAATCTTAGCCTTACCACAGGATACGTGCCCAAGGAGTGGCGTACGGCAACTGTGGTCCCACTCCACAAAGGCGGTGCCTCTACGGACCCTGGTAATTACCACCCCATAAGCTTAACAAGCCTGGTCTGCAAAGCTATGGAGTGGATCATAATGGAACTCATAAACAAAGACATAGGGGACTTGCAGACATTGGACCCGACCCAGTTTGGCTTTGTCAAGGGCAGATCATGCCTCTTGAACTTGGTCGACTTCTTTGAAACAGTCACCAAGGCCATTGATGAGGGAAAGGCAGTCCATACAGCCTACCTTGACCTTGCAAAAGCTTTTGACACAATACCCCACTCGGGTATTATAGAGAAACTTACCAGCTTAAATGTAAACCCATATGTCACAAGATGAGTCACAAACTGGCTAAAGGACAGAACCCACAGGGTTAGAGTAGCTGGCGCCATGTCAGACTCCAAGCCGGTCACAAGTGGTGTCCCACAGGGCTCAGTCCTTGGCCCCCTGTTGTTCGGCATCTACTTCTCAGAAGTACAGGCTAACATAGGAGGACTATGGCTGACAAAGTTTGCAGATGACTGCAAACTGGGAGCCATAGTGGAAAGTACATCGGACACAGATATCCTTCAGAGGGGTCTCACGGAAACTGATAGCTGGTGCCAGAGCCATGGCCTGAAGTTAAATGCCAAAAATGTATAGTCATACCCTTCGGGAAAAACAAGGTAACCCCAAGCTACCATATAGGTGGCAATCCACTAAGCACAGAAGAGGTTATCAGGGACCTGGGGACCCAGGATGACAGTGGCCTTTCTTTTGACACTCACATTGCTAAAGTGGTTAGAAAAACCTTCTACATTGCCCACCTGATCATGAAGGGATTCACATCCAGATCAAGTGAGGTCATTGTTCCCCTGTACTCTTCACTTATCAGACCAATGATCGAGTACAATGCCCCATTCGGGATGTATCTCACCCGACACCTGCAGCAATTGGAGAGACCCCAAAAGTTCCTCACCAAAAGGATAAAGGGACTCCAAAATCTGTCATATGCTGCCAGACTTAAGAAACTCCAGCTCTATTCAGTCGCATACCGTCTGCCTAGAGGTGACCTGTGCCTGACATACAAGGCCATGTCCAACCCGGAATTAATGGACATGTTCCACCTCAAAAAATCCAAATCTACCAGATCCACTAGAGCAAGCGACTTAAACCTTAGCACGGATATAAATAGGACATGCTGGAGGGATAGATTTGTCACCCAGAGACTCCCTATGTTGTGGAATAAAATCCCGGTCCATGTGAGGCAGAGCACCTCGCTGGCTCTGTTCAAGAGAAATCTTGACCGGTGGATGGGAGATCATAGGTTTACCCCGGGAATCATCTCTGTGTCACTGCTGGACAGAGGCACAACAAACTAATGGGCACAGTATTTTTTAACATAAGGGGTGGCGTAGGCCACAAAAACTCTGGGCTAGGCTTATAAATGCCTTAGGGCAGATAGCCTAGTATAAACCTATGAACCTATGAACCTATATTTCCATCAAAGTACACCTTTTGACTATCTCAGCTTGCCTTCCCATGGTTCCATTATTAGCACCCCTGATTCCTGTGTATCTGAAAGGATTATTGCTTCTGAGACCACCAAGAAGAGTTGCTCCTCCCTGGGACCTAAGTTATGTCCTTGAAAAGCTGACTGTGTCACCTTCTAAGTTTAAAACATTAGTTCCCATGAAATTCTTGACTTAGAAAACAGCCCTGCCCTTAGCTATCACCTCACCTGGAACAGTGTCAAAAATACAAGTTCTGATGTGCAAATAACCATTTCTAGATCTCCACAAGGAGACAGGGAGAGTATGAGCCTTAGGAAAAAAATCCTTCTTTTATGCCTAAAGTAGTGGCAACATTTTATCTGAGTTTAGTGATTCGGGTACTTGTCTTCTTTCTCAGTCCACAGAATATAGGGAAATTATACTGCTTTCCATAGATATACACAGATTGAAATAGCATTTGTACTGAACTACTGGCAGCAAAAGTTTCAAATGGTTGATTGTTGTTTTTGCTACGAGAAAAGAGGGAAGGTCAGTGTGATAACAGATAATTTCCAAATGGTTATCACATTGCTTTGTGTCCTGTTACACCTCCCAGGGTAAGAAACTTAAAGGAATTCTGGGTGCACATATTGTTAAGGGCATGGCTATGAATGTGGCCTTTCTTAGGGCAGCCAATGTATAGGCTGTTTTGGAAGTGGATACTTGGACATCTGCCCATGGTCTCACTTTGCTATGGTCATATTACAGGGTATGCTGCAGTCCAGGCGCTCTGCTTCTTATGTTTCCCTTTCTTAAAAGACATCTTGGAATCATTGCAGTAGTCAGGACTACTACCACAGTGCTCTAAATGAAGAATATAGTACAATTACATAAGAACATAGTAGAAAATATTTGAATAAATCACTGGTACAGTACTGTTTTCCTCCCACTATCTCCTTTCTCACCATGGGGCATTATGGGTTGAGGTGGGGTACCCTATACTTATTCCAACCTTTTTCTCTTTATTCTTCCAGGACTTTGAACCTGCTTGGTTCTGAGTAGAATTTGTGGAACCCTACTTGCCTTTCCTTCCCCTAATGGAGAAGATGATTTTTTTTTCTGCTCTACACTCCTTATAGTCTTCCCAGGACCGACCGTTTAGCTTTCATTGTGAGTGGCCTTGCTCCTTCAACAAGAAAGTTCTTATATGACATTAATAGATGCTGTGTTTGTACTGGTGATTCTGTGACATCTCAAAAGGAATGGCATCTGCTATGCCTGGAAGGGGACGCTGCTGGGCTCTGGAAGCCAGGCCAGATGTCCAGGTCTTCTGCTGCAGAAATCCCAATAATCCGCAGTACTGCAACAGTGACCTACTTAAACATCTGTTATCATGGTAAGGTCTGAAAAAGTTGTACTTCTATCATTTATTATCTCATTGTAGCTCCCTCCATGATTTCTCTTCAGAATAATCATTGTTGGCATATGAAATTTCTTTAGGCACAGATTATTCCAGTTGATAATAGATGCTACTTATTACATGTTTCTCACAAATTTATTTTGTGAACATAACTAATTTCTCTAGGTGATTGGAATATGTACTAGACAGGACTTAGTGCTTGAAGTTTTATTACTACTGTGCTTCTTCGGTGCTGGAGTTTTAGTCTAATCTCCATTATAATAAATTGTCTTCTGCAGCCAAACAACCCAGTCAACAAAATATAAATTAACTGTTCAAAAGTGAGAAAATAAGTGAGCCTTGGTAGAGTTTAATGTGCTGGGATTTATGGAGCCATTGTACCTACTACAGACAAAGGTACAGTAGTACTGCTGATAGTAGACAGTAAAATGAATCTGTAAATGTTGAGAAATGCTTGCAGATAGGTTCATCGGCTATTATAAGGCTGATGATTGAGTTGATCATTTGTAGCTTAGCCACTGCAGTTTCCACTAGTTGTTAATCTTTCCCATAAGGATTTAGGAGGCCAGACCAGGGGTGAATTAATGGTTTCCCATTCATGCAACTGGGCTGCAGGAGAGACTTAGGGAGGTACTTTCTTTAATAAAAGAGCAAGTCTGTTCCAGGGGATGTGAAGTCTTTGGGAGCAGTATATCTCCCACCTGCAGCATCTAGTTATGTTGTAGTGAAGGTTTATGTCTCATGCGTATTTTTGCTGTCACAGGTTTGTGAGCATGTAGGAGGGTGCACAGTTAAAGTCTTGTAGGCTGGGCAGACATCACCTTATAAGAGTCTGTACAAGACAGAAAAGTTAGGTAGAGCATTAAGCCATTCTGCTTTGTTCATAGAATTCAGACCATTGATTTTCTTTGTGAGCAAAATGTGTTTTTTTTTTCAACTTGGATCATGTTTTTGGACAGCTTTTGGCTAGATACATGTTGAGGAGTGCATTATATTCTCTTATGGGCCTGATAAAGGAGATGTACAGATGGATCTGGACCTAGAAGATATGATTTTAGTAACTGCCTGGCCTAAGTAAAAGGATTTTCTAATAACAGCATATATGTGGTGGTCAAAGGAGATTTCATTGTCTACAAAAGTACCCATGTCCCTAATATCATCATCATCATCATCAACCCCCTTTTTCACATTTTTGTATATGGGGTTAGGGTGTTGTGTGAACTGTTGCCCTCTCTCTCTCTATTCGGTGCCATATTCCAGCCGTCTTTAACACTCATGCCTGACTGTCGCAGGTCTTGTCTCACACAATCCATCCACCTCTTTGCTGGATGCCCTCCTTTCCTCTTGCCTTCTTCTTGTCTGTCCCAAGTCGTCTTCTCTAGGTGGTCTTCTGCTTTTCTGCACATGTCTA
This sequence comes from Protopterus annectens, assembly GCF_019279795.1. Lineage (NCBI taxonomy): Eukaryota > Metazoa > Chordata > Ceratodontiformes > Protopteridae > Protopterus > Protopterus annectens. The sequence continues at coordinate 1,533,315,242 of NC_056737.1, read as the reverse complement.
AACCACAGTAATCTGTTCTCTTTGATCTTTTCTGCAATTGGAGTACTTTGACTTCTGCTCCCATGTTCTCAGTTCTTCGTCTGTCCCACAGTGTGCATCCTACTACCCATCTCAGGCACTTCATCTCCATCACCTCTATCTTCTTCAACTGCTCTCTCCTTACTGCCCAGATTTTTGTACCATACAGTGGTACTGGTCAACCCAAGTCCCTAATAACCATGTTGATTTTGAGGGAGTGCTGTTTATATAACAGGTACATAGGTGCTCATGTGTTACAAAGGACTTGATACAGCTCTTTTTTATCATTTAGCTTTCAGTCATGGTCCTGGCATCATAGGTTTGTATGTGTTAGGCCCTCATGAAGAATCTGCAAGTCTTCAAGAGATTAGATGATAGCCACAAGTTTGCAGCCATCTGTAGCCTTGGTCAACCATAGACCCTAAAACATCAGGTTGGACATCAGGGAAGTATATACCAAATACGAGAGGTCATAATACTGAGCCCTGGAGGATCCCATTAGAATAAGAGTTTTAAAAGAGACCATATCCCCAGCAATAATTGATTGTGCTCTAGCTGTGAATCAGTTTGACATCAATTGAGTTACATAAGGATTTACTTTAAGTTTGATTAGCTTGTCAACAGTACCAAAGTGTGGAATAGTATCAAAGGTCTGGGCCAAGTCAAGATAAGTTATGTGTACCAATTTTTCCTTAGATTATCCTTCAGTGACTTTTTCAAAGAAGTCTACAAGTAATGCAGGCAGGATCTTCCTTTCTGAAACCCAAATAGGCACAAGTTGAGGGATTCTAATTTGTATTATCTTTGTTTATGAATTCCATAATGATGTGTTCCATTGTCTTGGAGTTAAAACTGTTAAGTCCTATTGGTCTATAGTTTCCAGCATCAGTGGTGAGGTCACCCATGGAGAAGGGGACAGTGACAGCTGTTCTCAGTGCTTCTGGCTTGGAGCTAGGTGAAAGACTGAGACTGGACAGATTTAAGAACAAGTTGGCAAGACAGTGATTCACACTGAGAAGGAAGGACCCACACAGCTAGTGTTTTTTATCCTCAAAAAGTGTCTCTGTCACTTGATGTAAGGTGATATTTGGGGTGGGTGAAAACATGATGGCATCCGGGGGAAACCTGGGGGATGAGGGGAGATGTTTGAGCTAAATTTATCTGTTAGTATGATGCTGAGTAGGTGGTGTTCCTATGTACCAGTTTCTGCACTGCTGGGTATTGTTTGTAATGTTTTTAGCATTATTGTAAAAAGGCTTTATGATTATCTTTGATAAAGGTGACAATTTGTAGCCTATACTTTTCCTTGGCAGATTTGATTTTGGTTTTTTCCCACGTTCTTCTTTTAACTTCTTGAGGTCACTTTTGAAACATGGTGTTTTCAGTTGATTCCTTAGGGCAAGGAATGTTTTGTTTTATTTTGTTATATGGCTTGTTTTTATTAGGACTGTATTATAGGGGTTCATTGCTAAACTTGGGATTGCACTTGCATTAGATTTGGACTAGTGACCTAATGCATGCTTTGAGTATGAATCAAACTATCTGCAAATCAGTGGTGTTGGCTACTGTGTCCTTAAAGGGAGAGAAGATGCTAAAGTGTTGCAGGTCACCAGCTAGCTGTGGTATGGTTAACTCCAAGAAATCTGTCAAGACAGTAGGGTTTGTGGATAACTTGAGTTGGGCTTTCATGTTGAATACTATGGAACAATAGACCAGCTATAGAGTAATTGTAGGTATAAAGTATAAGGGGGCTACATTTGTGAGAACCAGATTCAGTAAATTTGAACACCTAATAGGGGGATGGATTATCAAGTCTGCACTGATGAAATCCAAGATTTATTTTGATTATTTGTAGTACAGTATATTTTCCGATTTATGGATAGGATAATTGAAATGCTCAAGATTAAAAGTGATTAGTTCAATGATGATGGGCAGTAGCTTGTAAAGATATACTTGACATGTTGCGGGTGTCAAAGAGGGGATTGTTTCAGTGGCTATGATATTGTAAGAGATCTTATTGATAATATCTAGGATGTGGAGAGGGTTCAGTCTCATTTATCTTGCCATGTAAGTCTTAATGTGATAGTATCTTGGATGAATACTGACACACCACCACCTATAACAGAAACATTTTCAGCAGGTGGTCTAAATGAATGGTGCACACTGAATTCTGATAGGGATGGTCTGATATTACTATCTATGAAGCTACATTTTAGAAATAATTCAAATTTAAGCATTTTCTAGCATCAGGAGGGTTTCTAAGGATGGCAATTTCTTCTGGTCTGTGACACTGAGCAGCACTAGTTTTATTATTATCCTGATTTGGTTTGGTTAAATTTGGTAGATTGAGGATACTGATATTGCTTAAAAAGGGCACTGCTGGTGTGGATGTATAAAATGTTTTGGCCAATAGGAGAAAGTTCTGAGGGGAGAGGTACATACTGGTACTAGCATAGGAAATAGGACTATCAGCCATGTCCGTCTAAGCTGACACACATTGGAACCCCTTAGAATGACACCGGTACATAAACCAATTATTTAAATCAGTTACCTTTTATTTATACTATAGCATTATTCTCACTGTAGGTAGGCTACTGCTCAAGACTAGTTGCATACCAGCCTTGGACACCTATTTGGAGAGTTCCAGTGGTATGTTTATCTAGGGTGAAGAGATATGAGTGCCCTAGTAACATGTTGAATTTTGGCACCTGAGAGGCAGTCCATGGTAACTATTTGAAATGTTGAAACCAGCATTAAAGAGTCATGCAATATGAGGACTGAATGACCAGAAATACAGACTTGCATCTTCTAAGTCTGATATTGCATTTTCTCAGAATATTTCATTTTCTCTGAGGTATGGTGATCTTGGAGTTGATATATATAAATTTGGGGGTGTGGAAGTCTTACTCCCACATAAGGGGTGCAGAGGGCATGCCTCTTTGCAAAAAAGAAGTTTAAAAGAATAAAGTGAAGTTCAATAATCAGTCTTCTCCTGCATTTGGTTTATGTATTTGTGTCTGTCATTTCAAGGGGTTCCAGTGTGTTTTCAGTATGTCTTGACTCACAGTTTGGAGTCCCATTTCAATAGGGAACCTTTTCTTTTCTCATTCTTGTTTGTGTTCTGTCTGTCTGTCTGTCTATGGATTAATCTATGACCAGGATATTCATGTGTGTAGTAGCTTGTCCAAGTAGCTATAAGGGCTCAGGCCTGTCAGTTAACTGACCCTACCTTTGCAATGTTTCTGTTGGATGGTGTTATGTCTACTTTCCAGATTGAAATCCTGTGTCCCTGGAACTTATGACGGTGTTCATTGTTGCTGCATATCAGACCAAATTGTATATCTCTGCATGTTTGCTCTTGCAATATCTCTATTGCATTGTAAATCATTTATGTACTTCACTTACAGGGTTTACTCATACAAGGCTAAGCCCCAAAATAATCCAGATAGATCAGTGCTCTACCAGGACATCAAAGTGTAAATAAAGTAATATACTAATTTTGTGAAATCTCTGAGTCAGTGAGAAATGTGTGTGTCAGATATGTACCTCAGAGGCCTTTGATGTTTAGGGAGAGCTTGCTTAAGTACCTTAGCATAAAAAGACATATTGTTTGATCACTGGCATGCTGTAAAGTGGATGTGGATACTAATTCATGGGAGGCTAGCCTTCAGATGTAGTAAATGTCTATGGCTCTCACAAGTAAGTGGTTATTAATAAGTATGAGGTACTTTTTGTACTGCCTCTGAGTGTAGTGTAGTTATCTGCTGGCAACAGCTGGTGTAAGGGCAGACTGTAGTCTCATAGTTTCCAGAATCTAGTATTAAGTGACAAACTGGTATATAGTAAGCAAGCAAGAGAGTTTTGTATACTACAGGCTTTATTATCCTGCCTAATATACTATTAAGGTAGTATGTTTTGGAATTAACTGTGGAGCTAGTATTAGCCTGCCTGATATTCTAAATAAGTAGGTTCTTATACATTTAATCATTATATTTGCAGTGGAGTTACTAATGATTTTGGATTTATAGATATACATCAGTTTTACCGAGAACCCAAATTGTTGCTGCAAGACATTACCCTGTGCTGCTAAGCTTTGATGAGGATAAAGGTGTCACTAAACAATGGTGGTGAGAAAGCACCACTTGGTGCAACAAGGTATTTCTCTGTAGAGGTGGGAGGTAGAGTTTGCAGTTTGATGCCACAAGATATTGCCTAACTATCGCAGTAAAGATGGAGGAACTGTGCAGTTCTGAGTGGGGTCCAAGACTAAATGCAAGTGAAAATAATTTAGAAATGGCCGAATATATAACCATTAAAAAAACAAATTCATGTAGCTATGAAGTGTGCTGTGCCTGCTCAGAGCAGTCCAGCCAAGTGGAGGGAAATGAAATCCAAAGCAGGTCATTATTATGCTGCAGAAAACAAAAGCTAACAGCCAACTAGAAAGAATACTTGTTTCAATGCCCAGAACATCAGCAGTTTACCTTCTGTCAAGAGATAAAGAAGGTCAGAGTGCTACAAATGAGCATAAATTGTTGCCACATTAAGCAGTATCACAAATCAGCAAAATGAACAATAAAGTAGTACTAGATGGTAAATACATTAGAAAGATTCACTTCCACGATCTTTTAGGAACTATTTGTGGGTCAAATACAATAAAACAGGTCTAAATCAATAGGCAGTAGTAGCATTGTTGCACACCATATGAGGCAGATTAGCAGGAAAAAAAAAATCTAGCTGAGGAATTGGTATGTGCTTGTTAATGGTAGAGCATGGATTAGGAAAGAGAAAAGTGGTAACTCAGTACATGTTCTGCAGGTGGTTATTTTAACTACTACTCCTTATGATCTGCTCAAGATGTAAGAGACAGATGTAGCCATGTGTCAATATATTTCTAAGAAAGGACTTTGTTAAAATTCTGTCATTGTCATTTAGAGTTTAGGGAGGACAACAAATAGAGCAAAACTACTCAGTAAAAATACATTTAAGAGTTTCTGCAGCTAGTTAGAAGATGGGTGGCACAGTGGTACAGGCATTACATTTCTTCTTCATAAATGCTGTTTATCTGGTTCAATTCCTAGGTATGATACCTCTGTGCAGAGTGTGTATTTCCTTCCATTGTCCACATAGGCCTTCACTCACTGGTCTGAGATATATATACTTCTAATATTCTAATGACTGAGCTACAGGGTGTTGCATGTGGCATTATGTCGTGCATATTTGTTCTAGAAACTGAGTTTGATTAAATATTCGATGGTTGGAAGAAGTACATGCATACTGTCTGTGTTGCTTGCGATGTTATTTACTGACTTCCAGACAAAAAAAAGTTACATGTTGTGTTATGTATATTTGTTGGAGAAACTGAGTTTGATTAAAGACCTAATAGTTTGTAGAAGTACATCCATACATGTCTGTGTTCTTTTTATTTTTTACTGATTTTCTGACAGAAAATGCTGCATAGTGTCAGAGTAGAGAAGCATATGAAGAAATGTTGCCAGAAGTAAATTTTCAAGAATTTGTGTGTTTAGAAGTACAGAGGTATATATCTCTGTGGGAAATTGCTCCAATTGCAACTTCTATAAATTATCATAAAGCAAGGACCCTTAACAGAAAACTGGAAGGTTTAGATCCAGCAATTTAATGTATTCCTCAATGTGAGGGGAATATCCTAGAAGTTTGAAAAAAGTATAGTGTACCACATGGCTGTGTGTCATTGGGGATTAAGCACTGAAGATAGTCAGCTTATCTACTTTTCCTGAAGTGGGCAAAGACAAAATTAGGGAGATATTCAGGAATTATTATAAGCCTAGAAGAACTTTCCTTGTAGTTAGCAGTTGTTACTTAACAATGAGCAAAGTCATACAGAGTGAACTGATGCTTTAGTTTCTGAGCTGAAGAACTGTGACAGAGACTATGGATTTGGCAGGTTGGATGATCCATTTAAAAAAAGGGAGAATACTTTATAAGAAATGTTTATACAGAAACCAAGCTACTAAGGGAAACAAAAACTTAACCTTATTAAAAATCCTTTGATGGTGGATATGCTTATAGTAGGTGACATTACAAGCAAATGGTTGAAAAATAATTGAGAAATGGTAGTGTAATGAAATGAAAAACAGAGTAATATGTGAATGGATTGTAGCAGTAATGGATATTTGAAAAGGAGCCATGAGGTGCACTGAACATTATGATGCAGATGAAATTCAAGCCTGTTGTGTCAGATGTGGCTATGAGTTTGAGAAGGAGCAATTTCTTGATTTAAACCAATCTGTAGAACCTGTGGTAAAACTGTTTAAATACAAAACTGTGTAAAAACACATACAAGTGTGTTCAAAAGACTATTGTTGAACAGAAATCCAAAAGCAAACTGTTGACAGTATTAAAATGATAAGACTTGATAGACTGAAGTTTTAAAATGAATCAGATGCATTGAGACAAGAGTGCAAAACAGATTGCTGGAAGTAAATAGTGAAGATTTGTAGGCAAACTACTGAAGGTAAACTAGTCGTGAGTGTAGAGTTTAATATTATTTCTGAAAATACATTTGAAGCATTGGAATTCAAAGTCACTGAAAAGAAAGCTACATGCACATTTTAACATATTCAGGACATCAGGTAAAGTAATTAGGTCAAATTCCTGCTAATGTGTGAGTATAATAATAAAAACATGATCCTGTTTCAAGTCATAGACCTAAAAGAAGTCATTTACCCAATATTTTAGGTTACATGGCATGTGAGAAGCTAGCAATGGTATAACACATTTACAGTTATACAATTGCATAAACACCTGAAATACTATACAGAGATAAATCAGTGATATCTTTCAGGACTGTGCTGATTTATTTACAGGTTTAGGAGCTCTGCCAGGATCATATTTTACACATGTGCATCCTAGTACTACATCGGTGATACATGCTGCAAGGAAAGTGCTGATAGCTCTTGTGAGTAGAGCAGAGCCAAATGCATGCATGAACATTATGGTTACTGTTGTAAATCAAGACAAAACGTTCTTTTGTGTCACTTTGCAAGATCTGGTTGCAGTGAGTAAAAGAGAGCATCACCCAGTTGTTTACTATTAAGGACATGGTCTCAGTAATTGCAAATGTTATTTTTTCCATAATAAATGCAAACCAGTTAATGGTGGATAAAGCAACATGAAAATCTCCAAAGAGGGTGTATTTAATATGCCAGTAGAAAAGTACATTTTCCTTAGAATTCTGTTTTCTGTTTCATCAGCAACAGAGGCATTCCAAAGAGCTGCAGCTGAAGTAACTGGAGGTTTGGAAAGTGCTGTAAACACAGCTAATGATCTCTTAATATTTAGTTACAGGAAGACCATGACAAGATATTGATACATCTACTAAATGGATTAAAGCTGCATCATTTAAAGTTAGATAAGAGCAAATGTAATATAAGATAGAAAAGTCTCATATAATTGGGTCATATAAGATGGACTTAATTCTGCTGCAGATATAATCAGAACATTTTTGCATTTAAACAAAACAGAAGGCAGGCAAATATTATAGAGGTTTCTATGAGTGATGCAGTGTTTGCAAGTTTTATCTAATATGTTGATCATAACTATACACGTAAGAGGGTCTATATTATGTCTATATTATGTTATCAAAAAGGCTGTCCATCGAACACCTTTTCATCGACCCTTAAAAAGCAAACTGCCATTTAAGTGAATGGCTACATCAGCATTTTTTTCGCCTGGCAAAAAAATCACTTAGCCATCCTTGTGAGTTTGTCCTTTTCTCCACTGTGGTGCAATCTCAGAGCTGGTATATTTAGTTGGGGGGGCACAACCCCCCACATTGGGGTGTGTGGGGGTGAAGCCCCCCCCCCCACCTACTTTGTAATGTTTTTAGTGATGTGTTGTTTTTAGTAGGGCAAGCAATTTTTTTCCCTTTGAGAAAATCGCTGATGTGGCCGTTCGCTTATATGGCATTTCACTTTTTAGGGGTCACTGAAAAGGTGTTCAATGGACAGCCTTTTTGATAACATAATATAGACCCCATCTAAGAAAACTATATGAACTATAATCTAAGAAAACTACATGAACAAAATGTACACTGGTAAGTATAGGAGAAGAGATTAGACGTGCACAAGCAATTAGTTATAGATTCAAGCACAGTAATATATTAAGATTCATTCATATTTCTTTACTTGGCCAATTCTTTTGCAAGTTGATGACAGTCAGAATTGTATAGGATATGTAAGCCTAAGTGTAAACTTTTGCCTAGAATTCAATGGCATGTAGAACAAGATATATTCAGTTAGGAAATAAACTAATAGTAACAGTGCATAGATGTGTGAAATGTCATGAATGCAGTTACAGCAAAGAGGCTTAGGTAAATACAACTCACAGGCCATTGGTAAAGTTTATTCAGAGGGTCTTTGTACAAGAAATCCCCATGATTGTACTGGTTGTTGAGCTAAGGAAGGATGAACTGAAAGTGAAACACATAGCAGATGTATTGAACAGAGCACATTTGACAGAGAAACATATAGAGTTGTAAGGAAGCAAATAGAACATTTTGGGGTAATACCACAGTTACCAATAACAATAGAAAAATACAATCATTCTAAACATGTACTGACACTTACAAAAGGTGCTCACTGCCAGAAATTACAATTAGTGTCTGGCCTGAGCAGAAAGCATCAGTAAGGAAAGACATTCAGTCTGTTTTTTGTCAAGGAATTGTTAAACTGTATAAATACATTACTGCTTAAAAACATTCCCACAAGCTGTGCAGTGTCAATGGTGTAACAAGTAGCATATTTGCCTTTATTTCAGAAGGCTGTGAGTTCTATTTCCACACTAGGTAGATTTATTTTATTTATGTATTTAACATTTCTTTACTGGGAAAGTCCAACTAGACACAGGTCCTTTTTTAGTGGAGGCCTGGGGAGAAAAGCTCCATGAGTAACAGTAAATTTTAATGCACAAATTACAACAATCAGTAAAGTATAAAGTAAACAAAATGTAGTATACATAATAAAATACAAATTTGTTACATCATGACAACAAAACCTAGGCTTTGGACATAGCAAGTACTATTTGTAAAGCATGACTTATGTCAAGATGTAAGGTTAAGACAGGCCGGTAAAAATTAAAGATTAAACACCGGGGAAGAAGTTGGATATGGTTGGGGTACACTGTGATTATCAGAGCATTCACGAGGGGTTAGTACAGGAACATAGCCACTTATTTTTTAGATAAGCTTTAAGTGATGGCTTAAAGTGGTTAGTGGATGAGATTAAGAGAATGGAGTTAGAAAGGGAGTTCTGTATACGAGATATATAGCTGGAAAATAAAGATTCTCCTGCAGTGTTGTTGGCCTTGGAGACAGTAACTAAGATCTTATTGCTAGAGTGGAGTGGTCCTCTGGAACTGTAATGAATTAAATTTTGTAGTGCAGGAGTTCTGGTTGGTTATGTTACAATTTTGTGATTTAGAGAGAGTTGGTTGTAAAGAATAATATTGGGAAGTTCAAGCCAGTCTAGTATCCTTAAAGCTGCACAATGATGTCTTCTATATGGGCAGTCAGATGTAAACTTAGCAATTTTAATATAACATACTTCTTGCTTAGTTAAGTCAGTTTTCCTAAGATTAGTTAAAATTGAAGAGGCATATAGTAGAGTGGAGAGCAGTTGAGTTTGTGCTAATGTAATTTTGGCCATTTTGGTCAGGAACCTTTTGTGCCTATATAGACTTCCAAGTTTCTTATGGACTTTTTTATTGTTAGGGGAGACATGTAAGTCAAATTTTAGGTTATTATCTATTTCCACTCAAAGAAGCTTTGTATGGGTTGTTGGGGAGATGACAGCATTGTCTTTGGCTATTATGTTAAATGGTGGGCATGAGATAGATGTCTTGTTAGGTTGGAAGCATAATAATTTAATTTTGTTTGGGCTCAGGATTAGATGGGCATTGGCTAACCATGTTTCAACAGAAGTGAAAGATTCCCATGTTTGAGAATGAAGAGCTGATAGAGACGTGGCAGCACAGATAAGTGTTGTGTCATCTGCATACTGTGTTATAGAACCATGTGAAGTAGCTGTGTGTAGTTTATTAGTAAAGAGGGAGAAAAGGAGAGGGTCTAAGATAGATCCTTGGGGGACACCAATGGATAAAAGAAGGTGTGGCGATAGGTCACCTTGCCATAGACCAGATTGCTTGACGGCCAGATAAATAGTTATTAAACCAAGCTGTGGCAGATGATGATAAGAATAGTTCAATTAGTACATCTATTAGTTTGGAATGGGAGACCATATCAAAAGATTTTGATAGGTCTAGAAATATGGCAGATACAAAGTTGTTGTTATTCTTGTGATGGTTTATGGTATTAGTGAAGGATAAGAGAGCTGTAGTGGTAATATGCAATGGGCAAAACCCATGCTGAGTGTTTGAGAGAATGTTATTTGCTAGTAAGAGTTTTAATGACCTGGAGATGAATACACCTTTCAAGTAGCTTAGAAAGAGGTAAACAAATGGCAATTGGGTGATAGTTTGTCAGTTCTGTGGAAGGCTCCCCCTTTATGAAGTGGGATTACATGGGAGATTTTCCACAGTTGAGGAACCTTGCTTTCAATAATGGATCTATTCATAAGGATTGATACTGGGAAGGATATAGATTCAGCTGCACTTTTGATGTATTCACTGGGTAAGTTATCTACAGCAGTTGTAGTAGGTTTTAGTTTCTGGAGTAGTTTTTTTTTATAGTGGCTGTAGGAAATGGGGAGAAAGAGAATGAGGCATTGCTGGTTGTAGACTGGGCTGGTTTGGTATCAGAAGTAGGGTTTTGCTGCTTGTAAAGGGCAATTATAGATTCAGTAAAATGTTTGTTAAAAATGGTAGCTATGCTATCAAAATTGTTGTGGATATTTGGGGATGGTGTAGTAGATTTTCCTGGGTGAAGGATTGAGGTTATAGCAGACCAGAGTTTTTGAGTTTTTTTTTAATGTGTTTTGACTGTTATAATAGAAATTTATTTTATCCTGTTTTATTTGTTTTTTGCTTTATTTCTAAGTTCCTGATACTGTTGTTTAGAAACTACTGTGTTGGCCTTAAGCCATAGTTCCCAGGCTTAATCTCTAGTTTTCAGAAGGGCCCTAGTGTCTCTGCTTAGCCAAATTGATTACTGACACTGCAGTGCGGCATAAGAGGGCTGCTACTCTGAGTGTGTCATCTTTTGGATGAGATGTTAAACTAAGGTCCCATCTGTTTGAGTTGGTGGTAGCTCAGGTAGATATAGAAGATCCCACAGCACCTATTGGAAAGACTAGGTACCTTTTAATTAAACAACATAAACAAAACTTTATTTACAGAATATGCATATTTGCAAGTACATAGGTACACATTCTATGTACCATCATCAATACTATTCTTCTGTAATTGACCTCCACTCTTTCTTCCACAACCATAATCTAATTTTTCGCAATATATCAGTCAAAATCCATTTCCCATTAAACAAAATTTCATTCAATTTTATATTCCAAATAACCCGTTTACTTAAATAAATTCTCATCTACTCATATTCTTGCTTCCTGGTTTTTTTTGTAATATATATATATATATATATATATATATATATATATATATATATATATATATATATATATATATATAGGTCTACTTCGAAGGATTGAAATTTCAGAACATCAAATCTCTGATCATCAAGGACCAGAGGATCAAACTTTTGAAATTTCGAACATACCAAGCCCCCCTGCACCCCCAAACCCCCTACTACTTAAACATACCCACTCTGAGATTGCACTACAGTGAAGAGAATGGTAAAGTTCCTGTTCCTTACTATACATCAATCTCCATTCACAAGATTCAATATTTCAAAACTTCGATCATCTGGTCTTCACAGATCAGTGATTTGATGTTTTGAAATTTTGATCCTTTGAAAGGAGCCCATATCTATGTATGTATATATATATATATATATATATATATACATTATTACAGTATTAAAATTCTCAAAAACGTTTTCTTCACAGAACTTTTTACAGAGGTTAACAACTGATGTTATATTGTCCTATCTTGCCTTCATTCTTACTGATTGGGTTTGGAGCCGACTCGGCCGCATACTATAACTCAAAGTCTTTCACTTGGCTCATGGCTGAACACCTATCCCATCATGCAGTGTGTGATTCCCTGCTTAACAAGATCGGATGCTCTTCTCCTTGGCCATGGCTAAGTTTTTGAAAAATGTATATATCTTGTATTGTGCTTAACTGTTGTTGCCCTACACTTAGTTATAGCTGATTTATATAGACAGTTTTCTCTCTACTGTTGTATGCACTGTTTAATTTTACACTACCATGATTGTTGCTTAGTTGGCTGCCATTTTTAGTCACAGAGCCTATTTTCTTCTTTACTATCCCATCAGAAATTTTTATTGAAGTCCATTTTCAAGTGTGTGTATTCTTTATTAGTGTTTCTTGGCTCGTTTGAGTTAGAGAGCCAAGTGCCCACTTAAATTAGAGGGCTTAACTAATCTTTGTTCCCTTAACTGTTTTTTCTTGTTTCATAGCAGTCCTAAGTCCATTTAAGTTAGAGGGCCTAGCGCTCAATTAACTTAGAGGGCAGAGCCATATTTTTCTTTATATATATTCTTAAAATAGATGTGATGTGTGTTTATTTTCTTATAGAGTGCTATTAGGCTTTATATATTATGTGTGTTTTCCAACTTATAGAGTTTCTTGTAGATAGTACTTTACATTTATAGTGTTTGTAGTTTGTGCTTCCTTCACATAATGTCTAAGGAAGGTAGATAGAAGGAGCCAAAGCCATCTAGCTTTAAAAAGTGTCAGAAATGTTCACAAAAAGATGTCTCTAACTGATGGTCATAATGACTGTATTTATTGTTTGGGGGGAGCCATTCACCTGTAGGAGTCATGTACCTTCTGTCAATCTATCAGTTCCCGCTTTTTGCAGGAGAGAAAGAATAAGTTGATAGTCAGAGGGCTTCTAAAAACTCCCATTTTCTGAAGCTTTAGAAAGCCAGAGTACCTCCTCTAAGGCTAAGTCCCCTTCTTCATGAAGTGACAAACCTTCAAAGAGACCTTCTTCTTCCTCCTCCTCATTTGGTCATTCGGAACCACCTGAGAAAAATATTAAAAATTTATTTGGAAAAATCAATCTTTTTGGCTTCACCGGATCTGGAACTGAGAGAGATCATGGAATTGGACAAATCAAGTCCTTCAGCTCCACAGCCTGCATGGCTGAAAAAGACTAGCTTTCAGAGCCGGACCACTGAGTTAATACAGGTCTTCCCTACCTTATGATCTCCCATACTGGAGAGATCTCACTCACCCACCCTTTCCTCCAGGTCCTCTAGAAGCTTATTGGATGATGATGTAGATAGGATGGTGCACAGACTTCTGAAGTCACTGGCACTGGCTGAATTATTTTCAGCTCCAACCCAGCCTTTTCTGGAGCCAACCCAAGACTCTTTCATCCACGTTGATTCCTCCTCCGAGCCAAGCTGGATCTTCAGAGCTGCAGTGCCAAGTACCGTTTGATGTAGAATCTTTGGTACCGAGACCCATCCAGGAGATTTCAGAACCATTGTCTACTCCGACACCCTCACCGCCTTCTGGGGTGTCTAGGAGCTGAAGCTCTCTGGTCAGTTCTGGGGGGGACGCTCAGACCTAAGCCTCCTCAGTTCCGATCTTACCTCTCAGGGCATCGGCACAGGTGAGCTTTGCTCCTACATCAGGCTCGGATCCATTCTCCTTGGAGCTGGGGATTCCTTCTACATCTTTGTAACTGGAGGCATCCTCGGAGCTGGGGGGACTTGCTGATGAGAAGTGTGCTGTCCCCTCCTACAGCTCTACACAAGGGCTGGTAGTCTTCCCCCTAAAGCACCAGCATCTGTCTCAACACCATCCCATCCTTAGGACAGGGGAGATTCAGGACCTCAGGTAGCCCCACTGAGTGAGTCCCACTCTCCTGAGACCTCCCCAGAATACCCTTCTGAGGAGGTTCCACAGAGAAAATATGCAAGAGGAAGCATGTGGACTCACCAGATGAGTCAGTCACCTCAGACACTGACCTTGAGGAGTCCGAAGGGTCCCCACAGTTGCCCTCTGAAGATATCTCCTTTGCAGACTTCTTAGAAATCCTGAAACAGAGAGGTGGCTGGAAGCCTATTAACCTTTCTGATGAGGAGTCAGTTTACCTCCAGGCCTTCGGATCTCAACCTTCAGCCTCCTGGGTGTCTCCGCCTTTTGATGAACTAATGGAATTTTTTAGTCAAAAGATGTGGAAGTCACCAGGCACTATGGAACCAGTCCCTAGGAGATCAAATAAATTCATAACAGCTTCAGCAGAAAAAGACTTTCTTACTAAAGGCGTCCCTGTAGATGCTATGGTGGTGGAAGGAACTCCCTGAAATGTCCTCATCTGTTCACCCACCAAACAAGGAGTCTCAAATGATGGACAGATATGGGAAGCGTATTTTCTCCTCAGCGACTTTTACCCTTTGATCGCTGAACTACCTTACGCAATTCACTAGGATACAAAGAGATCCCCTGAGGGAGTTAGGAGCTACTCTCCAAGGTTCACTAGTTTCAGGGATTTCAGACAAAGTGACCTCTCAGCTAGCCACCTTAAATTCCATAGTTAACTCCTCCATGAGGCTGATTTCCTATGCAGCAGATGGAGTGAGCAGGGGAGTGGGTTCAGAAGTTTCCCTAAGGAGACACTCCTGGATGCACTTGTGTAATTTTGCTGAACCTTTTAAGACTACCTTTGTCTATGCCTCTTTCGATGGTTCCTCACTCTTTGGACCAAAAGTCAAAGACACACTCACCAGATGTGAGCAGGAAGGAAAACCCTCCCTCTGTCATTGGGGTATATTTTTCTGTCCCTTCCAGACCCTATTCTAAGGGTCAGAATGGTGGAAAAATGTGGTTTAAAAAATCCCAGGGACTTTTTCTGGACACACGATGTGAATCCTTCCCCAGGGACAGAGGGGGAGGAAATAATGGTAGATGCCATCCACGAGGAAGAGGGGGTCCACAAAATCAGAGTGACTGTGATTCCTTTCATGGATGACCTTTCAGCACTCCTGAAAGAGGCCCATCTGTCCTACTCTGGAGGCAGTAGGGGGGGTGATTATCTTTGTACCCAGAAGCCTGGCGAGATATCACAAAAGACAAGTGGGTACAAAGTTAAAATATCCAGAGGTTGTTCCACTCCCTTTTCCCTTCCCGTACCACAACTCCGAAGGATCCCAGACATTCCACCCAGTCTAAGGGAAAAGGCAACTATAGAGATTCAAACGTTGCTAGACAAAAGAGTCATCAAAGAAGTCCCCACAGACCAAAAAGGATTCGGAACTTACTCAAGATTCTTTTTACTGCCAAAATTAACAGGGGACTGGAGACCCATATTGGATTTCAGCAAACTAAACGAATCTGTAAAGAAGTCCAAGTTCCAAATGGTGACACTGCAGTCAATTCTTCCCATTTTAAGGAAAGATGATTGGATGTGCTCAATAGGCCTCCAAGATGTATACTACCACATAAAAATGGACACAGCATCAGGGAGTCACTTACGCTTCCATCTGGGAACCAGTCATTATCAGTTTTGAGCTCTGCCCTTTGGTCTCACCACAGCCCCCAGAATGTTCACCAAATGCATGGCAGTAGTGTCAGCTCATTTGAGATGGCTAGAAATCCAGGTGTTTCTGTATCTAGATGACTGGCTCCTGACTGCCACCACCAAGCATCTACTACAACAGTCCAGAGACCAAACCTTACAAATTTGTTCTGAATTAGGAATAACAATACATTTAGGGAAATCTGCCTTGTTGCTTTGTCAGCATATTACCTTTATAGGAGCAGAATTAGACACTGTTTCTATGATGGCAAAGTTACCTGCAGAGAGACATTTGGTACTCAGACAACAAATTTCTGATCTCCTGCCAAAGACAAAAGTAGCAGTGAAAACAGTCCTGAAAGTTCTAGGAAAGATGGCATCAACGATAACCCTAGTTCCATTAGCCAGGATACACATAAGAATTCTTCAATGGCTGCTCTTTTCTCAGTGGTCCTTACAAGAACTTCCCATGTCCCACCAGATCAGAATTACACAGTCATGCAAGAAGTATCTAAGATGGTGGCTCCTTTCCAGTCATGTCAAATGAGGTCAACCCTTTACACTACAACAACATCTGGCAACAGTGACCATGGATGCCTCCCAGATATGGTGGGGGGCATTATCTGGGGAGGATGGTCCAAGTCACATGACAGGAACACAAGAACCATTTTCATATCAATGTTCTAGAGATGAGAACAGTGCTCTTGGCATTCTAAGCATTTCAGACCTCTCTTCCACTAGGAACAATTGCAATTCAGTCAGACAATATGTTGATGGTTCGGTACATAAACAAGCAAGGAGGAACCAAGCCCTACTCCCTTTGCCGAGAGGCTCTCAGAGTATGGCAATGGACAATCTCTTCCCAATGCTTTCTGATAGCAATGCACATCCCAGGGAGGTCCAGTGTGATAGCAGATCGACTGAGCAGAGCAATTCTGATGCCTCATGAGTGGTCCCTAAAGCAAGAGATAGCAGAAAGGATATTCTGGAAATGGGGCCAGCCTTGCTGTGACCTATTTTCCACTCCCATGAATGCCAAATGCAGCAGCTATTTTGCCCTAATCCCCCCCTCTGGGGGAGTCACCCAGGTATGCTGTTGTTCATGATTGGCCCTCGGTACTACTGTATGCATTTCCCCCTTTCCTCCTAATACCACAACTTATTCAGAAAGCCTACTTGTTGGGAAGCAGGATAATTCTCATCGCTCCATACTGGCCTTCCACCAGTCACATCTTCAGGAGGAACCGTGGACTCTGGACCTAGTTCCAGACCTTCTGACTCATATGTCAGGAACCCTCCACCCCTCCCTCCAAACTCTCAGCTTGACAGCATGGCTGCTCCAGTTCCCAACTTAGTCAGGCTTCACAGTTTTACGCCAGTAGTTAAACACATCCTGGTATCCTCACACAAGTCTACGACTAGGAAGCTGTACTCTAGCAAATGGAAAAGTTTCTCACTCTGGGCACAGAATAAAAACATTGATCCCTTTTCTGCTCCAATCTCTTCTATTCTTGAGTTCCTATCAGAGCTTTTTCAACAAATTTCAGCAGCAGCTACTATCAAGGTACAATTAGCTGCATTCTCAAATTTTCACATAGGTGATGGAAATTTGAACTTGATGTCACACAGATTATGTAAAGCCTTTTTAAAAGGGTACCTGCTTATTAAGACCCCCCCCCCCATTACAGAACCACTCTCGCCATGGGACTTGAGTTTCGGAATTGCAAGCTTTATCAGTCAGACTTCCCTATTTAATCTTCCATAAGGAAAGGGTATTTCTCTGGACAAACCCATCATTTTTACCTAAGGTGTATGCACAAAATAACTTAAACCAATCTATTGAGCTGCCAGTGTTTTTCCCTAATCATGGCAACAAGGCAGAATACAAGCTATACCAGTAAGATGTGCATAGACAACTTTGCTTCTTTTTACATAGAACTAAAGATTTCAGTAAGTCTGATTAATTGATTGTTTGTTTCCTTTTCAGAAGTCAAAAAAGGCATGCCAATCTCTAAAGTCTCACTCTCAAACTGGCTTTCAAATTGTATTACCTTTATTTACAATTCTAATAACAGACAATTACCGTTCAGAGTTAAGGGTCACTCTATTAATGCCATGGCAATGTCATCTGCTTATCTAGCTAAACTATCAATGGACAGTATTTGTGCCACTGCTACGTGGGCAAGACCTCACAAATTTATCACTCATTACAAAGTGGATTTGACCTCCAGGGACAGGGTCTCCTTTGGTTCCACTGTGCTGAAAAGTGTACTCCCATGAGCCACTCTGGGAATATGGTGCTAGGGACGCTGTCCCAACCAGTAAGAATGAAGGCGAGATAGGACAACATAACATAAAGAAGTTATGTGCTCACCATAATGTTCCATGTTTGTTGTCCATCTTGCCATTCATTCTTATGATCCCTCCCACCTCCCCCCCTGCCTAAGACTTCTAGAGAGCCTGAAGAATTTGTTTCCTTGGACAAGGAGCTCCTTTGGCTTTCTCCCCGTTTAAGTGTCCTTTATTATAGGACTAGTGTACACATATGGCTGTGGTTAGCAGCAAACAAGATCTAGTGAATCACACACACTGCATGATGGGATAGGTGTTCAGCCATGAGCCAAGTGAAAGACTTCAAGCTATAGTAAGAATGAATGGCGAGATGGACAACAAACATGGAAAGTTATGGTGAGTACATAACTTCTTTTTTACTTTTTGTAAAAAATGGTTTGCTGTCTCTTCCTCCCCCACAAAATAAACACACTCTTTCAACTTTCTTTTTATATGGCATATTACCCTTTTATTACCCTTTACTGGTTTACTGGTACCTTATATATTGTCCACCTCCATAGGAAATCATGACACTCTACAGCATTGGTATACCACTTTTTCCTTACTTTAGTGGCTTTTATCACTTCTTTTATTAAATTTCCCCATGGATGTGCTTAATAATATTGTTTCATCACATTATTATACCACATTCTTCTATTCTTCTCTATATCACCAATTTTCATTTTTCAAGTTAATATTTTTTCTTGAATTTTTTTAATTTCTTCATTTATATAATCTTTATTTTTTCTTATTCTCATCTTCTCCCACATTTTTGTACTTACATTTAAACATTTTCATTATTAATTTCTCATTCTCTTCATTTGCCCACTTTAATACTCTATATGAGTTTAAACAAGCAGAGTAAACAACTGGATTTAATAACCCTCTCTCCCTTCATCTTCACTCATGTACAGCACACTTGTTTTCACTAGGTTTAATCTTGTACCCCATATAAAAGAAAACACTAATTGCACAATTTCTTTTCATATTTTTCTATGATCATATAAACATTAAAACATAATTCACCAAATAAACTTAAATGTGTAATTCCTCAACATAAGATATATGTATTTCTTATATCAAATTTTCCCATTACTTTATAACAACATGCTTTTCCCAAATTTTGTCCCTAACAAAGATAAAATACACCTCTCCAATTTTCACATCAGCCAGATCCTTACTTTTATCTTTATTCAAGGTCATTCCCATTTCCCTTAAACATCAACTGAGACAAACCAGCACTTCCCTCTTCCATATTTTTGTCTTAGCAACCATACCTATATCATCTGCATATATCAAAACTACTGAAATCATCACTTCCACTTGCATTGCTTATCTAGCATCCTTCATTTTATGAGCTTTGCATCTTTCATTTTATGAGCTTCTTCATTCACTATCATAATCATTATTAATGCAAACAATACTCAACTCATGGGATATCCTTGTTGTAAACCACAATTCATGAGTATTTCTTTACTCAGCCACACATTCACTAACACTCTTACTGCATTATTTTGATTTGCTGATATACACACTCTCCTAATTCTAGTACCTACTCCACACTTTTCCATAACATCCCAGAAGGCAACATGTCTTACTGTATTAAATGCTTTATTAATATAATTTACCATAAGGTTCACATCTTCCATTTTACTTATAATATCATCCACAATGTCTCAAATCACCAGGAATAATTCATGGCATCCCACCCCATAAAATGGGCTTAATCCTGCTGCAGATATAATCAGAACATTTCTGCCATAATGTCCTTCATCCTTCCTTCCATTCTCCTCTATATTATTGTCATAAAAATTATAATCTGTATTATTTAATGTAATGAGTATCTAATTTGTATTTCATTCTTTTAATTTTTCTTCCATTTAAATGTTAATATCTTACTACATAACTCAAACCCTTATTTCAACCATAAGTCAAAACATTTGCAAAACACTCTTTTCGCCAGTCCCTTAATTTCTTGTACATTACATTACATACTCTATACCATCTGGACCTGATACTGAATCAAATATTTTACTGTCCTAAGTGCTTCATTCAATTTACTAATAGTAATTTATTTTTCAAATGCTTCCTTAACTCATTCTTGACATTTTTACATTACATTCTCGTATTGTCTTTCCTTTTAATCTTATACATATTTTCTACCTGCTATACTACAATACTCATAATTTGCTGTTGTATTCTTTCTATTTCTCCTTCTACATTTTTCATTTCTGTTGTTCTGATATCCTCCTTTACTATTTTACCCAACTGTGTAGATACCTCCTCCTTTCTCCCTTGTAAATATCTCTGCTTAAAGTGTAATGTCTTAATTTTTCAATTTATTTTATATATTTCCTTTTCTATATCATAATACATTCTTGTATTCATCAATAAATTCTCCAAAACATTTCTAGACATCTTTCCATATTTCACTTTCCCTTCCTTTCTTGCATCATCCTGCCATTGAAAAAACAGTTTTTATACTTTTTAAATCCAGTCCACCATTCAGACCAATTTTTGTAAAAGTCTTTCATGGTTATATAATCCCTCTATAACTACAATGCTTTTCATTTACCAAATTCATCCCATAATTCCTCATTTATTCTTTTTATTCCCTTTCCTATTTTAATATACTCCCTTTCTTCCATCAACTCCATCTATATTACTAAGTGATCTGAAACATGTGTCTTATTTATTTATTTATGTATCGGTTTGTTTTCTGGGGTAGAGCACTGATGTCCATGGACCTTTTTCACACTCAGCCTAGGAGTGGTGTCTGGTTAACAGACTTGCTCGGAGTCCCACAGTTAGGCAATGGAGGTTGAGGGAATCAAACCTTGTACCACTGGACCATAGAAAACAGCTCCTTAATTCTCTAAGATAACTATCAGTCTGCTATTGTATCACTGTCTGCTACACCCAAACCATCCAAAAGTACAAAAATAATAAAATTTAGATACAATTTCCCCTATTCTGTAAGTCCATTGACTTTAGTTCCACACAGCTAAGATACCACATTTTATCACTTTATGTATTTTAACAGCTTTTTTATATTTCCCCCTTAAGATCACAATTAAAGTTCCCTGCAATAATAATTTTTATGTTAACTACCACATAATGTAATATTTTTTGAAACAGATTCCCTCTTTTCTTGCCATTTGTAAATGCATATAATGCTATAATTCTATAAACATATTCTGTCTACCTCATATCCACAACAGTTAACCTTCCCATCCTTACCAACATTACATCTGGTATTTTTCCTATTTATATTTACATTATACAGCCACTCTAGAACATTCACTTCCTAAATTCCGTATTATTTTCCACCCCACATTTATTCTGTTGGCAATTTTTCTTCACTTGTCAGGAGTCATGTCCTGTATAAGTATAATATCTGCATCAAATTTAGTATACCATTTCAGTATCCCTATCCTTCTTAACACTATTAAAAATACTATTCATTTTTACTGAAACCACTCTAGAATTATTACTTTTTCTACTTTTAAGTTTAAGGGAAGTATTTTAAGTGTTAATTTTGCTATTTTTTATTCTTTCTCCAAATTAAAATTTTTCTGAGTTTATACACAACTATTCCTTGATCCTCAGAATCAGATTTTTTTTAACTATTTCATTAACCGAAATACATGGAAAACTGTACCTTACCTTTCTTTTTAATTTTTGGTGATGCATTTTTAAATATTCTTTTCCTCATCCTTGCCCTAGCACCTATCTGTTTTTTCTAACATCCTTTACCTTCACAAACATCTGGCTTACCACTTTTCTTCATTTTCAGCACTGTCAATGTAGTTACCTTCAGCCTCCTGAAATATAACATTTTTATCTAAGTCATCTTTTATTACTTCATCCGCTTTTTTCATTAACACCTTTTTCCCCTACCCCCTCATTACTTTCAGACATTGCAATACTTTCCTCATTATCCTGTTCAACATTATCTAGCGTATTCTTTTTCCAATCAAACCAAAAATGCCCTTCACTTTTACAGTCTACATTTCTTTTTGCACTTATTCATCATAAGACCTTTTCTCTTCATTGATTACATCTTATTTTTATACACTCATTTATCAGATGAATGAAATCCCCACAAAAACACAAGTTTTATGTTGTCCTATATACCTCAGTCTTCCTCTGTTACTATCTACATGCATAGCAATTGGTAAAAGCTTTATCACATTATTTTCATATTTTAAAATAACATCTACTTTCTACTCCTCTCATCTTTAACTTCCACAGTATCAGAAATTGAATAATATATAAATCATATTTTTGTACTCAGTTTCATCAGTACAAAATTTAACAAACACTTTTTTAATCAAGTCCCTTATCCAGGAAATATAAATTCTTTCCAGGGGTAGCAACCCTTTTATTTTTTCACACTTAAACAAGGACCTTTCCATTAAGTCTTCAGTCTCAAATGTTAAGTCACAGAATGTCTCTTTCCCCAAATGAATCAAGGATCTGATGTATTTTCCTTCAAAACTAAAAGGTAATACTAAATTGTCCCACTCAAAATATCTATTATTTCTTCTTTCTTATCCAAGCAACAAACCTTTTTTTTTTTCCTTTTTAATAAAGTTTACAAAAATTTTTGTTCTTCAGACTGCATCAGCATATGATTTTCCAGATTGCATCATTATGTCCATACAAATCACAACTAATTTCATTTCAGCTCAACTCACTGCCCATTCTTTTTCCATCATATCTGGCCACAAAATATCAGACTGTTCTCCAGGATCACCTTTGTTCAATGAAGTAAGAAGTTTGTCATCAGGCAAACCTCCAGTAGCAATTTCAATTCTTCAAACTCCTGAGGTGTAAAGTAAGTTAGATGCTGACTATTTGTACAATTCATTTGTTTTTCAGCAGCTGTCTATCCAACTAACAGTCACACTGCTATCACCAATAGAATAACTCTCTTCTCCCTCCATTACTGCACAGCTTTTCCTAGCTGCCTATATGCCAGAAACAGAAGTCAGAAGTGCAGCAGCAAAAATGTTCCCCGCCATAACGAAAAGAGTAAGGGAAGTTCCTCAGTGCCCTAGCTAAACTTCCCCTAGTAATATAAATTCCAGTTTGGATCTCCCATGAAAAGAGGTTATTACCCTATTGGGACTAACCCAGTCAACAAACAATAAATAAATATACCAGAGGAACAGAGCACATAAAAAATATCTACACATAAAGACACATATGTACATACACCACATACACACACACACACACACACACACACACACACACACACACACACACACACACACACACACACACGCACAGATACACACACACACGCACAGATACACATGCACACACATACATGTATATATATATATATATATATATATATATATATATATATATATATATATATATATATATAGGCAAATAGAAAACAGAGATCAAAACTAGAAGAAAGATCCAGCCAAATTAGAGTCTTTATTCTCTAAAACCTTAAGCCTCCTGTAGTGATGCCTTTTGTTTCCAAGGTATGGCTAAGTAATCCACTTATACTGTACTAATGAGCTCAGAAAAAGGGTGAAAACTGGAATGTCTACTGCTAGTGGATTTTGGCTTTCTTGGCCTTTTTTTATCCAATAGGCCAATGGTCACTTTTCTTCAGGGGAGACACAAAGTGGTATTTCTTCTACTAGTTGACCAGGGCATCTGTGAATATCTCCTATTCTTTTCAGTATGTGCTGTGGGAACTTTTATACCCACCTGTGCTACCACCAACCCAGGCAGACAGGCCTCAGTTTAACACTTCATTCAAAGGACAACACCCTGAGGAGTACAACACCCCCAGTGCTGCACCGAAGTGTCAGCAATCCAATCACTTAGACTGGGAATAGAATCTACAGATTTCTGCTTCTTTACTGAATGGTTTGTCTGTGCAACATTTTCTACCCTTTTTGTTTGGATGTTATTTGGGATATTTTGTATGCATCCTAATGTTTATGGATGCCAGGCTCAGTTTTAAGCTCTGTGTCTCCAAATTGTGGCTAAACAATCCACTTATGCAATACTGATGAGCTCAAAGAATGGGCAAAAAAATGTATGCCTGCACCTATTGGGGTTTGAGTTTATTGGTTTGAATGTATCAGTAAAGAATAAAAATCAGTAAATAGTATTATTAAAAAAGTGCGGGCATTCAGCAACCATTTAGCTGGAACTCTGTTATGTCCTTAAGGGGTGATTTGTAGATATCCCATTCATCTCCAGTACAGAAGGTTTAATGTATTACACAGTGAAGACTATAGCTTAGCTGAGTCTTTCTTGTAGTTTTTAATGAGTAGTTTGTTTTATATATCTATATCTATCGCTATATTTTTGTGTGTGTGTGTGTGTGTGTGTGTATATATATATATATATATATATATATATATATATATATATATATATATATATATATATACATATACATGGCTCCCCCTCAGAAGACTGAAATATCACAATCCTGAAATTCATAAGACTGAAGACCAAAATCCTGAAAACTCAAAATCCTGAAACTCAAAATACTGAAAACACACAGAATACAAATAATGATAATATATGCCAGTACAAGGACACACAGAAACACATACAAAACAAAGCATAGCAGTTGTCACCAAGTATGAGAAGGGGGGCAAGCCCACCTGCACCCCCATGTGGGGGGGTGCACCCCCACCCCCTGCTACTTAAATATAGCAATTCCGAGATTGCACTTAGTGTAGTGAAGTGAAATCTCGGAGTTGATATATTTAAGTAGCAGGGGGTGTGGAGGGCATAGCCCCCTACATGGGTGGGACTTGGTGGAAAGTAATATGGTTTATGTTGTTTAAAGTCAGTACATGTGTGCTGTGTGTTTTCAGTATTTTGAGTGTCAGGATTTTGAGTTTTCAGGATTTTGATGTTTCAGGATCTTGGTCTTCAGTCTTATGAATTTCAGGATTGTGATATTTCAGTCTTCTGAAGGGGAACCATATATATATATATATATATATATATATATATATATATATATATTTACTATCAAAAAATCGAAAATTAAAAAAAAAGTGTATGAATGTTCGAATTTTAACATCGGAAATGAACATTTCCGTATGTACCTAATGTCGAAAACAGCTGTTAATTCTACAATTAACAGCACTCCCACCCTTCCCTTAACTCCCTACCTAACTAGCCTAAACTCACATCTATGCAGGGGGGCAAGCCCCCCTACACCCCCCTTGGGGGCTGTGTCCCCCACACCCCTCCTAACTAAATATTCCAACTCCGGGATCACACTACAGTGAGGAGAGGGATGTATTTCCCTAACCGCACTGTACCGCGATCCCCTTACATGAACAAACATTATAATTGCGAATGCACAGTCCATTCGCAATGATAACGTTTGCTCACATAACCTGCCGAACTATGAAGTGTTCGAACATATGTTGTTCAAATACTTCATAGCAGTGCAATTGCACGGCGACATTTTGATAGTAAACCTATATATATATATATATATATATACATATACATATATATATATATATATATATATATATATATATTAGATATAGATATACATAGCTATAGATATATTACATGTATAGGATCATGGGAGGTTACTATATTGGCCCTAGGACCTTTACAAGCCTAGTCATGTTATACCCTTGTTCCCTTATAAACCAAGATATATAGTCTATATTAGCAATGTGAATCTAAGATCAGCACCAACTGCCCCTGTCCAAGAGGGATATAAGTGAAACCCACCAGGGGTAAATTTATGGTTCCCATCCAATTATCCAAGTTACGCTTAAAGAGAGTCATTGAGGAGTTCTGTTTACGTGACTTGGAAGTTTGTTCCACAGGTGTGGCAACCTCTGCGAGACAGATCTGTCTCTCCAGCATATCCTGTTAATGTTACAGGCTAGGTTAAGGCCCCCAGAGTAAGTGAATCTTGTCCCATTTGATTTTTGGATGTGCAGCATTTCCATTAAGGCAACGTTCGAGACTGCTCTGTTGGCCAGGAATGAGTCACCTCTAAGCAGTCTGTATTATACAGAGTACAGTGACAGACCCTTCAGTGTGTCCATGATGTCATGTGTTGAAGGCCCTGAATTTTCTTGGTAATAAACCTCTGAGGTCTCCCCAGCTACTGCAGGTATCTGCTGAGGCCCATGCAGAAGGGAGCACTGTACTCTATTATTGGTCTAATGAGGAATGAGTACAGGGGAGTTACAACCTCCTTAGTTTTGGATGCTATGCCCTTACTTATGAAATGTGCAATTTAGAAGGCCTTCCTTACCACTGTGGACACATGATGATCAAATATGAGGTTGCTGTCAACCTGCACCCAAATCTCTCACCACTGAGTTAGTACTTAGAGGGTATTATTAATATTGTAATTTGCAGGGACTTCTTTGCCAAAGGTGATAACACATTTTTTGTGTTAAGTTTAAGTCAGTGGCTTTGGCACCAATCATTTTTCTGTGTAAGCCCATTTTGTAGTATGTTGACTTTGTTGGGGGATTCAGTGGCTGCACCCAGTCATCAGCAAACTTGGTAAACCACAGGGCATCTAATTTCACCTGCATTTCTGAGAAATAGATTCCAAACAGTAGGAGGCCTAGCACAGGTCCTTATGGAACACCACTGGTAACAACTCTACTGGTAGATGTGAAATCTACCAGCTTTGACTGTATGTATTCTGTCAGTGACCAGTTGGTTGCCCCAACTAATGATTTATGGGTTAATCCTCAGCTGGGTGAGTTTCTCAATGATCCCTGAGTGGGGGATTGTTTCATAGGTTCATAGGTTGGTACTAGGCTATCGGCCCTAGGGCCTATACAAGCCTAGCTATAACAATTTCCTGGCTATTTCTTCCCACACTATTTACTTCCCTGGACAAATAGATTCTGCAAGGCTCGAACCCAGGACCCTGCACACCATACACAAAGTGATTTACCACTAAACCATACCAGATATAGGCCTTGGCTAAGTCAAAATAGGCAGTAAGTACTGTTTTCCCTTCATTCAGGGGCTTGGTGAAACTCTTGAAAAAGTCCACCAGGTTTAACAGGCATAATCCACCCTTAATTAAGCCAAACTGTGTCAGATCAAGAGTTTGAAGGTCTTCTATATCCTTGTTGATAAGGTACATGATGATTCTCTCCATGGCCTTACAGCTAAGGCTGGTTAGGCTTATGGGTCTATAGTTCCCAAGGTCAGTTGAGGGACCCCCTTTGTGCAAGGGGATTATGGTTGCTGTTTTCCACTCTGCTGGGACAAAGCCAGTACTTAGACTGTGATTGAAGAGAGTGCCCAGTTGTTCCGCTAACTCCTGTTTTAGATCGTTTAGTAAGCAGCTTAGGCTGTTATCCAGTCCCATAGAGGCTGTGTTTTTGGCCTTGGAGAGTGTGGTTATGACCTGCTCTTTGGATATACTAGGTAGAGGACAGGTGACAGGTATGCTTCGGGGTATGATTGCTGGAGATGGGGGGGGGGGGGGAGCAGGGGTGAAGATTTTGCCAAACCTGTCTGCTAGCAGGTTGGCAATGTCCTCAGAGTCAGTATGAGTGGTACCGTCCACTACTAATACTTCACAAAGCTGGGCCCTCTATTTTAGATTTCAGCCATAGCTAAAGAATGCCTTGTGATAATCCTTAGCTAGGGATGCTAATTTAGTTTCATAATTAGCTTTAGAGGACTTTACAAGATGTCTAATTTGCTTGTCCAAACTATGGAGAGTGGTGTTCTTCTGCTGAGACTTTCCCTCTTGTTCTTTGACAGCAGTTTCTTTCTCTTGTTGTATAACCTATTTATGTTAATTGTCTACCAGGGTGGCTTGCTTTTCAATGAGGACCTTGTTTTGATCCATTCAGGTATGGCTGAGTCTGAGTCTATATCATATGAGCAAATAGCACAAATTGCGAACGCTCATAATATCGAACATATCGGACCTCGAAGTGCTTTTTCTGACATTGCGGTACAGTGAAGAATGGGATATTTGCCCTTTCCTCACTGTAGTACGATCTTGGAGTTGGAATATATATTTAGAGGGGGGTGGGGGGCACAGCCCCGCACAATAGGAAGTTCGAGGTCCAGTACATTCGATATTATGAGCGTTCGCAATTTGTGAGATTCACTCATATGATATAGACCCGCTGAGTCTATACATTTGTATAGGTGTTTATATAGGGCATTTGTACACACCTCAGTATAAGAGTGATTGCTGGCATGAGGGTTGAAACTATTTATGCCATCACTTAAGAGGCTATAGTTTGCTTTGGAGAAATTTTTTCAAACTTTTTGCTCCTGAGGAGAGGGTCAGGTATGATCTTGACATTAGAGCCCCTTATGGGGGTGCAGACTAGATTGTATCATATGTGTTAACAAAGTCCAAAAACCTTGGCGTGAGTGTGTCTGTGATCATATAGGTTTCCCAATCAATGGAGGGATAGTCAAAGTCACCCATGACCAGACTGTTTGGCTGTATTGTGTGTGACTCAAATAGGTCCAGGTAGGCAGTGTGGTTTTCTTGTTTCATGGTGAGGACCTATAGCTAACAGTGACATGGAGGGGGGGGTGGTCTTTCCTACAGTTAGTTTGACTTGGAATAACTCTAGGGAGTTGTACTGTTTAACCAGTATTGAGATATATTTGTCTTTAATGAAGATGGATACACCTCCTCCTTTGTTTTTTTCACATTCATTTTGTGGCCTGAATGTGTGGAAGGCATTGTAGCCTTGCATGGCTAGGGTGCTGTCTGCTTCCTTGAACCATGTCCTTGTGACTGCACAGACACTGGCATCTTCCAAAGTAAGGAGTGTTTCCACTGAGTGCAGTTTCTGATTTAGACTCCTAGCATTAAGCAGCATAACCTTCAGTTTGTCTCTAGAGGATATTTTTACATCAAGAATTTTGTTCTTATGACATTGCCTAAAAAGGCACTATGAGGGAGGCAAGTACCTTTGCCAGTAATCAAAGCCAAGAGGTAACAGGTGAAGACCATCTCTGGCAAACCAGCGTGGTCTGTCGACCATATCATCCCAGGCTGACAAATACTGGATCATCCTAGACTTGACACCAGAAGCTAAGCCAGTTGTTTAAGTCTATCATTTTTTGTTTGCGTTGAAGCATCATGCTGGGTGAAGGTAGAATGCTGCTTAGGGCTAGGGACATACCTGCCTGGGACACACGGTCTGAATGCTCAGTGATGTCTTTCTTCTTATAGTTCAGTGAGGTACATCTCAAATCATTCACTCCAACATGGACAATGACATTGTCATAACAGTGCTTGTTGTCATGAGACTTGAGTGTGTGCGAGATTTGGTGGATCCTGGCACCTGACAGGCAGCTGACCATGACCTTCTCTTTGTCCTAGCTGGTGAGGTGGGCATCTGTGCATCTCACTATGGAGTCACCTTATGACCAAGACATTTGGTTTTGAGGTGTTTTGCCTTAGGGGCTTATTGGGTGAAACACTGATATGTTTGTTTTTATGTGTAGTGGATTCTGTTTGGACTGTATTGTGTGCAGAAGGTTTTCACTTGCAAGGTCTCTGTTCTTTTGGTAAACTTCTAGTAAGTACCTGTGGTTATGTGGGCTTATGTGTTGTACACTTGGTTTGTGGAAGAGGTGAAGTATGTGTATATACTGACAACCTGTTTGATATCTGGTCTGTTGTCATGTGAGAAAGAGAGCATTGATTCCAAATTCATTGTATAGATACATCTCTCGCATGTTGTATTTGTATGTTTTAGGAATAATAGATTGCCAGTACACATGAGGCAATTGCTGCTTTGCCTCAGGATGCCCATATCAATCAGACTGGCTGGAGAAATGATGGAAAACTGTCCATCCATTATGTCAGGTGTATTCAGTAGTAAAGGGGGTGGCTGGATCAGGTTCTGCTGTAGGACTAGTAAAATCAGCTACATATACATGTACATATACATACAGTTTTAATTTGTGACTATGGCTGTAAATGTAGGAGCATCTGGCTGTATTTCAATCATATACATCTCTGCATTTATTTGTTAAACTCCCTGTATCTATATGATGGTGAGATCAAATATATATTTTTAGATAGCATGAAATTAATTAATTGGAGTCCCTATTGTTTGAATAGGAATAGGTGATTAGATGGTGGATAAATCTACATTTTGACATATGTTTCATTTTATTTTCCTGTTTTTATGCATCACTAATATCCTTGTTCATTGTATTTGATCTAGTTGGTAACTGTCTATATTACACATACAACTCGCTTGACGATGTTAGGTATCACGCAATATTTGCGTATGTAATATAACTTTTTTGGGCATGACTGTGGACCTATTAATAGGGCAAAATTAGTATTATGATGGAACCACCATATTGTTGTCAAACATGAGACACAGCGTTAGTGCACTCATGATTGTGTAGCCGGATTAACAAATATTGACTTTGGGTTCCTGATGTTAAAGCCTAACACCCTGCATTAAGGTTTCTGAACAACAGGTATTAGCACGAGACAAATGACCTTGATTTGATATTATTTTTACATCAATTTGCAGCAACGTACTGTTTGATTAAAGTGGTCACCTAAGTTAGCAGATAGCTTGTAGAGTAGCTTCAACAATGCAAATATGTAAATCTGCTCGATTTACGTAGTATTTCTATATGTCTTTATATATTTTTGTTTTTATTGATGATAAAATTATGTAGCTCTACTTGCGATGCTTTCATATGTCTGAGTTTTGATGCTGGATTATTTAAGAAACTCTTGTTCCTTTAAATTTTGAAATTGTCTTGTTTTAATTGCTTGATCATTGCCTTATCAGATTGATTAATTGAAGTTTGTTTTTATATATAAGTGAATGGTTTTAACTGTTTAAATGTAACCTGATGAAGCGCACCTGAGTGTGCATGAAAGCGCTCGTTCTTCATTAAATTTTACTTTTATTTTTCATGGTGGTTCCTTGCAGTTTATATTTCTCATGTTGTATTTGTATGTTTTAGGAATAATAGCTTGCCAGTACACATGAGGCAATTGCTGCTTTGCCTCAGGATGCCCATATCAATCAGACTGGCTGGAGAAATGATGGAAAACTGTCCATCCGTTATGTCAGGTGTATTCAGTAGTAAGGGGGGTGGCTGGATCAGGTTCTGCTGTAGGACTAGTAAAATCAGCTAATCTATGGGGAGGTTTAGGAGTAGAAACCTGTATCAATGCATCAAAATGCATAGCTGAGATGCTCACTGGGCAGCAGTGCACAACTGCATTGAGCTCTGAGAAGTAAGGAAGCTTAGAAAGGTCCCTAGCAGTTATCTAGGGAAAATTTGTCTTTTTAAGCATTTTCTTCTATACACGGCTGTGCTAAACCCCATTGCATGCAAACCCAGTGCTTAAGTGCAAACACAATTAAACTGTTATAACACTAACTAGCCAATGGGAGAGCCCAAAACTGAGCCTTTTACCAACAATCCCCAACTCATATGTATCCTGGGCTGCACACTTCTGCTACAAGGGTACAGGAGGGCCTTCCTAATGTAGGACGGCTGGTTTAAATATATCCAAATAGCCTAGATTCAGCAGATCTGAATCTAGCCTATGCTGTGAGATACAGTAGCACTAGGTTATAGGGTGCAAGAAATAACAGTCAAAGCAGCAAAAAAAAGTTAAAAAATGGAACAGCAATTCAACAGAAAGTTCAAAAAGTACAATGCAAGCTTTAAATATACTTTTTTTTGCAGATCTCATTGGATGCCTCTGATTTAATTTAGGTTCATTCCAGGTCTCTGGCTAAGTCACCAAACTCTGAGCAGCTACGCCAAACTGTGCGTACGTACACAGAACAGTATCAGATGTTAGAAGGATCTTCATTTTGCAGTTTATAGGAATATGCCATAGCAGAGATTCATAGGAAAATGTTATACAGCTGGCAGAGCTTGAACAGCTTTGGGGCAATGTGTGATAAAAAGAGAATAGTTACAAATGGAAATGTGTGGTGCTCTGGAGAAGACAGTTTTACTCAGATGCAAATAGTTGAGAACAGCAGCAATGTATTCACACCAATCTGTGTAATGATTGTTGTTCAGTAGAGTTGAGTAGAGTAATATCTCCTTTCCTATAGAAGCAGAGAGACATCGTAGAGCTCTCAGAATATGTGTCTCAGACTGGTACGACCCTAGCATTGAGCAGCATTTAAGCTTCTCCAAGGATGATGCCATAATGCAAACAAAAGATGACTGGCTTAAATAATTGGCTTAGTTTCTGGTGTCATTCTAAGGGGGCGCAATATTTGTCAGCTTGGATGGAGATGGTCAACAGATCACACTGCTTTGCCAGGGATAGTCTGTACCTCTCCCCTCTAGGCTTTTGAATTTTAGCTAAAAAACTGTTTTCCCCCATAGTGCCTTTTTTAGGCAATGCCAAAATGAAAGTACGTCCGGCATAGCAAATCAAAACCAAGAAAATCTAAAGATATTACTGCTCAATGCTAGGAGTCTAAACAAAAAACTTCACTCCCTAGAAGCTCTCGTCACCCTGGAGAATGCTGATATCTGTGTGGTCACTGAAATATGGTTTAAAGCTGCAGAGAGCACACCAGCAGTGCAAGATTCTAATGCCTTCTACACATTTAGACCAGCTACTACACAGATAGGGACTAAAGGTTGAGGTTTCTCTATTTACATCAAAAATAAATATACCTCAAGGCTAGTCAAACAGGGCAATGCACTTGAGCTGCTCCATGTTCAAATAACCATAGGCAAAATCCAATATCAATTCCTTGACAGCTATAGGTCCCCCTGTATGACCCAGAAAACCCATACCATGTATTTAAACTTATTGGAAACACTAACCATTCAACCCAATAAAATATTCATGGGTGACTTTAATTACCCCACTATTAACTGGGAATCCTATACAACACCAAATGTATAGGTATAGAGATGTCTGGATTTTGTAAACACAAACTCCCTGAACCAGATAGTCAGTACACCAGCCAGGGGTGCACCCATACTGGATATTGTTCTCACTAATAATGTCTTCCCTGGTAAGGGCAGACCACAAAATGGTCTCCTTTGAAGTAAAAATAAAACCTGGATTCCCGGCTAAACCTGGAATATTCAGGAACTACTCTAAGGCTAACCTCCTGCTATTAAGTTCATAACCTAGCAAAATTTCAAGCCCCCATAAACCCTGAGAACATTGCTACCTACAACCCCCCCCAACTGTATATACTAACTCCAGGATCACACTACAGTGGAGAAAAGGGCATATACCTTTTACTTACCTTACAGTAGTTTACACACTGCCACTACTGCTGGAAATACACAAAACATTCTCCATATTACTTGAAATAGTTCCCATAAAAATGTAAACAGACATACCCACATTTAGAAACACTACAACACTACTTTCTACATGACTATCGGTATAATGATAATCAGCACTATGACGTACAATTCTTTTTACCACAAGCAAGTCACAGGAGAAGGGAAACCCACATCATGTCTATGGCTTACAATTCAGTATAATGAGATTCAGTCAAATGAGTTTTCAGGTCTCAGTCAAATGAAATTCATTCAAATGAAATTTCAGTCATATGAAGTAGACCCATATATATATATATATATATATATATATATATATATATATGTATATGAAAATGAAAAATCCCAACCTGGAAGATAAATGCTGACAGCAACTGATGTAAAAAATCTTTTACTGCAAAATGGAACCAGAAGTAAGCGCTTTCGAGGTCAAGCAAACCGCTTCATCAGACATAGTTACAATAAAAAAACAGAGCATCCTTATATACATACTCCCCAACAGCCAATTAATCAATAAAATTCCCTCCAAAAACACAAGTAATAATCCAATTAGTAAAAAGCAGGTTAAAGCAACAGCTACTTACATACAGCATAAAAATCCAAACAGATATATGGCTATACATAGTTTAATCTTTTCATTTAAGTTTCTTCATCCTTAAAACTGATTTAATAGGGACTGAAACATTAAGCCCCATGTATCTATGTGCCCCAAGTCTCAGGATCCACTCAAGTTCAATATTTTCAGTATTATGACTAATGGGTCATAGTCTGCCATTGTCATGTATAACAGATAAAACTTGAAATAAAAAAGTGCGTTCCCTTCCTAACTGTCGAGTGTGCTTTGCAAGTGCACTAATTAATTCACCTCTCCTAGTGCAATAATCATGGTCCCGAATCCTGTCTCTTAATCTCCTATTAGTCTTGCCAACGTAAAAATTAAAACATTTGACACAGTGTGCAACATAAACCAAATTAGCCATGTTTCAGTTAGCTGACGGACGTAACTCCCAAAGTTTTCCAGTGACAGAATGCTTAAAAAATCTTGATTCATCCAAAAATGAACAATATGGACAAGATCTACATTTCATTGTCCCTCCCAAAGGTGTAGATGCTGTTCGTGCAAGCTTAGGATAACAGTATTTGTCTCAGATTTTTCCTATTCTTATAGACAAACTTGGAGGAGGGGCCTACTATCTTACTTGTTTCTTGATCCACTAACAACACTGACCAATTCTTGTTTATTATTTGTTTCACCAAATCAATATCTTGTGTAAAAGAAAGAACTAAAGGAAGATGAGATGGCCTCTGGGATGAGCAATTGTTCAATGAGATTGAATGTTCAGAATAATAGGGTCTCCCCCTTCCAGGACATTCTCTACAAGCTTGCATAAATGCTTGATCAAACTCAACTGTTGAGTAACCCTTGTGTATAAAGGCATCTTTAAGGTAGTTAAACTCACATGAAAAACTCACTTCATTGCCTGACAGGCCAGGCACCCTCTTGCCCTGTCCTACGACAACATTAGAAAAAACATGATGCGAGTGCATACTCTCTGTATTTAAGAAGGCAGGTGTATAACAATCCTTTCTGTGCACCTTAGTTCTTATAGTGTTGTTCTCCATAGAAACCATTACATCTAAAAAATTAACACTATCTGTGGACATACTAAGAGTAAATCGCAAGAAGGGACTACTACTATTCAGTTTATGGTAGAATGAAGTCAAAGCATGTTCGTTGCCCTTCCAACAAATAAAAATGTCATCGACAAATTGTCGATAAAAGGCTACCTGCCTATCTTTCACATTCATAACATTCTGCTGTTCCCACTCTAACATCACTAAATTTGCATATGAATTGGCACAGCTGGTGCCCATGGCGACACCAGCTGTTTGCCAATAGTAATTATCTGCAAATAAAAACACATTATGTTCTAGAACTAGTTCTAAAAGCATGCAAATAAAATCAATGTGCTGTGGGCTATAATTATCATGTCTAAGCAGAACATTCTTCACCATCCTAATACCTTCATCATTGGGAATACATGGTGAAGAGTGAGACTACGTCTATTGTAGCAAGTAGCTCAAAAGGAAACTCAGATGCCTGACTGACAAAACTATATAAATCCTGCAAAAACTGTTGTGTATCTTTTAAAATAAAAGGATACAAATTCAAAACATTCCTCAATAGGGTGTCAAGGTATATAGACAGAGGTTCGGTCAACCACCCCCTCCGGCAACAATGGGTCTCAATGGGGGGAGTGTTGGATGTTTATATACCTTCGGAAGACCATGTAGTTGTGGTACCACTAGTTCTTTAACATTGAAATAGTCAAGTAGCTGTTTATCTAACAATCCCATATGAAAACATTCAAGCAAAGCACTATCTATTTGTTGTTTCATGTTTTACACTTCATTCAACTGAATGATAGTATAAACTGTCCGATCTGCTAATATTTCATTCATTTTCTTCAAATAATAATCTGTGTTTAAGACAACAATAGGACCCGCTTTGTCCGAGGGATGTATTACAATATCTGGATTTAAACGTAAACTCTGCAACGCTTTAAACTCTTCATTCGTTAAATTAAAATCATTGTGGGGTCGCCACACATCAAGTAAACTGTATACATCATTTTCACAGGCTTTAATAAAAACCTGAATATTACTAGGCAGTAATGGAACAAACTGACTAGGTTTTTTAAAATTAGTTTGCATGTTATCATTACTGCCCATGTATATCAATTTCAGGTCTATATTGCGAGCAAACAGCCATAACTCAATTAATAACTCACTAACATCTGTATGTGAAGTAGGTATAAAACCAAGCCCTCTTTGCAACGTTTGTTCATGTAAAGTCAAATCATACCTGGAAATTTTCCAGACTAAGTCTCTGATTTTAGATTCCACATTTTCTTCAATGACTTGTTTGGGTAAGAGGCTGGTAGTTCCTTCCGTTTCTGTCCTGAATGACGATACTCCTGCTCGAGTGATTTCTTCCTGTTCTGACGGAGCAGCAGTGGCAGAGATGAAAAAACCTGATCTTGTTTGGGGGGGGGGGGTAATTTTCCACCTCACTGTCAGAATAGAAGCGGAAGTCTTGTCAGGACATTCCACATTTGCAG
Organism: Protopterus annectens; assembly: GCF_019279795.1. Lineage (NCBI taxonomy): Eukaryota > Metazoa > Chordata > Ceratodontiformes > Protopteridae > Protopterus > Protopterus annectens. The sequence goes on along the minus strand of NC_056737.1, from coordinate 1,533,278,844 downwards.
TTATAACTTCACTCAATGGTATAGAATACACTGATGTACATGACCCTGGAGAAACAATCTCAACAGAATTAGACTGAGCAGTAGCCTCTTGTTAGTTAACAATGGTTGTATCCAAGGTATGAATCATACCACTCGCCGTCTCTATTGATTGACCAGTGGTGGTGTTAATAGCAGCAACTCGAGTCCTTGGCCAAGTAAATACATTATGATTTTTGAAGTCTTGTAGATCTCTAGAAAGTTTCTTTCTTTTTTGCAACAACAACCTTTTCTCATACTGAGTAATTTTTTCAATGAGTTCACTGAGAAATAAGTCAATTCTCTCTTCACCAATAAGGGCAGTTAATTCGCATTGATTATGTTGTACCTTACCTATGAGTTCCAATTCCATGGGTTGGAAGAATTCAATAAGTAGTCATAGGTAGGCTCTACTGGTTTCCAAGTTGAGCCTTTGCCATTGTGCCAATAGCTGGGATAGGTGTCACCATATGTAGGCATACCTCCAACAAGATCAGTTTTTTTCTTCTCTTCCACTGCCGTTCTGTCAGAATAGGAAGAAGTCATTCGAGCAGGAGTATCGTCGTTCAGGACAGAAACGGAAGGAACCACAAGCCTCTTACCAAAACAAGTCATTGACGAAAATGTGGAATCTAAATTCAGAGACTTAGTCTGGAATATTTCCAGGTATGATTTGACTTTACATGAAACATTGTTGCAAAGAGGACTTGGTTTTATACCTACTTCACATACAGATGTTAGTGAGTTATTAATTGAGTTACGGCTGTTTGCTCTCAATATAGCCCTGAAATTGCTATACATGGGCAGTAATGATAATATGCCCACTAATTTTAAAAAAACCTAGTCAGTTTGTTCCATTACTGCCTAGTAATATTGAGGTTTTTATTAGTCTGTGAAAATGATGTATACAGTTTACTTGATGTGTGGCGACCCCACAATGATTTTAATTTAACGAATGAAGAGTTTAAAGCATTGCAGAGTTTACCCGGTTAAGTTAGTTTGCTGAAGCAATGAAAATGAAGCACCAAAACCAATGAGCCAATTGACTCAACTGGTAGAGCCATCACAACTCAGGTAGACAAATCCAAAGATAAGTTTAAATTATTTAAAAAATTAAATAAAATAAAAAGCTGGTCTTTTAGCGCCTTTAGCTACACTAGACCTTTATAATGCTTACATACCAAATATATAACATCCAATAAAAACATAGGCGCAAAATAAAAAAATCAAAAACCAAAAAACAAATCAGCAAAAGAACCAAGTATAAAGGTTCCAGGTTCCATCCATATACCATATCCCATATAAAACATTAATATATTAATTAAAACGAAAATTATAAAATTAAAAATAAATATATAAATAATAAAAAATATAATATAATATATATATATAAATATATTATATATAATATGTAAATAATGTATATAACATAATAATAATATATAAATATTAATATATGTGCACATGCTCCATGAAAACATGCAATGAAAACATAAAATAAATATATAAAAAAAATATATAGATATAATATGAGTGTAAATACCACTGAGCTGTTTCCACTGGCTAGATATGGTAGGTGGTTCATCTATGAGATCTCAACCTCCTGAGCTTTAACACTTTAGCGGAATGGGTGGGACCTTCCTGAGTGGTGGCAGGCAGGTCAGCCCTTGATAATCCAGAATGTTTTTCTCTAGCCTCAGTGTAGTTCTCAATTTGATGTATGTATGTGTTATATGTATATGTTTTATATTTGTATTATATATATATTATATATATTATTTTTTATTTTTATTATATTATTTTTTTTTTATTTGTATAGTATGTATTTTATATATAGTTTATATATGGTTTTTATATAATTTGGCGAAGTTATCTTTATAAATAATAAATAAATCTTGCTTTTTATTTTTTCTTTTCTATTGGACCATCATGAGTTGTCTGGCTCAGTCAGTGTGGTTTTGGTGTGGCTACCTTCATTGCTCTACTCTAACAACTTTCTTTTATTCAGGTATTTTTGCTGCTAATTTAGAGCATTACTCTCGGACAGTTCATCTTTGAGTTTACGTTTAAATCCAGATATTGTAATACACCCCTCGGACAAAGTGGGTCCTGTTGTTGTCTTAAACAGGGATTATTATTTGAAGAAAATGAATGAAATATTAGCAGATCGGACAGTTTATACTATCATTCAGTTGAATGAAGTGTATAACATGAAACAACAAATAGATAGTGCTTTGCTTGAATGTTTTCATATGGGATTGTTAGATAAACAGCTACTTGACTATTTCAATGTTAAAGAACCACTGGTACCAAAACTACATGGTCTTCCGAAGGTACATAAACATCCAACACTCCACCCATTGAGACCCATTGTTGCCGGAGGGGGTGGTTGACCGAACCTCTGTCTATATACCTTGACACCCTATTGATGAATGTTTTGAATTTGTATCCTTTTATTTTAAAAGATACACAACAGTTTTTGCAGGATTTATATAGTTTTGTCAGTCAGGCATCTGAGTTTCTTTTTGAGCTACTTGCTACAATAGACGTAGTCTCACTCTTCACATGTATTCCCAATGATGAAGGTATTAGGATGGTGAAGAATGTTCTGCTTAGACATGATAATTATAGCCCACAGTACATTGATTTTATTTGCATGCTTTTCGAACTAGTTCTAGAACATAATGTGTTTTTATTTGCAGATAATTACTATTGGCAAACAGCTGGTGTTGCCATGGACACCAGCTGTGCCAATTCATATGCAAATTTAGTGATGTTAGAGTGGGAATAGCAGAATGTTATGAATGTGAAAGATGGGCAGTTAGCTTTTTATGGTTTCTATGGAGAACAACATTATAAGAACTAAGGTACACAGAAAGGATTGTTATACACCTGCCTTCCTAAATACAGAGAGTATGCACTCACATCATGTTTTTGCTAATGTTGTCGTAGGACAGGGCATGAGGGTGCCTCGCCTGTCAAGCGATGAAGTGAGTTTTTCATGTGAGTTGGACTACCTTAAAGATGCCTTTATATACAGGGGTTACTCAACAGTTGAGGTTGATCAAGCGTTTATGAAAGTTCGTAGAGAACGTCCTGGAAGGGGGAGACCCTGTTATTCTGAACATTCAGTCTCATTGAACAATTGCTCATCCCAGAGGCCATCTCATCTTCCTTCAGTTCTTTCTTTTACACAAGATATTGATTTGGTGAAACAAATAAACAAGAATTGGTCAGTGTTGTTAATGGATCAAGAAACAAGTAAGGTAGTAGGCCCCTCCCCCACATTTGTCTATAAGAATAGGAAAAATCTGAGACAAATACTGTGTTATCCTAAGCTTGCACGAACAGCATCGACACCTTTGGGAGGGACAATGAAATGAAGATCTTGTCCATATTGTTCATTTTTGGATGAATCAAGATTTTTTAAGCATCCTGTCACTGGAAAACTTTGGGAGTTAAGTCGTCAGCTAACTGCAACATGGCTAATTTGGTTTATGTTGCACACTGTGTCAAATGTTTTAATTTTTACGTTGGCAAGACTAATAGGAGATTAAGAGACAGGATTCGGGACCATGATTATTGCACTAGGAGAGGTGAATTAATTAGTGCACTTGCAAAGCACACTCGACAGTTAGGAAGGGAACACACTTTTTTATTTCAAGTTTTATCTGTTATACATGACAATGGCAGACTAGGACCCATTAGTCATAATACTGAAAATATTGAACTTGAGTGGATCCTGAGACTTGGGGCACATAGATACATGGGGCTTAATGATTCAGTCCCTATTAAATCAGTTTTAAGGATGAAGAAACTTAAATGAAAAGATTAAACTATGTATAGCCATATATCTGTGTGGATTTTTATGCTGTATGTAAGTAGCTGTTGCTTTAACCTGCTTTTTACTAATTGGATTATTAATTGTGTTTTTGGAGGGAATTTTATTGATTAATTGGCTGTTGGGGAGTATGTATATAAGGATGCTCTGTTTTTTATTGTAACTATGTCTGATGAAGTGGTTTGTTTGACCACAAAAGCACTTACTTCTGGTTCCATTTTGCAATAAAAGATTTTTTACATCAGTTGCTGTCAGCGTTTACCTTCCAGGTTGGGATTTTTTATTTTGATTGTTGCTGGGATTTTATTGGCTTGCCTCATTGGGATTTTTCTTTATATATATATATATATATATATATATATATATATATATATATATATACACACACACACACACACACATATATATATATATATATATACACACACACACACACACATATATATATATATATATATATATATATATATATATATATATATATATACACACACACACACACACACACACACATATACGCATGTAAAATATATACATATATATATATATATATATATATATATATATATATACACATATGCACATTACGTTCCCTTTTTAATGATTTATTCTTAAGCCTCAAAACAGGTTTTAGTCTCACAGCAGCATTGATACCAGGTTCAATATATTTTCAATATATGTATTGAAAATTTTTTAGAATTGAAAGAATATGAATGGATGGTCTGATTACAAGTATTCATTGAACCTGGTATCAATGCTGCTGTGTGCCTAAAACCTTATTAAAGTAGGGGAATGTAATATGATTGTGTGTATAAATATATATATATATATATATATATATATATACAGAGAGAGAGAGAGATATATATATAGATATAAATATAGATGTATATTTATGTGCATGTGTGTGTGTGTGTGTGTGTGTGTGTATATATATATATATATATATATATATATATATATATATATCTATGTATATATATATATATATATATATATATATATATATATATATATATATATATATATATATAGATAGATATATATAGATATATATATAAATATCTATCTATCTATATATATATATATATATATATATATATAGTTCCTCTTTATGTTTGTATATTTATAAGCTTATATGAAAAAATATCTTAAAAATTCTTTTGCAGGTTGAAAAATTATGTTTCGGCTGTTGTCAAGCATAGTTAATCTATTAGGGTATTCTTAATTAGTAATTGTTCAATTGAAAGCTGTGTCATGTGATTACTTAAGATGTTATTTAATGGATTGATTTTATATGTTTGTATCTCACACTGATGAATGGTTTTACCCAAAAGCTTTATGGTTAATAAATCTGTTTTCTTGCGTTTTAGTCTGTTTTTTTTTTTTTTTTTAATTTGATGTGTGTTAACAGAGACTGTAGTTCACTTGAGTTGTGACACCCATGCACTGGCCCAGGAATCAAGGAGCCTCAGTCCTCACCACTAACACCAGTGAGGGGTCTCCATATAGGGAAAGGATAATAAATACACACACAGTAAAGTACAATTTCCCTTAAGAGCACACAGAGATCACAGCCAGTCTGGGACTGGTTTCTCCCTTTCTCTCCAGGTCCCCAATAAGACTCCCCACTGGCACAGCTATATGGTTCAGATCTCAGCCTAGTGGGCAAGCTAAAACCTCCAGCAACCTCTCTGTCCAACCAGTGCTTCATGTCCCTGTCCAAGTAGCTGATACACACACACACTTTGAGATAAGAGTTATATAGAACCACACAGACACTCCTGGGGAAGGCTGGCACTGGCACAAGTTTTCCAGCTGTGACTCTTTTACCCAAACTATATGGTAGAAATCACTGCTACCACCCAGCTAATATTTATCAGCTACTCAAAGGCCCTTAAAAGGGTATCCGATTATTACTGTGCAATATTATTATCCAAATGGTAAGTGCAACGTAACAGTCAGGACTTATTTGGAATGACATGGTACAGTATCACCATATACATGCAATGTACTCTTAGAGCTTAAAGAAGTACCGCACCCACAGACTCAAAAAAACATGTTTAAAGCATCGTGACATGATGTTTCCTACACTTTAACAGCATTCTGGGATTATTTACAGGATTTTAAATATTTTTATATGTAATTCCAGACTCTGACCACCTGGAGGCTAGCATATTGACGTGGTTTGGATAAATCAGGTTGCTATTCGGTATCCCAGAAATCATTGTTTGGCTCAAAAATGTTACATCATGCAGGCCTCCGTTTGCCTAAAGTTCCTGTCATTTCGTAGATGCTGCATGTGTACAAAGTACTGAGTAAAATAGAACAGTGTAAGTAACATTCCCTGCTGCTGAATGACTACTTAAAACAGAAACAGTGCAAATGTCACAGAACACATTCAAAGTGCTGTTTACTTAGGGTTGCCACCTTTGTTCAGGGCTAAAACCGGAGCCAAGCCACGCCCCTCGCATCACCAGTAACCCCGCCCACCCCACCCCCTCTCCCGCCAACATACCGCCTATTTTGTGATGTCACGACAGCATCACTCAACGGGAACGCCCTCTTTTTTCATTCCCGCCGCCTGCTTTTGGCTGATTTGCTATGCTTTTCTGTAAAAAAAGCATAGTAAATCAGCCGATCAACGGGAACGCCCTCTTTTTTCGTTCCCGCCGCCTGCTTTTGGCTGATTTGCTATGCTTTTCTGTAAAAAAAGCATAGTAAATCAGCCGATTTACAAACTCCGATAGTCTGTTTCCTTTTTGAAACAGAATACCAGAGTTTGTACAGTGTTTTCCGGACTACCGGAGAATCAGTTTGATTTCCTGATAGTCCGGAAAAAAAACGGAGGGGTGGCAAGCCTATGTTTACTGCTGCCTTTTTTTCTAATTTAGTTTAAATGGCACTAATTTGTGAGACAATGAATTCTAGTCCATGTACTTCTCCCCTCCCCATAACACTTAGCTTCCCTGGCTGTCAAAGTCCTGAGGGTAGTTTGACCTGGTAATTCCATTGATTGGCAGATCTCAGCAGGGTGCTTGACTCGTGTAATTTAATCTTTGCTCTACCATTTTCTTTATTAGAGGGGACATTTTTTTGCTGCACTACAGCCATGGCCTTACTTGACTGCATTCACATCCAGTAAGGTCTTGCAGCAAGGAGCTAAAGAATAAAACATTTATATTATTAACCAGTTTAGATCTTTATTAATTTAAGTGTTAAGGTATCACTTCATGCTTCCACCTTGTTAAAAATTGAGATTTACATGTGCAAATTGTGTTGGTATGCAGTGTTTGCCTTCATATGTTTTTACTCCACTGGTTGGTTTGCAAAAAAAAACCTTTTGCAGTGTCCCTGGATTTGTCTTTGTACATACAAACCACATTGCTATATTTTCCCCTTCTTTTTTCTTGTGTCCAGAAGTCACTTATAACAAAGTACATTTTTTATTGATTTTTTTTTTTTTAAATAAAGGACATCAAGGTTAATTTACCTTGAATCAGATAATGGATGCCACTGCAAAGAATCACTGTTGAAATATTTGTGCATGGACAAAATCCCTTACTAAATCTATTTGCCAGCCTCCAGTTCAATTGGTGCTATGGCTTTAATATACTGGTGTGTTTGCTCATGCCGTCCAAATATCTCCACCATTACATACCAGTTTTGCAGTGTAGTAACCACCCGACATGCCCATACACCTTTAGCCATCAATATGCAGCTACTCCTGTTCATGTGAGTATGTGAATTCATTTTCAGACTTAAGGTGTGGAAGCTGCACTGAATAATTCTATGTGCTTGTTCAGGTTTCACATGGTGCTTGCTTAGAGCTACTCTCATGTTAAGCCACTATGAATATGTTGCACTGGCACCTCTGATACCAGGGTATTGTTTTTATCTTTCTATTCCCACACTGCACACTAGCAGTATCAGGTGCAAATACAACAGAGAAGTATGAAAGTGATACACCACCTAAGCATCATTTGCCATGCAGAATGTACAAGTATGCATACCAAATTTATGTGTTTCCAAACATCGGTGTTACTACACTACTACTGAATAAAATGAACATTTTGAAATGTAACATGACCTGTTACCAGATGTAATTAAGATTTTTTCCTGTATAAACAAATTTCCATGATTCTCTGGCTGTTTGGTTTGATTCACTTTACTGGCTACCTGTAGAGGTTTGCTCTTTCTTAGCAAGTTGCAGTAAATATTTTGTTATCCAGTTGTTTTCCTGGTTAGTTTGACTGGGCACACTTTGAACGTTTCCAGCAGCATCCCGGGGTTTGTTGTTGTGTCTTTCAGCTTTTCCCGGTTAGGGGTCACCACAGCGGAACTCCGGTCCGCTAATGATTGGCAGTAGATTTTTACGTGCCGAGTTGCCAGCTCTGACGCACAACCTTCAATGAAGGTACGCCCATTCACGCATGTCTCCACACAGAAGACACTTTTGCTGAGAATCGAACAGGACAACGTCTTACTGTGAGGTGACAACGCTACCACAGCACCACCACCGCAGTCTTCAAAATGGTGCCATCTCAATGGTCTGACCTTGTACTGTAGTCCCTTAACTGCTGCTTTGCATATCTTGCATAAGGCAGATCTGAATTATCCATTGCAATGTCCAATTCAGTGTTTCATCTACAGATTGTGTGCCTACTGCCTTTGACGAATGCATTGCCTAGGTTACAGTAAAAAATTAACATTGCAATAGGGAATGGATGGCAAACCAAAGAAACTAAGACAGTCACGACTACAGCACCCAACATTAGAGTACAACTTACGATTTCCTATCAATATACAGGTTGCGGTAGTAGAACCCACAGCCATATGCATAAAAAGCAAATATACTCACCGATGTGCTGCTACCACTGCTTTCAAGTGCTGTAGCACAGTCACTGATGACCATATGCTAAACAAAACAATTACACATTGAAAACAGATTTCACATCAAGACAGTGACAAAAATAATGGCAATGCAAATACAATCAGAAGGAATTCAGAAGAAACTGCACAACCTACAAGCTCTGTAGAGAATACAGAAACATCGGATTTGTGACATTACACAGACATGGTTTAAAGCCACAGAATGTACTCTGTCAGTGCAAGGCTAAATTGCCTTGCACATATGTAGACCATGAGGCACAAGAGAATGGGACACAAGGTGGAAATGTGTCTCAGTCTTGATTAGCAGCAAGTATTCTTCAATATTTTTCAAACCGGATGACACCCAGGCATTTACCCACATGCAAATAACTGGAGAGTGCCCCTTACCATATCTGAGCAAGCTACAGGTCATCATCTGTGGCACAAGAAATCACAGCTCAATATAGGAATGAATGCTGATTATCATCTGCTGTTAAAATCAAGTAAAAACACTAACACCCTATGCAAGAACTCAGAATAAGTTTTGCAAGGATCTGCCAATGCACACATGATAATATGCTGATTATTAGACAGAGAAAATTAAATGTAATGTTCTTTGGCACCCCATAATAGCTTGGTAAAACTCTGCACCTGACAATAACTGACACATCAGGTAATATGCTGCCTGTGGTAACAGAGCAAAAATATCCAGGATCACATTGGACTCTACTCTCTTATTAACAAACCATACAGATAATATTAGCGGAACCTTAAATAACTAAATTTATGCTACAAGTCCTCATACCTTCTTGCCTCCAGCATGTGCACAACCAAAGCTATAAACATACTTATCCCAAAAACTGAGCATGGGCTCCCTTTAATAGCTCTTCACTCCCACAAATACAAATAACACTTGTACTGTTACTTTTACAAAGATCTGTAGATCTGAATTACTCGCAGAACCAAATATGCATCTTTGCTATTTCCTCCAATGCTTCAAGTAGCTACCCATCAATGAAAGAACAACCTTTCTACTTGGTTCAAAGATATAGAAATTATTAAAATGGGACTTTTGTCTACCTCTAAAATCCAAACTACATATTAACCAAACTCTTATCTGAGAGACAGTCAGGAAGATGGCTTAATACTTATCAGACCATGTTTCAAGACAACCACAGGAAAACATGCATTCTGAAAACTGGATTCAGCAGGCTGGTATAATCTCCCAGGAGTAGCTAGGGAGCAAAGCAATCTGGAAGCATTCAAAACTAAATTAATAGAACTGCTGTGGGATACCAGATGCCTGTGCTATTGTGACAATGGCTGGTCAGTTCTTGATGTTGGAGTGAATGGCTAGCCATTGCATACCATGCCTATGCCAAAACACACCTGCACTATGACTGTAGCATTGATATATGTATGGTAAATAAAGCCATCCTGAGGGAAAGCACTTTGGATGACATTATCATTATGTTGAATGGTGCTACTGTTTTTAGCAAAATGGATGTGAAGGCAGGTTACTACCAAATGGAAGTGAATCCTAAGAACAGAATAACAAATACATTTTTAATCACAAAGGTCTTAGAAGATACAGAAGTTTAATTTGGGTTGTAAGATCGGTTGCAGAAATTTTCAGATGTATAATATATTTTATCCCAGGCATTCTGAATGTTAACATTTTCTTTGACGATGCAGCCTGTGGCAAAACACAGAAACAATGATTCTATAAGCCAAGTTTTACAAATATGCAAATAATTTTGACATTAAACTGAAAGCAAATGTAATACATAATTTCTCGAGTTTTATGGAAATATATGTTCAAGGAAGGAAGGGTCACCAAATCTAAATAAAGTTAAGGCAATATACAACATGTCACCATACTGAAACGCAAAAGTAGTAAGATGTTTCCCAGGCATGGTAAATTACAATCCCTTGTATGGGTAGCTCTTTAAATGATAACTGCCTTTATAAGGGTTTTAAGATTAGTCATTTAAAAAGTGTTAGTATGCCACGGTGGTACGGCGGTAGTGTTGTTACCTCACAGCAAGAGGTTCTCCCGTTCGATTCTCGGCTTGGCTTGGGAGTGCCTTCCATGTGGAGTCTGCATGTCCTTCCCACAGTTGGGTAGCGTTCGAAAGACATGCGTGCATAAATGGGCATGCCTTCGTTGAAGGTTGGGCATCGAGTTGGCACCTCGGCGTTTCGTAAAAATCTAATGCCAATCATTAGCGGACCGGAGTTCCGCTGTGGTGACCCCTTACCAGGAAAAAGCCAAAAGACAAACAACAACATGTAAATAAAAAGTGTTAATATGGTGCGTTTTATTTTTTATGAACAGGAGTTTCTTACTTTACTGATTGCTCTCTCATACACACATGCATGCACTTCAAAAGTCATACAAACACTCTCCATGCATTCCTTTACTGTTCACTCTCTCACACACATGCAGGCACTTTTATATTCATACACACACTCTCCATGCATTCCCTTACTGGTTGCTCTGTCATACACACACGCAGGCACTCCTACATTCATACACACACTTCATTCTCTCCCCACGCACTTGCAATCACTGCCCAAACAACACAAGAATCAAACCCACTACCCTTATGTCAGCAGAGAGACATATTTTAGATAAAAAAAATTCGTAGGTGGCAAATAACCGATGGGAAAAGCACAGCAACATAATCGAGTGTTTGTTGGTGTGAGTGTGCAATTATGATCTAACAAGCCATTACTTTACACTTGCTAAGCTGTTAAGTGAGTATAAAATAAGAAAAAAAAAAGTAAACAGCTAAGCGAGTGTAAAATAATGGCTTGGAAGTTCGGAATCGCACAGTCATGCACACACAAAACTTCAGACATCACAGGGCCATAAGGAAAAACGGTTGCTATTGGCAACCAAGACCACATGGAACAGCTGGCAAAGGAATGCCACAGGAAAGAAAATTACATAAAAAAAAAAAAAGAAGTACAGGGCATTAAAGAAGTAAAACAGTTCCAATTTGCAGATTGAAGTGGGACTAATGCATCAGACAACGGACAGCAAGTTTTTTCATTACACCTTCTCACTGAACAGATTACAAGACGGCACAACCACTACCCATATTGAACAGGAAATCTTTAAGGTAGTCAGTGGTACTGCTCTTTAGGAAAGTTAGAGAAAATAACTTCGGAAAGAAGACAACTTTATAGTAATAATTGCCACTGGCAACCAACACCACGCAGAACAGCTGGAATGCTGCAGCAAAGGCAAATAAATATAAAAAAGTACAGTACTAAAGTGCCACAGTTCAATACCAAGTGCATACATGTATCTACAACAGTTGTTTGGTCAGCAGGACCCAAACAAGCAATGTTTAAACATTTTTGGATACACGTGTGAACTTATGCAGCACAGCGACCGAAAAGCCAGGAGAAATGAAGATGCCACATTAAAGAGATACTGATACTTTGCTGTCAAACAATGTATTTCTACAAAAAATGTCATACTCACCAGTATAAATCCACGAGGGAAGCTGATGCAGAAAGAGACTCACACAAGATTCCAATAGGGAAATACAGCGTACTGGAAACACAATGCTAAAAAGAAGTGCCCTACCTCCTGCACTTGTATTGGAGCACTCAGGCTGGGGGAAGGACAAGGGAGCCATGACATCACAGAATGGGTGGGTCTTATTATTTTATTTAGAATCAGATGACAGCTGTGGTGATGTCACTCTGAGGGAGGGAACTGATTAAAAAAAAAAAAAGAAGTACCTGCACTGCCTGGCCTCGATGATGTCAGTAATTGGGTGACTCCAGCAAGCTTTATTCAAATGTGAGAGAATCATTTTGTAAATGAAACCATCACAGTATGAGAAGGTAGGCTTCTGTTACACAAATAAGGGAAATTATAAAAATTGTAAATGTTTTATTGTTGTTGCTTTACAGAGGACAATGTAAATAGGGAGGAAAAGGGCCCTGAAGTTGAGGAATACATTAGAGAAACCTGTTGTACTCCTTTAAACTATCTCTACACAAAACAGCCACAGTTGAAAGGTTTAAAAATATTTAGTAATAAATAAAAACACAAGACAATACTACTTACTACACAGTGCTAGTCAAGAGTTCAGAGATCACAGAGAAATGTTTTAAATAATAAAGTAGAAACAGTTCTGACATCACAGAAAAACACTTAGTCTAATCTACCTAATTCCTAGCTAATTCTAAGAGAAAACACAGTTCTAAAATCCTACTTACATCTAGACATAGGCAGTGCTGAGTTGGATCTTCTCAAGACAAATGCTCTCAGCTCTCTGATTCTCCCTCTTTAAATTGATAACACAGAGCTGTTTCACATGACATCATTCTTCACACTTTTCTGGTGTTCCCGGGCTAACAGAAACTACATTTACATTCTTTACACCTGGTCATAAACCAGAGCAATAAAGGACATTTATACATACAAATTCTAGCCATTAACTCTGGTCTTAAAACAATAGACAGGATGCCTCCCTCTAGACATATCGGCTCCGAATTTTGACATCAAAGACAGTCATAAAATGCTTGACTTAGCTTTCTTACAGCAGCGTGCACTGTTGTTACATTTTTGCAGTTCAATATCCAATGCAGTCTTTTCACATTTAAGAGAACAAGTCTGGGGCTTACATTAATATTTACAAATGACAGAATTATCTACAGAATTCTATCTGGCTAGGCTGGCAGCCTTTACCTATCTTCACAGGAGTCTTGGTCCTATTTGTTACTATATTGAATATCATACTGACACAAATGTTCTCCAGGAGGGGCTGACACAGACAAACAACTGGTGTCAGAGCCATGGACTAAAACTAAATGGAAAGAAATGCATAATAGTATCCTTTGAGAAGTCATCCACTCCTGGTAACTATCATATTGACAGCACACCCCTTAGAGTTTACTCAGTAGTCAGGGACTTAGGGACACACATAGATAGTAATCTAACCATTTACCATCACATGTCTACAGTATTGAAGAAATCCTTTTGTATTGCACAACTTATAAACAAAGGTATGGCATCTAAGTCCAAGGAAGTCACTGTTTTCAGCATTCATCAAACCTATCATTGAGTACATTAATATTTAGTATGATGATATGATAGTTTGGTATCTACCTAACCTGGCATATCCAACAATTGGAATGTCCACAGAAATTCCTCACTAAAAGAATTCAGGGCTTAAGTAAAATGTCCTGTGCAAACCACCTCAATGCTTTATCCTTGTATTCTGACTCCTACAGGCATTTGAGGGGAGATCTATGCCTGACATACGGGCATTGTCAGATCCCAGTCTGTTGGGCCTCCTGCATATCTACAAAATAAACAGCACCAGAATTATTCATTCTAAAGACTTAAACCTTGCCTGTGATATAAATAGGACCTACTGGAGAGAGCAAGAAGTATGTATCCCAGAGATTACCCTGTCTGTAGAACAGGCTGAACATCCATGTGAAACAGAGTTCCTCCCTAACCAAATTCAAGTGCAACCTGGACAGTTGGATGGGGAACAGGAAATTCACCCCTGGTTTGGCACCTATGTCTCTAATGGACACAGGCAACCTGTAAATCGTTCATCTTCCAGGCCCTAACTTGTAAATGTTTCCTCTCCCAATCAAGCCCCTGCTTACATTTATTAAGGGTATCAGAACTTGTCAGAGATTTTGGATGCATGGATAGGCTTAAAAAGGCCTTTGTGGTTGTTATAGGTTCATAGGTGTGTACTAGGCTAATTGGCCAGTAGCCTTTACAAGCCTAGCCCATAGGATTACCCGGGCATTGTGCCATCCGACCTTAGTTCCCCAGTGCTTCTGTCGAGTAGAGCCACTGGAATGATCTCCGGGGTGAATTTTCTATTTCCCATCCACTCATCAAGATTTCTCTTGAAGAGGGCCAGTGAGGTGCTCTGCTTGACATGTATGGGAAGTCTATTCCTTAGCTTGGGCAGTCTCTGGGTTATGAATCTGTCCCTCCAGCACGTTCTGTTAATTATGGTAATGAGGATGAAGTCTCTGGAGAGTGTGGTGTGGAGGGATGGGGATTTCTTTAGATGTAGCATTTCTAAAAGAGTTGGGTCAGACATGGCTTTGAAAGTCAAGCAGAGATCGCCTCTAAGTAGGCGATATGAGACAGAGAATAGTTGGAGTTTTTTGAGTCTGTCCATATAGGACAAGTGTTTAAGGCCTAGAATCCTCTTTGTGAAGTACCTTTGTGGCCTCTCCAGTTGTTGCAGGTGTCTAGTAAGGTACATGCCAAATGGGGCATTGTACTCAATGATTGGCCTAATGAGGGAAGAGTAGAGAGAGACAATGACCTCTTTCTTCCTGGATGCAAAACCCTTAGTAATGAGATGTGCCACATAGAAGGACATTTTGACCACAGTAGCAGTGTTGTGGTCCAAAGAGAGGTTGCTGTCAACCTGTGTTCCCAGATCTCTTATAACGCCGTCTGTGTTCAGTGGACTACCATCGATGTGGTAATTCATGGGAACTGGGTTTTTCCCAAAGGAGATGAGGACAAATTATTTGACATTGAGCTTAAGGCCATGGCTCTGACACCAGTCATTGGTCTCAGTGTCTCAGTGAGGCCTTTCTGTAGGATGTCAACATCACTTGGGGAGTTAATGGCTCACAACTTGCAATCATCTGCGAACTTTGTCAGCCAGAATCCCTTTGGGTTGGCCTGGACTTCTGAGAAGTAGATACCAAACAGGAGAGGACCCAGGACCAATCCCTGTGGGACTCCACTCGTGACTGGTTAGGAGTCTGACTTGGAGTCAGCTACTTTCACACTGTGGATTCTATCTGTGAACCAGTTTGCAACCCACCTAGTGATATAGGGGTTGATGCCTAGCTTAGTGAGTTTTTCTATGATTCCTGAGTGGGGAATGGTATCAAAGGCCTTGGCCAGATCGAGGTAGGCTGTATGAACCACTTTGCCTTCATTCACAGCTCTGGTGACTGACTTAAAGAAGTTGACCAAGTTGAGCAGGCATAATCTACCCTTCACAAAACCAAAAGTGTGGGATCCATAGTTTGAAGATTCCCTATATCTTTGTTTATTAGGTCCATGATGATACGTTCCATAGCTTTGCACATCAGACTTGTCAGGCTAATGGGGTGATAGTTCCCAGGGTCTGTAGTCACTCCTCCATTGTGGAGAGGGATGACTATAGTGGTGCACCATTTGGTAGGGGCAAAGCCTGAGGTGAGGCTGTGATTGAACAGGGCACACAGGTGAGGTGCCAGTTCACTCTGTAGTTCATGTAGAACACAGCCAGGGATAATGTCAGGTCCCACAGAAGCTGTATTCTTGGCCTTGGATAGTGCTGTTTTAACCTGTGCAGCAGTAATACTGGGTGCTTGGCAATCTGTTGGTATTGTGATTGGTGCTTTGGGGGGAGGGGTAAAGTTGACTCTAAATCTGTCGGCCAGTATATTGGCAATATCCGTTGGCTTAGTATAGGAGGTACCATCATGTAGTAGCTCAGAGCAAATCTCAGTATTGCCGTGGAGATTCTTTACATAACTATAGATGGCCTTGTGGTTGACTTTACTATCTGCTGCAATTCTTTTTTCATAGCTAGCTTTAGAGGATTTGATGAGGGATCTCATGAGGACGATAAGGGAGTTTTTCCAGTCTTGGGACTTCACCTTATTCTACATCAGATTCCTCCTCCTGTTGTAGAGTTTGTTTTTTGGCAGAGGACCACCAGATTGGCTTTTTTTTTGGAGGAGAGCATCTTGGTTCTGTTGGGTAGGGTGAGATCCATGCATTTGTGTACGTGTCCGTACAGTGCATTGCTGTATGATTCAGCAGTCATGCAGCTATTCTCCATTTGCATGGGTGCTGTGAAATTAGCCACCTCAGTTCTTAGGAGCCCAAAGTTAGCTTTGGAGAAGTTTTTCATGGTGGTTACCTTTGCGGGGAGGTGAGGGTGGGAGGGATGTGGATTTCCAAGTTGATTAGTTTGTGGTTGGATCCAACCAGGGAGGACTTGACTACTGGTGTAGAGCAAAGGTCGCCCATGTTAGTAATGACCAGGCCAAGGATGCTGCTACCTCTAGTGGGGGTAAGAATGAGCTGGTCCAGGGCATTGGAATTAATGAATTCCAGGAAACATTGGGCAAGTGTATTGGTACATGAGTAGTTTTCCTGGTTAATGGAGGGGTAGTTGAAGTTGCACAGTATGATAGTGTTAGGTTGGACCCTAATATTCTCCAGGGTGCTTAGGAATGTGGAGAGAGTGTCTTAGGACATGGTTGGGGACCTAGAACAGGCTACGACCTGAATTGCTGTCTTACCCAATGTTAGCTGCACCTGAAGTATCTCTGATGCATTATGTTGGGCTACCAGTCTGGAGGTGTGGGCATCATTTATGAATATGGAAACACCACTGCATTTGGAGCTTCAGTCCAAGTTCTGGGGCCAAAAGATGTGGAATTAGTTATAGCCTAGTAGTGCAGGGGTGCTTTTTGCTGCCTTGAACCAGGTCTCTGTTACAGCACAAATGTCAGTGTTCTCCATTTTAAGGAGTGCTTCAAGCGAGTGCATTTTGATAGTTAGAATTCTAGTGTTGAGCAGCATGACTCTCAGATTGCATTTGTTTGTAGCTGTTACGGTAGTAATGTGGTCTTTGGAACACTGCCTAAAAAAGGCACTGTAGGGGTGGCAAGAGCCTTGGCCAGTGTCCAGAAGCCCAGGGGTGACAGATGCAGACCATCTCTGGCAAAGCATCGAGGTCTGTCAGTCATGTCATCCCAGGCAGACAAATACTGGATCACCATAGAATGACACCAGAAACTTAGCCAGTTGTTGAAATCAATCATTTTCTGCTTGTACTGTGGTATCATTCTGGGTGATGGTAGGATACTGCTCAGGGCTAGGGTCATACCTGCCTGGGCTACATAATCCGAGATCTCCTCCATGTCTCTTTTCGTATAGTCCAGGGAGGTACTTCTCAGGTCATTCACACCCACATGTACAATGACAGAGTCATATCTCTACCTGTTGTTGAGGGACCTGAGTGCATGCATTATGTGGGGGATCCTGGCACCTGACAGGCAGCTGACTGCTACTTTCTCCTTATTCAGCCTAGCGAGTGGGACATCAATGTGCCTCACTTTTGAGTCACCTGTGACTAGTGTGCTGGGCATGCTGCTTTGCCTTAGGGGCTCTGGTTGAGTGGCACTTTGTTTAGGAGAGTTATGTGTCTCATGATTAGTGTTGTGTTGTGGTGGTCGAGTGCGTTTCTGCCTTGGGGGTCTCTGCTGTTTGGGTAGATTTTTATTGATAGCCTCCATGAAGGTGGGTGTGTGGTTTGTGTTTTTATGTGATGGCATTGCTGGTGTGTGTTCTGAAGGACTATGTGTTGCATGTGGTGTGGTGCAAGTGTTGACCTTCTTTTGACCAGCTGTTCCGGTATTGGCTGGAGAGTGCGTGGCTTCCAATTTGGATATATAAGTGCATCTCTTACAAGTCTGAGTGTTGGGAGGTAAGAGGAGCGGGTTGTCGGTGTACATGAGGCAGTTGCTGCATTGCCTCAAGATGCCCAAGTTCACCAGGTTAATAGGAGAACGCACAGGGAACTGACCTTTAGACATGCCTGGAGGGGTGGGCATTAATAATAAGTACTGGAGCTGTTTCCTTGTAGAACGTTTAGTGCTGGTAGCACTTTTGTGTGCTACAATAATTGCTACAAGAAGTCTGGTATGGTAAAGTGCTAGACTAATAAGCTAGTAAAAGTGCAGGAGAGGAGAGAACTAGGAGATATAAAGGAAAAATTGAAGAGCAGACTTTGGCACCTCTCAGAAGCTTACAAACTGTCTGTATCTAGACTAGACTAGTTACAGGAAAGGTGGGAAACAAGTGCAAGTGCAGGCTTTTAAACCAGAAAGTTGAAAGATATAGAAAAAATGTCCAAACAGCCAATAAACTACAAATTCTGGACCAGAAACCATTCCTTTTGTGGTAGATAGGCTACCTAGTTCTTACCACTCCCACTGACAATCCTCCGACACAGAGAGGCTTGGGGGGCTCAGAAGTTTACATACAGTCCTGGATACAGCAAATCTGTATCTGGACTAGACTAGTTATAGGAAAGGTAGGAAACAAGTGCAAATGCGGGCTTTTAAACCAGAAAGGTGAAGGAGATGGAAAAAAAGTGCTCACACAGCCAATAAACTAATTAGTAGTAAACACCTATGAACAGGAATATATGTGTCGCTCACATTAAGTAACTGTAGCAGCCAAATGCCCCATTGTCTGGCCCTAACAATACAATGCTGTATTCGTGTATGGACACTAGAAATCATATGATAAATGACCATACTCTCAAGCTCTTTATGAAAGAAATCTGGACAAAACCTAATATAATTGGGGGTCAAAGGCACTAAAATAGGGAGAGGTTTTAAATGTTGCTCTTATAAACTTCTCAAAGTTGGAAGAATTTAAGGATTTGTGTAAGCACGCATTTTATGAATGATTTGAACTTTGAAACTCAAATCTATGTCTATTTAGTGACTTCAATCCTCAGTGATTTTATGAGGAACAGATGAAAAGTATGAGGCAAAAGTCTGGACATTCTGTGAAAATCTGTTGAGAAGTATGTAATTGACACAACTCAGCAACATGTACCAGTATGTACTATATTTATATGCTGAAGGCAGAGTATAAATACAAAAAGCCAGTGTAAAGTTTGCAACTTGAATTCAAAGTCTTTGAGGAAGTAGTTGAACCAACGTTCTGTCATGTGTGGAAAGGACAGATAGCTGTAAAAGCGGAATCATAGGCATTTTCAGATGACAGTACATTGAAGTTCAAAGTAGACAACCATCAAGAATTGTCACAAGCAGCACAATTGTAGGAAGAGATTGAGAAATGCTATACAGAGAAGATCTCCAATTTTTGTATACAAGAAAAGCCATAGACCTGCAATAACTGTCCCAAAAGGAAGATCAGGCATTCAGAGTGAACATATTTATTAAATATTCTAGATTCAGAAAACCATTGAAGAAACCAGACAGATATATGGACTGCCTGAAAGTTGATCATGGTGCTAAGTTCTGAAACTTGCCTTTGTTAAAATGTGTTTTGAATTGTAAACAAACGATGCGTTAGTTTAATAAACTCATGACAAGGTTAGTGTGAAGTTAAGTTTAATTTGAAATGACTATTGTGATGTGTAGCCTCATTCAGTTTATTTAAAATAGATATCCATGTCTATTACACGCACACATACACACACACACATCTGCATCTAATCTATAGGTAACTGTGTGTGTGTGTGTGTGTGTGTGTGTGTGTGTGTGTGTGTGTGTGTGTGTGTGTGTGTGTGAGACTTGTTTTGCATGTGGTATACATTGTTATAGAAGTTTGGTTTAATTAAAGACCTTAGGAAGGATAGAAGTAATACAAGTACATTCATTGTGTCTGTGTCATTTACTAACCATCCTAAGAAACATTCAGATGTTATATTTGTTTCTTCCAACATCCTGAAGGCATACTACTAAATTAATGAAGTGTCCTTTCAGTGTCCTGCAGTAGACCAATGTCCCATATGAGATTGCTTCTCTACCTTACAGCCATTGCTTGTGGGGTACGCTCAGGCTTCTCCCATGATGCTAAATAGATAAAGCAGTAATGGTGAATGATTGAATGAATGAATGAATCAATCAATCAATCAATAGCTAATACTCAGGGACATGTCCATCTTCAGTGTTGAGGTGATAGTATCAATGAAATGATTGTGTTTTAGTAGGACTAAATCAGTGACATGAATTAATGTGCTAAATGTAGAAAGGTCACAGTATGTCTAATAAAAATGAAAATAAAGGAGAGACAAGAAATCATTGCGATACACCAAACATGAATGAGGAAAATAATGAAATAGAGTTACATGGCTCTGCTAAAGTTTACTGGTATCTTTGGATAAAAGAGCTCATGGAGTCCTTTCTGCTGAATCTTCTAGTAACCAAAAATTGTTGAGTGGGGTGACCCCCCTTGTACTATCCCTTAGTATATGGTGGGTTATATTCAGCTAGAATGGTACTTGCTTTTCTCCTGCCATACTCCACACTAAGTCTTCCAAGCTACCAAGCAAATGAGGATCGGGTTATGTGAGGTTTGAGGAAGGAGGACATGATAATGGACGGTGTGCCAATAGTTCTTTTTCGGCTTCTAAAGGCTTTAGTTCTCCTGGGGAAGGAGAGAACAATTATGAATTCCCCAGTTTACCGAAAGCGCAACATGAAGAGCACTTTCAGCAGACATTTCGGAGGGATTCGAATGCAGGGAGAGAAGACCAAGCCGGAAAGAAATGGCAGAGAGAGAACTGGCATATAATCACAATAGAGACAGTACCAGCAACAACACTAATGAAAAAGAGGTAAATGGTAATGGCCCATTTACTAGTAACGTGGACTCTTATCTTATTAATTTGTCAGGATGCTGCCTAAATAATGTAGAGTGTGCTATTTTAAATTGTGGCTTGAAATTTGTACCGACAGTTAAACCAAGGTTATATGAAGTGAAAGTAGATATTTTTAATTTAGTTAGAAAACTGCATCCTAAACATTTTTTTTTTGGAATTGGGGATAATGAAGAATGTATTAGAATGCATATTGATGAAAGTTGTGATGTTTCTCTATCTAAAGACAGATTTTATTCCTGTGAATCAAATGAATGTGATATTAATGCATATATGTGATTGGATACTAGTAAAATCAAGCTTACAAGCTCTTTTATTCCGCCTTTTGCACATGAAGGGATACAGCATTTTTATTCTATGTTCAATTACGCAATGGAAAAAAGTTTTATTGAATTTAAAATGGATAGCTATAATATGACAAAAGAAGAATGGAAAATGTTAAACAATTTAAGTACTAGAAACAATATTGTATTTCAACCTGCTGATAATGGCAATAAGTTAGTTATTTTAAGTAGTAGTCAATATTTTAAAATGTGTAATGAGCATTTGAATGACAATAATATTTATGAAAATGTTGAAAATGGTATGTATTTTAAAGCTCTAGATGAATATAATGAATTACTTAGAAAATGATACAGACTGGGTTATTTCACCTTGGAAGACATTAGTAAGAGGTTTGCTATAAAGGGATGTAAAATGGCTCACTTCTACTTCTTCCTAAAGTTCATAAATGCATTTACAACCCCCTGGGGCATCCTATAGTCTCAGGCAGAGAATATTTTCTAAGTAAAATAGGACAATTTCTTCATTATTTTTTGCTTTCTAAAGTCCAACTTTTACTAGCGTATATCAAAGATGTATTTGATTTTTTAGAGAAAATTAGATGTGTGCAATGGAATGAAAATATGTTTTGGATATCTATAGATGTTAAGAGCCTGTACACAAATATTAGTCATAGTTTTGGTCTAGAAGCAGTAAGATTCTTTTTAGGTGAATGTCCAGTTACAGAATATACAATTGAATTACTGGATTCTTGCCTACAAAACATCTTTTTTGAATTTTGTGGAAAGTTATATAGACAAAAAGAGGGAACTGCCATGTGGGTCATCATTTGCCCCCACCTATGCCAATTTAAGTATGGGTGTCTTTGAATCTGAATGTATCTATAGATCACAATTTTTTCTAAAATATGTAGTAAAATATTTCAGATACATTGATGATTTAAATTTTCTATGTGAGGGTGGTGAAAAAGAGATAACTAGTTTTATTCTGGAAATTCAAAATAATAGATTTAAACTGCAATTTGATGATCTTAAGGTGGGAAAACTTATTCCTTTTTTAGATGTAGTGTTAGATGGTATTGGTGAATGTCTTTGAACTTCGGTTCATAGAAAGTTTCAAAATGGGCCCATAGTTGTCACCCTCCTCATACAATTGAAGCTGTACCTATGGGTGAATTTAATAGGCTGCCTAGGCTTTGTAATAATGAAGCAGATTTGGATGAAGAAATAAGTAGAAGTACGAAAATGTTCAGAAAGAGGGGTTTTAGTACTGAGATACTAAATAAGAGTTGGGAAAAGATTAATAAGAAAAATAGGAATAAAAAATAGGCTATAGGCAAAGAGATAGGGCTTTAGATGAAAGAGAAACTATGTATTTCACTACTACTTATAGTAGTTTTAGCCCAGTATTGGTGAAATTGTTACACTTTTATTGGGGTTATGTTACACAGTTTAACGAGATTAGTGGAAATATTAAAGGGACACCTATTACTTCATATAGGAGAGGGAGAAATCTGACAGATTTTTTTAGTAAGAAGTATATGTACTTTTCCTGTGATAAAAATAAATAGAAGTTTGATGAATTATGGAACAAGCAGTTGTGGTAGGTGTAAAGCTTGTAAATACATTATACAAAGTTTTAATAAAATTAATAGGATGAAATTTCAAGCTAAAGGTTGTTTTAGCTGCAATACAGAAGGCATAATTTATGCCTTGAGTTGTCCTTGTCAGAAGTTTTATATAGGACAAAGCAAAAGGGCATTCAAAGTTAGATTGTTGGAACACCTGAGAGACATACAAAATATAAAAAAGAAAGCTCTGTAGCGATACACTTTAATCAAATACATGGAGGAAGTAGTGTGGGCTTAAAAGGGTCCATTTTAGAAAAAATAAATGTTTACACAAATGGAGATGAATTTTTGAAAAAGTAATTATTGTTGAAAGAATCTCCCCGGGATTCATGAACCTTGCGCCAGGCGCCAGCATAGCATCGGCGTTATAAAGCCAAATATGGCCACCGAGCGATTCAGGTATGAAGCAATCCCACGTGCACTACCGGCGTGCGCCGGACCTGCGCCGCCCCCGGCGTAGGTATGCAAATCACACTGTGTGCGGTATTGCACCATGCAAATGAAGGCAAATAGCGATTCACGAAGTGGGGCATGCGTAGCGTAAGGGCACGGCAATGTAAACCAAAAAAACGGTTTACATTTACCCAAACATGACCAAGGAGTAACGGAAGGCTGTCAACGTCAGGTATCATACAGGTGCAATATGCCAAAGGCGAAAGGCACCGAGAATGTCCAAAGAAAACATGCACAAACTGTAAATAATGACAAAATGTCATATGCGTAGAAACCACAGCAGAACCCCGGATATGTGTACAGAAGGTGCAAAGCAATGAAATAATATGACAATGTCCTAAAAGAGCTGTATAATACACATCAGCTGTACAACCACCACACACCATAGTATGTATGGAAAGCCTCAACCCCAGCGCAAGGGTTGTCAAGGAGTGGTGGCAGTGTTCGCCATAACCATGTATTAGTAGTCAATGCCATGCAAATGAGGCAGATAATAGTGAATCGCAAAGCTGGCGCGTGTAAGGATGGAGCAAACGGCGTAGCGGTACTACACCGAGGAGTGGCCTACACGAGATACATGTCAATCGCAGAGGGGTGTGCCACTGTAGGAGGAAGCATATTGGAGGCCAGCAAACCTGGGCTGTACAATGCACATCACAGCAGCAGGACCGGCGTGTGAGGAAATAGATGCGCTGAGAGTACATAATGCGCGCACAGATGCATGTGCACGAGGATGACTATGTTCCCCAACCCAGTCATGTGACGGCCTCCCCATCAACAACCACAGATATAGGAAGGTAATGCGGAGAATATGAGGAAATGCGGAAGCAGTGTAATTGGAGCCGTAATGAGCAATCAACACCAATCAATCCAGGAAGGGCAAACGGCGGCAGCTGACAATTCTGTATGCAGACTCCTACATAACGGGAAAGGGGAGGCATATGAATGCAAAGATAGTAGGGGATGTAGTAGAAATGCAAAGAACAAAGAACCGAAATAGCACAGCCAAGTACAGAGGTAGCATAAATGCGGCTGCAGATAAAATGCATCATATGCCATGTGCCTGCAGGATGCAGTAATGTAAGATGCAAAGCTAAGCCAATGCAGGCAACTGTAATGTAACACTAAAGGCAATACCGTTGCAGTTGCAACCGTAAAACACCGAAAATAATCCATGGATACGGCTGCACAGACACACCCAATGACATCACCGGGTATACAGCACAACAGTATAAAGTGTGAATGCACACAACACACAGCGATTTCCCAAATGCCGCACCGTAGGGTGTAAACACACGGGGAACTTTTAATATGTATATGGTGGGTGCCGTGGCCGTGATGCATAGGTATGTGGCAGAGACAGGCGGAGCTGCGGAGGACGGTGCCGACAACTACCGTAGGCCCCACGGGAGAAGGAGAGTGGTCAGACCAAGGGTGACGTACCAGGGCTGCAAGACCTGGAGATAGTAGAGCGCTACAGGGTGGACAGGGACATGTTACAGCAAATAGTGGAGCTGTGCCGGCCACGCCTGAGAACAAGAGACAACAGAGGGAGCCCATCCCTGTGGACACAAAGGTATGTGTGAGCTTGCGAATACTGGCTACAGGTACCTTTCAAAGGCCAACCGGGATATAATGGGTATCTCACAGGCATCAGCATCTAGGGTACTACACCAGTTCCTGGATGCCATGTTACGACATGCCCATGAGTATATAAACTTCCCCAGATCTCAGGAGGAGTTGGCTAGCAATATGCGCCGCTTCCACCGTGTGGCACAATACCCGGAGGTAGTGGGTGCGATCGACTGTACGCACATAGAAATCAAGTCACCGCCCGGGGAGCAGGGTAGACGCTACATAAACCGCAAGGGATACCCTCCATCAATTGCCAGGTCGTGTGCAATGCGCAGGGCATTATCATGGATGTGTGTGCTGGCAGCCCTGGAAGCTTCCACGACTCCCATATCTGGCATGCCTCACAGCTGTATCAGGTATTCGCCAGGGGGGACATCACACAAGGTCACCTTGTGGGGGATGCTGGCTATGCACTGGAGCCGTGGCTGATGACACCCATCAGAAATGCACACACACACATGCAAGAACGCCATAATGAGGCACACGCACAAACCAGATTAATCATAGAGCGTGTGTTTGGGATGTTGAAATCACGGTTCCGGTGCTTGGATACATCCGGTGGAGCCTTGCAGTACTCTCCAGGCACATGTGCCCACATATTCATAGTATGTTGTATGCTACACAATATGATTCTGCGGAAACAGCTGCTGCAGGGACATAATGGTGTAGGGCCACCAAGCCCGCCACAACTGCCAAGGCAAGCACAGGCACAGGGCGTTCAGCGCCATGAACACGCTGTGCCAGCCCCAGTAGGTAGACGGAGGCATACCCAATATGCCTACGCCCTGGCAAAGAGGGAACGATAGCACATACTTTGACAGTGTAGGCCCCATGGACTGACACCTCCTTACCTGCACACACAGTGAAATGGACGCCACACAAACATGTCCGCCCGTAATGTGTGCCATATGGCTGGACCTATGTGTGACTCCAACAAAGGCACCGCCCAAACACTGCACACCCAATAGCCAGCAGAGCATGGAACGCCAACACCTCACACGCCGGTTCTACAGCACACGGCGTAGCATATGCTGCCACTATCACCGCAAGTCGACCACATATGTACTTATGTGCATACACAGATACGGAAATAGATATCAGTACACATGTAGAAATATATGTACGCATACACAGATATAAAGTACAACAGGTTAATATGGAACCCAGGGATGCAAGTTCACAGATAAGTAAGACGCGAAATCTCCACATAGTAAACATAGTGACCGACAACCCGATCATCTGGGAGGGTGGGCAGAGCAGGTAACGCCAGCCATGGAAATGTCAACCTGCATCAATACATATCCGCGTGTCGGGATGATCACCAGTCCACGGTACAGTAACGGATATGCGTGTCATATCCATAGGATATGAGTGCGGAGATACACGCCGCCCGGCGATGCGCCAACGAGGTATTGTGTGCAACCGTCGGTGAAGCGGCAAGCATACCAGTGAAGTGTCGTCATTATGAGGAACGACCTCATTTGGGGTCTAAAACAGTTCATGTTCCTCGCAGTTCCTCAAAGTTCCACATTGAAAATGTCTGTCAAACATCCATTGTTAGGAATGTATTTAAATGACATCCTGGTAAATAGAAATTAATCATAGTAATTCATTAAAGGTTCTTCATTGTAAGTAAATCAGCATATTTTAACCATCCTATGACCTACTTAGCTGAAGTTGTTACTATGCCATTAGTATGTGTTCCACATTATGCCCATTTGTTCCACATTACTAATGTGTGTGTTCCTCATCTTGGAAATAGAAGGTTGAGAGCCATGGCGGCAATATGTGTATGTGTGAGGTGAGGTTGTCGTGTGTTCCGCTGTGTGTGTGTAATGTGTGTGCCACTGTAAAATGTGTATGTAGGTGACATGTCACAGGCGGAGTGAAATAACATGCGTAGGCATACAGTACAGGAACCATAGGCGTATGTACAGCAGTACCCACAAAGTAGTACTGACATCTCCTCAGTGGCTATGCGCGTGGCGACGTAAAACGATGCAAAGCGGAAATGTCCCAGAATGTACCACAGGGCCATAGCCAACAGGAGATGCAAAGGACGCATGTACAAACCATGACCGTAGGTATGGCGGCCATAAGGTAGACTCAACACGATACGTCAACGCGTTACACAGCATCAGGCATGTACGGCGAAAATACGAATGTGCTATCCCGGCACCGATCGTGAACACTTACGTCCCGTAAATACCGCTGTGTGTTCCACGACCGTTAAGTAAGCAAGCGGCACATGAATAGGAGGCTACCGGTAGCATACAGGCCGTCCCAAGTATAGGACCACAATCACCGTAACTATCAGTGACAAAATGCCAATGGATAGTAGGCACGGACGAACATCCGCAGATATATAACCGATGTGAAGGAGGAATACGTGCAGGAAGCACACATGCAGGCGATACCGACACCACGACATCAACAAAACAAACATTCCCAGA
Source organism: Protopterus annectens (assembly GCF_019279795.1). NCBI lineage: Eukaryota > Metazoa > Chordata > Ceratodontiformes > Protopteridae > Protopterus > Protopterus annectens. The sequence goes on along the minus strand of NC_056737.1, from coordinate 1,533,251,220 downwards.
ACAACAGACAGGTAACCTGCAGCTCCCCAAGCAGGGATGGAGCACACACAAAAGCATATCTGGTATGTATAAATGCAAGACCCACACCGCACCCGTCACCCACATCCGCAGATATACCCCATCGCACATATCAAAGGGATAACAGCTAAAACCGTAAAAACATACAGGCAGTCAATGACAGCGGCATACCCGCAACAAGCCGCGTGGGAAACACTAGCAGCAGCTGATGCATCCTTGCATCCGTTGTGTACAGGAATATAACAGCTATGTTACACATCTGAATGCACAATGCCATCGACAGACGCCGCCAGGACACGGACACCCACATGTCAAACAGAATACCATACCCAACACACACAATCCACGGCTAACACCACAGCATAATGTACCTGACACCACACATAGCGTATGCAGTCACACAAACATTATACAATACATACCATCCCCACGAAGGTAGTGCAAATAACTAACGGCCACACGAGGAATGAACCATGGCCTAGTTTCCCGGGTAACGTACGAATGGAGGAGGATCACCAGTGATATGCGCATAAGTACACACCGAGGAACAGCTATTGGCGTGATGAACCCACATGCCTCAGGTGATGAGATAAAAGGAAGACTCCTGGATATTCAAACCGTATGTTCACAGCGAACACAACCGCTATCGAAAGGAAATACTGAGAGGAAGATATTGTGAATACAGAAGCGAAGGACGGAAAGGTATGTCGAACCCACGAGATGTACTGATGTGTAACGCATGATACGTATGACTAATCTGCACTGTATGTGAACGATGTGTGTAAGTAAAGATACCTGTCCATTAGGCAGAGAGTGGTGAAAGGTGGTCATGTAATGGTAAGCCGCGGAGCATACCAACGACTGCGGACAACGTGTGCACAGCAGTGGGACAACATGTACACAGACGTGATAACCCAAGGTCCGCCATAGGGATTCCAAACACAGAACAATGCCACCACCCACGCCGATGCTGTCAGTGGATATCGAATAATGAAGCCCCACAGCAGGGGATAGGCCATGTATGTATAGTGTCACAGCACACATGTGCATGGGCATATACCGTCGATGTCATACGAATGTGCGCTGGCGTGCACGTATCCCATGCAGTAGGGGTGACTATGTCAATTATGTGTAATGCAAAGCTGTCATGATGGATATGTTCAGAAATCATAGACAGTATCACAGGCATAGCATGCATGATGGAGGGATGGCCTAATGTTATGTACATAAACAAGATATGTATGGCCTGCACATATGGGACAATGTAGTATCAGAATAGGTATCCGAAATGGAGGGAACAGCAAGTAACCATGTCCAACCGTTCCGTAGCAGGTGCAATGTGTGCCACAATGATGTCCGGCAGGGCCGTGTGTAAACACATGTGCAATGTACACAGTAGTGTCACCCCCCCCATGGTAGTGTCCACTGAACGGCAGAAGTGGATGTCAACTGTATGTCTATACAGTACTTCGCTGTGGTGGTACCATGGGTCTGTGTCACCCTACCAGCAAGGGAGCTATCACATGACTAGTGACACAGTGTGCCCCTGTGGGATGTGCACAGGACCTATGTCCCACAGCACGGTGTGTGTCCAGTCTGTGGATGTCACACAGACACCCAGGCTGAGCAATGTGGCATGTGTGCACACATGCAGGACTGCTCCTCCCACCCTGCCCACTGCAAACGCCATGTAGGAGTACTACATGCATCAGTACTGCGGAGAACATGGCCCATGGCAGAGTAGATTACACCCCTGTGTTAGTGGTATGCAGGTGAGTACAGATGTGTTACATGACTGTCATTTGCATATGTAAACTGTCTGAGCCAGGTAGAGATCACAGCATGACTATACTGAGACATGTAACGTTGTATCCATTGTGTAAGGTACACCACACATGTGTTATTGTAACACTGCCCGCGTGTACATGTGTGTATGGCACAGGTACAAGGGCACCCAAGGTATCAGCTAGACATACGGTCCAGAAATGCATGGTCCTGCACATGTGTACCCACGCCATGGTGGAATATGGCAACCACAGCACCATGTGGGGCATGTGTGTGTACATCAACCATGTACAACGTGCTATGCATGTATAGGGACAGAATCCATGTGATACACACTGCATGACTGTCACTATGCAAAGGTGATGTGTATGCACTATGTGTGATGTAACTGATGCAATGATATCTACATGATATATCTGCCACACTGACACCTGTATGGTTGTTAGCAATATGAGTAGGATGAGCTAGAATGCTGCCAGGTATGTAGATGTGGTATATATAGGCATGGACAATACTGTGTGACAGCAGGTAGTGTACGTATGCAAATACTGAGCATGAGGGGCCACATGTCTGAGGACTGTGCAATGTCACACGTCCCTGACTTGTTGTAGTTAGCATGATATGCCTGCACCACTGTGTGACCTGTACAGGAGGCACATGGCGTAACATCCCAAGACATAGGGTACGATGTGATGCTGGATGTGTACATTGGCAATAACATAAAGTGGAATGGCGCTGAAGGGCAAAGAGCAGATCATGTCTGATGTGATACCCTCTGTACCACCCCAACCACCCATGCAATAGTATGACAGGTGGCCAGCATGGGATGTGGTGTGCTGTGGCGCACATAAGCCCAACAAGGGTGCCAGTAAAGCCATGCAGGTAGTCAATGAGTGTGTGAAGCATGTATGTCAAGATGTGGCCCAGTGCCATACTGAATGGCCCAGTCATGGGTGTACAAATGCAGCCCCATATGTGCAATGCAGTACCACCCATGTGTAGTGTGATAGATGTGGTAGTGTGGTGGTCAGGGTACACAACGTACATGAATGGGCTAGCAGTCAATGCAGTGTGCTGCTGCAGAGACATGTAACAGCCAGGTTGGCGGGATACAACAACTACGGTGATTGGAGGTGACATTGGGACTGTGTTCCCGGACATAACATGTGCATGGCAGTACTATGTATGTGTCCACAGGGTTAATACAATGTCCAGCCAAGGATTGGAACCCTGTAGTGAGTGAGAGTGTGTATTGTTGGTAGGTACCCCATTGGCAGGCACGATGCCAGCAACATCTGTGTTGGCAATGCCTGCATGACTGTGGTATGCTGCATTGAATGTGGATGTAGTCAAACAGCAGAGACATACCACCACACTGCGTGAGGGCCCACACTGCAATGTCTGGCAGTCATGTGTAGGTAGCTAGCTGTGGAGTATGTGATGCACCATGAGGACACACCATGACTGTCAAGTGACACACCACACACAGGTGAACATAACTACCGTGCAACAGCCTGCACATGTGCCCATACAGCATGTGTGCATGGAACAGGAATACCACTGTGGCGTCTGTGAAAAGGCCAGTACCACCATGTCTCTGTGTGGAATAGCATGGTCCCTACCAGTGTGTAAATGTAGCAGAAGTGCACTGTGATCAGTGTTGGCATAGGCACGTAGACAGTCCATCGTACGGGGTGCCATGCCATCAACTACCTCTGTCAGTGGATGTCAGTAATACCGGCTGTAGAGTGTATGTACCATGCATGCTGCTATGGTTGTGTGTTTAGGGTGTGGCTAGCAGGGATGAGAAGCATGGATGTTCAGCAAACAGAGGGGATGTGTAGGCATAGCACACAGACACATGGAGGTTGGGTGCATGCCGAGGGTAGTGTAGGTATGGTATGTGTCGTGTAATGTGTCACCCAGCTATGCACTGCATGGCTAAGCATGTGTGGGTACATGGGAGTTCATACTAGGGAAGGCGTGTTGCTGTCAATACATAGCAGTAGCAACTGTCCTAGGTGCAATGTACAGTATGCCAACACGACCAGCATGTAACCTGTGGTGTACAGTGTATTCACTGTCGCGTGTCACAATGTGCGTAGCGGTCACGAACATGGGTATCTGAACATGGATTACCTATGATGCAATGTGTCTTGGGAATATACAGTATGTATGTAAATCACTGTGTGGTGTGGGAACCACCCACCCGTGTGTTGCAGTCCAGGTATGTGCCTGGGAGGTATGATCTGTGTACAATCTGGACTGGCAGGTGTGCCGTGTAGGGCATGGAGGCAGGTCCCAGGCACTGCAGATAAATGACATGTGTGCTGTACTGTGTGTGCAGTGCTTGTGTACAACACAGTGGAGGGTGTAAGCATTGTCACACATCACTGCATGCTGTGCCTACCTGTGACAGCCCTGCCGGAGACAGACATGTGACATCGCTGCACAGGCAGCATAGCATGTGAAGATGTACATGTGGGCTGCACACCTTAGGCAGATGTCCACAGGTCATGTGTGCCACGGTAGTGTGGTTGAACACGGCTATCAGACTGGACAAACACTACATGCCTGCATAACTACAGTATGACCATAGTCAACAGTCCCAGTGACAGAGTAGGCCAATGTACACTATCCCTGCGTGCAGACCACTGGCTACTGGACACCTGGCTAGACACACACCTGGAGGGTTAATTCACCATTGAGCCATCACATGTCCCAGTCCATGTGGGCCGTACAATGTCATCACAGGGTGGTCACAATAGCAGGTGGCAAGGCAGACATGGTGTACCAGGTGATGTGTCATGTGTGCATATGTCGACTAGCACAGCCGTTCACATGTCTGCAACATACTGGTGCACGATGTATACTGTTACATGATGTATGGAACTGCACTGTCACCCACTACAGGGCCATCTGACACAGGTGTGTTGTGACAGGTGTAACCCATGTTTGCACAGGATACACACCGCTGTTGTAGGCAGCCATGCTGGTGGCTACCAGTGGTATATGCAGTGGTCATACAGACATACCGTACACAGTGTTCATGCAGGAATGTCCATTGTCGTGGACGATGTGCTGCTATGTGAAGGTAGGTGTGTGTTGTGAATGTTACACATCCAGAAGACACCATCTGGTGCAGTCATGGTTGTCAACACCAGTACACACATCCACAGCAGTCAGAACCCAGTCCTGACAATGTGTGTCAGTCACCCTCGTACTGTGTGACATATGTGCACATGGCGGAACACCTCCCACTGTCATGTAAGCTGTCTACATGATGGCTGGAATGTGCTGTAGAAATGTACAATGCTGGTAGCCCAATGAAGTACCTGGAATCAGTCACAGTACCCTATGTCAGCCATGTAAACCATGCACAACAATGACCGCCCAACAGAGACAAACAATGCATTGACACATGGAACATGTGCACATGACAACCCCCAGTGAGTTATGTTGCACATATTGATGTACAATTGTCATCTATGTCCATAGCATGGATGCAGACACACATACTCCACAGGTAGTACCATGTGATGTAGGTAGGGGGGCATTGCTCGTGTACATGTCACAGTAGCTGTACAGACACATGTCCTGCATAGCCATCATGTAGGGGTAGCTGTGGTATGTGACTGCTGGACATGCCCATGTCCCACAGGAGATGTGTTATGTGTGTACCACATGTGACGTGCTGACAACAAGCTGTGATGTACGGTGGCTGCCGGTGTACCTGTGTGACATTGTCTGTGATGGGTGCAAAGGCATATAGTATCGTATTGCATGCCCACAAGCCCCACATAGGTGCATAGCCTGAACATACAATACAAGGAGTGTGTGGGATGATAGCAACCCACAGGAGGAGATGGGTATGGACGGCAGCCCACAACCACATGTGTGTGTACGGTGTTCACGGCCACGACACATGAGCATCTGAGAGGCTAGTGTTACAGCTGTACAGGGTTGCATATGTTCAACAACATCCCTGTGTGTCCCACCACTGGCCCGTGGACCGATGGACACCAACCAAATGTGCAGATATGAGATGTGCACAGCACATCACAGATGCCTACTGTAGAACAGGCTTACCGTGTAGACATGTGCACAGTAGGTCTGCGCCAGCTGCAGTCAAACATGTAATGTGCTGAACCACACCAATAGTCCAGGCCATGCCACAGATGGATGTGCATGCATCTGTGTATGTATGGCTGTGAATGTCTCCGGCATAGCAATATAGCTGTGTCACCGTTGTGAACAACAATATGAATGGGTTATATGTGTGAGGGGTCGTCATAATGCGTATGGTTTGATCGATGATACCATCAGTGACCCTGCTATGTGAACATCCCTGTCCCCATACATGGATACCTATGCTGTGCCCAACACCACATTCACAGAGGGAGGGATGGCGGTGTGTAGTGCAGCAGCAGACATGGGGTGGCAGCAGGCACTGGATGTACACATATGTGGTACCCACATCAGTGCAGGCAACCATCCATGTGCACGGGATAGCGGTGTGTCCACATACAGCACTGTGTTGATCAATATCCCAGCACATAGCACCTGCCTGGGTTACAGTGTATGCATGGATGTGTGATACCTGCATGCACCAGACACACCCTCAGCAAGCAGCGTGCAGCATACCTTGCTTGAGGCCAGTGTCCACACCATGGCGATAGACATGTTGAATGTCCATATACACATAGCAATGACATATGGAATGGACAGCCACCCTGCCAATATCATAAACCCCAGGTGGATCACAACCCAGTGCCATGTATGTGGCATACCCTGCCATACCATGCAGACCTGCCCAGCAAGGCTGCATGAGCTATCACAGTCCTACATGGTGCAATGGACAAAAGGCACTCTCACTATCAACCATACACAGCAGTAATGTGGCGGTGATGCACCCTGTGGTGTCACAGGTGCTGTGTGATGCTCTGGACAATGTGTGTGTACATGCTATGCATGGCCTGTCCTGCTAATGTGTCAAGGTTACACATTGCCCTATGTCTATCACATGTGCAACACAGGTGAGCTGTGGCAAGTTGTCCAACACCCGTACAGTGCTGTGTGGATGTACATGGCACAACACATGCATGTGCAGGTGTCCACGTGTATGTGTACAGTGCCACTGCTGACATTCACAATGGCTACAGACGTGATGTGTACTGACATATACACAGCGTCCAGGTGAACATCAGCACCGACGTCACATGGGGACCTATGCCAGTGATATGGACACAGGAGCAGCCAGGTACACATGTCCACAGCTGGCTAACATCTACATGGTGCGTGTACAGTGTGATGGGGTGGCAAACAGATATGATGTGACACCCACTGCTCAATGGTGTGAAGCCAACACATCGGCTGTGTCACTGCCACGATGCCTTTCACAGATTACTGTGCAGATGTCGTACTTGTCATAGCAATGTATTTCCAACAGTATGCCAGCACAGCAGTGTAAATGTGACCTGCCACCATCATTATGTTTTACAGATAATGCCACGTTCCCGGCTTCCAGCTTTCAATCGACAGGAGGAGGAGGTGATCATCCCATACCTCCATACTAATCATGACGTCTTATTCAGTCATGTGCCACAGCAGGCACAGGAACGACAGGAGATGTGGGAGGAGATGTGCAGGAGGGTGAACAGCCTGGGCGGATACAACCGCACTTATCAGCAGATCCGCAGGCACTGCACAGACCTGATCCGGCATGCAAGACAGCGTGCCGCTGCAATCGCCAGACAACAACGTGGGACAGGTGGTGGGCCACCAACCCAGCCCCCACTCACAGCCACGGAGGAGCTCCTGGCCAGTCTGGGGACACCCACGGAACAACACGCAGAAACCCATGCGTCCATCGTGGAGGTGGGTGTCTCCAACTATGAGCTTGGAGCTGCATGGTAAGTCAGGGATGCATGTTTGTATGATAAGTGACGGGGTGGGTGTCATAGTACAACACATAATATAGCAATACATGCCAGGTATATGGCCACACAGGACGATACTACAGTATGCTATGTTGTGTTAGCAGACATGTGCATAGCACATGCTAACTCACAGATGCATGATGTGACATGCACACTGCTGACTGTGGCGATAGTAATGGATAATGTGTATACCTTTGTGTCATCCCTTTACAGGTGCGTCTGGCGTGCCGCAAACACAAGGGTCTGTTGCAGGTAAGTCTGTTGCTAGTCAAAGGCATGATATGGTGTATTGATATTCCCCATGTGTCCAGGCATGACATGCACACCTGTGTGTGCCCCAGTCATGGTATACAGGTTGCACCACCCGACGACACACCCCCATGTACAGTAGATACCGTTAGCGTAGAGTGGCATGACACCACACGACCTATTGGTGTGTTACGTGCATTCAGCTATGCATACAATGGTGTAGGTGTTCCACAATGGCTGCATGTGTAGTATGCATCGGTATGCCTCTGCAGTATGCACACAGTACCACATAGTGAGCTGTGATCTTGCCAGAGCACAGGTGTTACCAATGTGACCTATGCCCCTGCATCGGGTGCACACGTTGTGACATGACACATGCCATGTCCCATGCACGTGGATGTCTGGCTGCAACAGTTTCACACCATGACATGACCTATGCACGACATAGCAGACATCCACACTGTCTGCATATCTGTCTCAGGAATGTGACACCTTACACTAGTATGGTTGTATGTCACATGGGCCACCACAGGGCCATGTGCACGATGTCCACCACACACAATTGTCAATGACCCAGACAGACAAGGCCATGGTCGATACCTACAGGCATGTTGCCACACAGTACATCCACAGTGGGTAGTCACCGTTGCACCCTGTACACACATAGTGGGCTCATCACTGTAGTGGCCCCCCTGGACATCCGATGTAGTACACCACTGACATGGAATGCCTCTCCACAGCTACTACAGGTGCCTCCAATATCCACCACATACGTGCTGCTGAGCGGATGAACTGACTTACAGACATGGCAATGTAATGCGTCCAGGTCACGCATCACACAGAAACATAACTGTGTCCTGCTACTGTGCAGTGGCACAGTGCCCACACTCCACACTGTACAGCTATGTACACAGCTCACACCAACCGCACCTGCACAGACATCCCTGTTACCCATACATTGTATCTGTAGACTGTACACATAACACTGCACCATGACAGCCATTGTGATGTGCTGCATGCAGTGGGACACCATCGTCACATGTCCACATGATACCACACATGTATGCGGTGTACATGACATAGTGTCGGCAGACATGTGTACTGTCAACACACCCGTGGCCACACGGTGTATCACGGCGATGCATGCAAACTACCATGAATGTGTGTACTGCATGCCTACTAAACGACACCTGCCTGTTGTACTGTTCCCACCAGGGCAGTGTGCATACTGCCACTAGGAATGTCTGGTCTACATTCACTGGTCTGTGGTGTGTGAATGCTGCATGCCACCTGCATTATCACATGCATGATGTCTGTGTGTGTGTGTGTGTGTGTGTGTGTGTGTGTGTGTGTGTGTGTGTGTGTGTGTGTGTATTGTAACTGACGGTATGCCTTTGTATTGACAGGTGCTGTAGGTGAGCTCCCCTCCTGCGGTCCAGCTGATGCTAGTGTCCCCACAGATACTAGTGGTGATGACCATGTGCATGAGGCACAGGCAGGGTCGTCACAGGCACACACTGTGCCATTGGAGAACATCACACTTACGCCCCTTCATCCCTGAACACGGTTCGGATGCCGACACATACCCCAACACCGTTGCCCATAGATGACGGTCAGTCAGCGTCTGTTGGCACCGAGCAGGAATGTGTGGTGGCTGCAGAAGGTGTGGGTACACACGATGTTGCCAGTGTAATGACTGGTGCAGTGCCACGCAGGCATGTGGCAGGTGCTGCTCGTAGGGGGAGCACCGCTAGACATACACCTGCCATACAGGGTGCAGCAGCTGGTATAACCAGACGCATGTTCCAGACTGTAATGGTGGCGCAGGCACGCGCGCACCGGCAGAACCAGGAAGGGCAGAGGCTGCAGAGGTCTGCAATCCGTTCCTTGAATGACAACATCCAGGCACTGGCGAATGCCCAACAGCATCTTGCCGATGTTCTGGATAGGAGATTGGGTGAGATGGCTGGTATCCTCGACCGAGGCATGGCCATCCTTGAGCGTGGGCTGTCCGTGCAGGAACACCAGGTAGGGGTGAGGCATAGGGCACGTGGGCGTAGGCCAGCAACACCACTTGGTGCAGGTCAGCGTGTGCATGCCACCTCCCATGCCCACCCACCCAGTGCTGGTAGCAGCAGCAGTGCAGCTGCTACTACACCGACCACACAAGGACAGAGCAGGCCACGTGGACATAGCCCTGGACGGCCCCAGCGTGGGCATGTTTCCAGCGGACATGTGACATCGGAGAGTGGACTGTCTGTACCTACACCTGGTCATGCCCGTGCGACCCCAGGCAGGCACGGGTCACATCGCGGCAGGCCGACACAGTGAGCCGTAACACCTGCACTGTACAGTCTGGGGCTGCCAAGCATACCCCGTGTAGGCATCACAGATGACTGAACTGTGTACACACAAACCCACACACAGCAAACACGACTGTAGGGCTCCACCACACCCACATGCAATGTACACAGACATGCCCAGTCAATGCACAGGCCCTTACACACACACATGATGTCATCCATTGGTACAGCCTATGCCTGTGGCACACATATCACCCTGTGCATATGATGAAGTCTCTGCCGCATAACTGTGAGCTACACCATCAGTGCATGGTTATGCAAACATATTCTGATGCACAGGGTGGACAAGATAGTGAGAGGTGTATGTGATACCTGTGTCCGCATAGTACGTGATGTGTATGTTGTGGTGTGTGTGTATGGCTGGTGACAGGTGTGTATGTGATGTGGGTTGTGCACTGACATCATGCAGCAGACATACCATGCAGGACAGGTGCAGCATTCATTGATCTGTGTACACAGTATGTGTGGTGGTTACATGTGTAGCACCATGTTGGTTCAGTTAACCCGTATGACAATGATGGTGTACTTGCATGTGCCTACTGGGAGCACTGTAATTAGTTCCCCGTACCCACAGGCATGTCTGGCAACATCAGCATAGCACAGATACCGCACTCGCATGGACCCTACATAGGAACATAGGCTATTATGTACATAACAGGGTATGTGCCCTACGACATGTGTGGACCTAGCATGACTGTGTGTGGCTGCTAACACCCCTCAGGATGGGGATGCCACATCCATCAGTCCCCAGTCCCTCGTCCAGCACTGACACACAGATGATGCCTGGCATAACTATATCCACACATCCACACGTCATTATTACTCCTGGACGAAGGCAGTCAGTGCCTTTCCTTCACATGGGCTGGCACTCCTGTACGTGTTGTAGGGGGTCTCCGGCCGTTGACCCTGTTCCCCCAGCACGTCACACTCATCTTTGTGGTGATGTGTGTGACAGTCGCTTCTGTGCCCGTGTTTGCCTGGAGCCTAGGAAGTGGAATATGCCCATGTCACCCAGGTCAGACATGGCCGTGTATGCCAGGCACAGATCACCACAGAGCAGATGTGCTGTGAAGGTTTACAGCCGGAGTCCCCTTGGTCGTGCAGCTTGTGACACATGTCCTAGTACCATCATCCCCGCCTTGTGTAACGTTTGCCGTCCTTCCGAGTGCTGCAGGCGTCAGGTTAGCTACAGGCCAGATGTGCCAATGTACGCAGTCATTGCTCTGGTGTGTGATGTGTACAGGGGTACAATGAACACCCCTGATGTCGATGCGATTCCTTCCAGACCAGGAGGCCACAGTGGAATGTCTTCACACCCACATTGCCATTGTGTGTGTTGACAGATGTTAACGACAGGTGTCGTAGCCATTTCCATGAACATGTCCACCATCTGGAATGGCTTACCACCTACATGTGACATTGGGCGAACATGTCCTTCACACTGGGTAGGTCTGCACCTTCTCTGGCATGTAGTAGCAGGCCATGGCTCTGGCACCAGTTATCCATGTCTATGACGCCCTAGGTGGATGTCCATGTCACATGGGGTGTTGGGTATGGTGGCCGTGCGTAGTCATCTGCATACCTTGTCTGCCACAATCCCCTATGATTGCATGCACATTGGAAGGTCGAATGCCATATGGCAGGGGCCCAGGACTGAGCCCTGTGGGCCTCCACTGGAGACCAGATATGAGTGTGACAAGGCACCAGGAACACCAACCCTGTGTGGTGTGACCTCCAACCTTTCTGAGAAGCATCGGGTGACATATGTCCCCACATGTATGCTGGCGAGCCTTTCCATGAGTCCCATGTGTAGTGTGCTCTGAACGCTCCCACCAGGTCATGGTACTGTGTGCAAACCCACGTATCCCCATCAATGGCCTTGGTGACCACTCCAGACAGGACGAGCAGGTTCGGGAGGCAGGATCCGCCCTTGACTATGTTGTTGTGGGTATGTTCCGGTATTGGCTGTACACCGCTGTCTGTATCCATGGGCACCTGTATGGACCTCCCCACCGCTTTGCAGACAAGGCTTGTCAAGCGGATAGGGTGTGGCTGTCTACAGTCCATAACAGCACTACCCTGGCATAGTGGGACCACAGATGCCATATGCCATCCATTGGGGACATAGCCCATAGTAAGGCTAACATGACACAGTGGCCGCATGTGTGGGCCGAGGCCCTCAATGAGGATGGGTAGCACACAGCCAGGGACACCATCGGAGCCCATTGGTGCTGTGTCAACCGCCATAGAGATATGGGATCACTCCAGGCCATATGAGATGTTTGGGAGGCTACACTCTGGTGGGATGGATATGTCCCTCTTGGGGTGGGATGTATGCATGGAACATGTCCGCTGGTATGCAGACAATGTCTGTGGGCGCAGTGACCATTGTACCATTCTGGACCATTTCCAGCCAAGTCTGTGTGCCCCAACCATGTCCTTACCACAGTTAAGGAAGGCCCTATGGTTGTCTCATGTGCCCTCTGCAGTACCACTCCACAAGCGCCATGGATGATTGTATTTGTGGCCGTATGGTGACGCCGGTATGAATGGGAGTTGGTTTCCTGGTATTGACATTGCTCTGTCATGTATTAGCTCCAACTGTTGATGTACAGCTAGTCAGTGGCTGGGGTCCACCACACCATGTGCCTACCTGTGGTGGACAAGGTCCTGATGTTATCATGTATGCCTGTTGCAGACATGCATGTGGGTGCTCAGAGAATGCATTCGTTAGGCGGTTGCCGGTCTGGCCTGGGTTCAACACTGGCATGGAGGACTTGTAGGGTACCACACCGGTTGTATGATGTGTGTGGTTTGTTGTGGAGAGGTCATCACTTAGGTCCCCCATGCCGGTGTTGGTTACAGGATGTGGATGACCAGTGGATCCACTATACGGTCTGGCATCACCATTGAGGGCTGTACACCCTGTGTGGGGCATATCCTCACCATGTGTGATGGGCAGAACTGTCAGACATCCCCCCCTAGTATGTATGGTGCATGGCTGTTTAACAGTGGCCAGGTGTGAGAACACCTGTGACCGGTGGTGTAGTGTGTTGTGCCATGGCTAATGTTCCCAGTCTATGTATGGGTGGTTCATGTCACCCAATACGGTGCTGTTGTGAGAGCATGCCCACTCACCAGTGTCCTCAGGACATCTGTGCAGGTAGCCTGTGTTTGGGAGGGTTGTCTGTAGCATGCAACAAACTGTAGGCCAGTCCTACACATGGTTAATTGCACCTAGATATTCCCCGCTGCAACGGCCATGTCTGTGGCATGGCCGGGTTGCTGTTGTGTGGCTGGACACACACGACGGTCCACATTCTGCCACCCATGCCGTCGCACCATGTGTATGCATGTCTGCTCTGTGGCGACTCTAAGTGTCTGAGCATGCCCAGTAGGCAGCTGTGTAGATAGACACACAGCACAGTGCACACCGCGGCCGACTGCAGTTGTATCCCGGGTGCATGCCTGTATCCCCTTCGCAACGGCCACGTCTGTGGCATGGCCAGGTTTCTGTTGTGTGGCTGGACACACACGACGGTCCACATTCCGCCACCCATGCCGTCGCACCATGTGTATGCATGTCTGCTCTGTGCCGAGTCTAAGTGTCTGAGCATGCCCAGTAGGCAGTGATGTACTGATCAGTAGTTACTTGGTATTCCCGACTGCAGCACTAACGTGTTACTGTATGGCGACCTTGGGATGGTAACAGGCTGCGTGACTGCGCACTCTGACCTAACTCCCGATCGGGCGCATTGCCTCTGCAAATGATACCACCCACGTAGGGGTATGCCTCCTGACAGCGCTCTGCTCAGTAAACTCGGTAGTGCATTCTGTAAATGCTTCATACTGTAGTGTGTTCATGTAGATAGGCGTAGGTTCGTCTCCCGTCCCTTCCGTGTGTGTGTGTGTGTGTGTGTGTGTGTGTGTGTGTGTGTCTGTGTGTGTGTGTGTTTCCAGCTGCCTCTGCGAATTAACATGCTTTTAGGCGCTCCGCAACACAAATCTTGGCTATTGCCAACTATTGTCTTGCGGGTGATGTCACCAGCCTACAAGTATGCCTCTGACATCGCTCTCTTCAGTAAACTCGGTAGCGCGTTCTGTAAATGCTTCATACTGTAGTAAGTTCATGTAGACAGGCATAGGTTCGTCTCCTGTCCCTTCCGTGTGTGTGTGTGTGTGTGTGTGTTTCCAGCTGCCTCTGCGAATGAACATGCTTTTAGACGCTCCGCAACACATACCTTGGCTATTGCCAACTATTGTCTTGCGGGTAACGTCACCAGCCTGTGGACGCACTTCTATGGACACGACAATCTTGGGATTTCTGTTCATATGTCCTGCATTTCATGGACAGGTATCATCAACCTTAAACACGCTGGTGGTGCATGTCTAGCTGTGCTGTAGTCACGGCTGACACTCTGTCTGGCCGATCACAAGGAGTCGAAGGTGTAAACGCAACTATTTTTGGAGTCCTACAATGGACACCGATGTGCATATGTAAAGTGTAGAACGTGTTGGACTGTCACCATCTGGCCAGTGGTTTTGACTGCCGCTGTATGTTCCCCAATCGTGGATGTCTGCTTGACTACCCATATTATGTATTACTTGGCCTATCTATATCCACGTGCCAGTAAGCGGAAATACAGCAAACCTTGTGTCCTGCCCATCTTCATAAACGACATTATTGAACATATATCGGCCAAAACAGACAATGACAAAAATGATAGACTCCACAGTCAAACGATACTGAGCTCTTTCACCTACTAACATGGGGCATCGTCGGAGCACGAAATGCATTACATAGTTGTCCCTTATACACTTCCTTCAGAGTCAGTTTAAAGTCAAATAATCAATAAACCTGCTCATAGTTAAGTGGACAGTGCTACAAGTCTTGATTATAACGTGACATATACAAATCAGTGTTGCATACATTACTTCATGGAAACAATAATACAACAACAATGTGTTAATATAAATACAATATTGGTCAATACAATCAGTATCTTGAAACATAGTTGATAATTGTTGTGAGTAAACCTTAGAATGTAGTGTGTTGATCAGGATATTTTATATCAATGTGTATAATTGTAGCATTACGATTCCAAAGCATGGAATCAGTAAGTACTATTTAAGCATATATTTTACAATTATGAATGTAAATGAGTGGAGGACACATCCTTAACCTTCCCTGCTTCCAGTGGATCACACGCACGCACCTCGCATTTCCTAATTGTGGGTTACGCGCAGGCGCACATGCATATCCGTATTCTGTTTATATATGTTTACTGGGTCTGTGTGGTTACGTGTTTTGTGTTAGTTGTGACTATTCGTAACATATGTCTGATCCGTTGACGGACGTGTGCAGAACGCACTTACAACTTTATACATGTAACAGTCTTTGCAGCATGGACGATTACGCATTACCGTTCACATCTATATGTTCCATAGTCGTAATTCAAACGTGACTGCATTCACGTTTGCCAGTTACTGTGACCACTACACGTTAGCTGTTCGGTGTCATTAATATGCATACCCATGGTACTTAAGTACATTTACATATCCCCCCCCGCACTCACGCACGTCACAGGCATCCATTCTCCTGCTGGGAAAGGTGCGGTACTGCATGTTAAACATTCCTTATTCCCCCTCGCTCATGGCCCAGGATGCATGTCGTGACCGCAGGGATGTTCAGATGACAGGTGCTTATATCCCCTACGCATACAGGCCTTCGATTGTCAGGGTGTTGCTGTGGTGCTTTGGGTTTGGTCTTGTCCGCCCAGTGTACGGAACTGCCCTGACCGTGTACGAATGTTAGATGAGTCACATGGGCACGTTTTGTCCGTGTCTATGGTACCATGTCACCCCAATTATTCATAACCGTGTGCGCCGATTGGCCGGTGTACCCGTTGTAGATCTTGTTATACTAATTGCACATGGTCTGGTCAAACGGACCTATTTCCATTACTAACCCTCGGTATGTATGACCTGTGTCGCAATATTACATGGGTTTACCATTGCGTGCCGGCTTTCACTGAGCCACAGACATGTCCGTTGCTTGGTTTGGGCCGGTTCCGCTGTGCTACACACATTTAACATGGCGGAACAGGTTGAACAGCTCAGCCACGGGGACATCGGGTTCTCCGTCGCTGTTTAGTATTGAATCGCTATGTGGAGTTTGTTTCACAAAGCGAGACAATGTCGACATTGGTAACGGACATCTCGCGCAGTACATCCGCACCGCCGCGGGTGACGTATGTCTGCGTTTGGGCGGCGGACAGGCATTATGCTGTGCCATTATGTCTGGGAATATATGGTTTCTTGCCATAGATGATATGCCATACTAGCAATGACCCGCGTCTGGGTGTGGGTACTGCTGTATTACCCACGGGAAGAGTGGCCTTAGGTTAAGTGGTGCCCTAGGCAGAAGTTGCCACCGCAACATCACCCGCTACCCCCCTCCTGGTCTACCTACACCAAACAAAGTCTGGAAAGGTGCCCCGAGTAGAGCAACGCCCTAGATGGCTGCCTACTTGGCCTATGCCTAAGGCCGGCTATGTGTGTGGTCCCTCGGGCATCGGACTCGGGAACACGCCACGTCTGCCGTGGGTATGTCCAGCATTACCCACATCCAGCCGTGGTGTATTGCCATGATGTTCCATGTGTACAGTGGTGCCGGTTACCATACATATGCCTTTCTCAAACGCCGATTTCACACTTCTGAACACTACTGTGGTCTCCTTTAAGGCCCCTGAGCCAGTGGTGAACATCACTCAAACCGCTGAATCACGTACATATGCCTTCCACCAGCACCTACAGGACTGCATGGATCAGGCAATCCCATACAAAACTGAGACTCTTTGTACCACAGACAAGCATGCAGTCTGGTGGACCCCAGCCATGAACAAGCTCTACAACGACAGGAGGTAGATACTACAAGTTAAAGCGGAATACTTGTAAGGTAACACACCCTTGCTCATTATATGTGAAGAACTACAAGCTGTCATGAAATCATCCAGAGGAAATTCAACAGAGAAATTAACAAGGACTCAACAGACATTCATAAGTCCTTCTTTAGCTATGTTGGACACCTGGGAGGACACTCCCAGATATGCTCAAACTGGGTTCACAATGATGTGAAGATGACTGAACCTACACACATTGCCAGCATACTGGCTGACATGTTCAGTGCTAACATTTCCTCCTCCCCCACATGGAGAGTTATCTATACCTGAGACTTGTAGATCCTGGAACATCTGTAACGCACAGGTGGGAAATGCTGTCTCCAAGGCAGTCAACACAGCATCCATGGGACCAGATGGTGTCCCAGCTGTGTACTCCATGAACTCTATGGGGAATTAAACCCACACTTAGGACAGCTGTTTAATCTTAGCCTCACCTCAGGATACGCAGTAGTAGCACAAGGCGACTGTAGTCACACTTCACATAGATGGTGCCTCCACTGACCCTGGTTATTACCATCCCATTAGCTTGACAAGCCTTATCTGCAAAGCCATGGAGAGGGATCATAATGGAACTCATAGATAAAGACATAGGGGACTCGCATACTTTGGATACAACCCAGTTTAGCTTGGTCAAAGTCAGATCATGCCTTTTACACGTGTTTGACTTTGTAGGATCAGTCACCAAGGCCATTGATGAGGGTAAAGCAGTCCATACAGCCTACCTCAACCTGGCAAAGGCCTTCGACACAATACCCCCCTCAGGTATCAGTGATAAACCCGTCATCTTGAACGTATATCCATACATCGCCATATGGGTTGCAAACTGGCTAAGTCACAGAACACACATGGTCATAGTTGCTGGCGCCATGTCATACTCACAGCCAGTCACAAGCGGTGTCCCATGGGGCTCAGTCCTGGGTCCACTATTTTTCAGCATCTACGTTTCCAAAGTACAAGCAAACACAGGGGGGTTATGGGTGACAATGTTTGCAGATGACTGCAAACTGGGTGCCATAGTCAGACACACATCTGACACAGATATCCTTCAGGAGTGCCTCACAGATGTGGATAAGTGGTGCCAGAGACATGGCCTACAGCTAAATGCCAGGAAATGCATAGGCATACCCTTCGGGAAGAACAAGGTTACCCCTAGCTACCATATAGGTGGCAATCCACTGAGCACAGAGGGAGTTACCAGGGATCTGGGGACCCGGGTTGTTGTTAACCGTTCGTTAGACACACACGTTGCTAACGTAGTTAGGTAGACCTTCCACATTGCCCACATCATCATGAAGGGATTCACATCTAGATCAGGGAGGTCATTGTCCCCTTGTACTCATCACTCATTAGACCTATGATTGGGTCCGTTCAGAATGTATCTGACCCGACACCTGCAGCAGCTGGAAAGGCACCAACAGTTCATCGACAAACAGATGCAGGGTCTCAGGAATATGTGTTATACTGACCAACTGAAAGAATTCCAGATGTATACAGTTGCATACCACTTGCCCAGAGGTGACCTGTGCCTGGCATACAAGGCCATGTCGAACCCTGATCTGATGAGTATGCTTCACCTAAAGAAGTTAGATCCTCAGAACCACAAGGGCAGGTGACGTACACCTTGACACTGTCATTAATAGAACGTGTTGGTGGGACAGATTCATCACCCAGACACTCACTATGCTGTGGAACAACATCCCAGTACATGTGAGGGCAGGCACCTCGCTGGCCTTGTGTTAGTATTTTGACATGGATGTCTGAATGGATTTATTTAAGTAACCTTCTAAATGAATACTTACATTACCACATTGTGAATCTTTACATTTCGTTGGTCTATTTTACATTAGTCATAATCATACGGTTTATCTGTGTATATTATGGTTCATTTATATTACTAGGTGTCTGCAGTTCTTTTAATATATTGGCACAATCCGTAGAACATATATATGTAGCTTACACAGTCAGACATTTGGAAAACATTATGTTGGTTCATCTTTCATATATATACATATATTTCTATTTCTCTATGAAGAATGTACCTTCAAGCAATGTCTGATGTCCTCACTGTGTGGAATCTGTAACCCAAGTAAAGTTTGTTTGCTTGTTTGCCTTTAAGGCATGTAATTAATACCTAGCACATCTAATTTACTGACCAATTAAGGGTTTTACATGTAGTAGGTTGGACTGCATTGTATGTATTCTGAATAAGTCTGCTTATGAAGCAGACGAAAAGAGCTTCAATAAACTATGGTGACTGCATTTAATTCCTGGTGTGCTCTGAGTGGTCACTGACGGTGTCTACAGTACCTCGTCTTTGCTTTGGACTTCATCGGCTGGTTGTCTGTGTTTGTTGTATGGGGAATGTCAAGTGTAGTCCCTATGTGTATTACTTGTGTAATGCCTTACTACGGCAGTGTAATTCCACCGGGTTTGCAGTTATGGGTGCCATCTTAGTCATACGCTTGTCCATCCATGTGAATTGCCTACTGGACACTGGTATACGGCTGTACACATTTCACACCTGCATTTTGCAGTCTCCGGTAGATGGTTTGCATTATTAGCGGAGAGTAAGGCAGGTGCTACGCACACATCCCTCCCACGGGGCGGGACAAAGGATTGCCTGCGAAACAACACCGAGGCCAGATTCTACATACCCAGACTCCCTTGACTGCAACAGTCGACAGTACCCATTACACATCCTTCATGTGTGCGGGACTGTGATGTGGATGCAGTTCTATGGACCCGGCACCCTGGGTATTTCTGTGCATGTGTGCTGCATTTCATGGACAGCTATCATCAACATTGAACACGCTTGTGGTGCATATGTGTACCTGTGACGTGGTGACGACAATGAGATCACGTGAGTAATGCAGGAAGCTAGCAGGCATTCCATGAATGGAATTTTTGGGTCCTACAATGGACACCGATGTGCATATGTCAAGTTAGATGTTGCTGGACTGTGTCCACCTGCCCAGTGCTTTTCACTGCTGGTGTATGTTCCCCAATCGCGGATGTCTGTTTCACTACCCATTCTACATGGTGCTACATAACCAGGTGATTTAGTACTGTGAACAAATGACATACATCCAAAGATGCTGGTTAGCAACTGCTTCATATAAACCTCAGACATCCCAATGGGACATATCCGTCACCGTATTTCCAATATAACACCACCGGAACATGTTGATTACCTATGTTTTCATTTAACCATGTTGTCTTCATAGGTGGGAATGCCATAGTTTACATATCCTACTTGACGTTGTGTGTGTGCCATTAGTATGTGTTCCACAGGTCGCACATCTGTTCTGCTGTATGGTAGCGGGTGCTCCTCATTCTGTTGCTGGCAGATTGAGTGCTGTGTATGCCGGTGTTGGCACGACGGTCCGGCTTTGTATGTGGAATGTCAACTGTAGTCCCTATGTGTATTTCCTGTGTTATGCCTTACCGCGGCTGTGTAATTTACCCGGGTTTGCAGTTGTGGGTGCCATCTTGGCCATACGGTTGTCCATCCATGACAATTGCCTACTGGACACTAGTATAGGGCTGTACACATTTCACACCTGCATTTAGCATTCTCCTGTGGATGGTTTGCATTATTAGCGGAGAGTAAGGCAGGTGCTACGCACACATCCCTCCCACGGGGCGGGACAAAGGATTGCCTGTGAAACAACACCGAGCCCAGAGTCTACATACCCAGAATCCCTTGACTGCAACAATCGACAGTACCCATTACACATCCTTCATGTGTGCGGGACTGTGATGTGGACGCAGTTCTATGGACCCAGTACCCTGGGTATTTCTGTGCATCTGTGCTGCATTACATGGACAGCTATCAGCAACATTAAACACACTTGCGGTGCATATGTGTACCTGTGACGACAATGAGTTCAGGTACGCATTGAAATAAGACATCATTCTGTTCTTTCCACAATTTTTGGGTCCTACAATGGACACCACTGTGCATATGTAAAGTGTAGAGCTTGTCGGACTGTGTCCTTGTGAGCAGTGGGTTTCACTGATGCTGTGTGTTCAGCAATCGCGGATGTCTGCTTGACTACCCATACTGTGTAGTGCTACAGGAACCATGTCTTCCGACACCAGAACCCAATGGTGTACATCCAATGTTGCAGGTTAACAACCACTTTCATACCCAGGGGTCACGATTGGGAGGTATTGCCACTTTATTATCGGAACAACACCTCCAGACTGTGTACATCACGGGAACTTTAGGCCAGTCTTACCCGCCATTTGCAATTGTAATTAGCACACACGTGTCAATACATGTATGATAAGACATATTATCATGCAGAAGTTAATCTATGTTATTTGGACATTGGCTTCTGCTATTGGCATCCGTTGCTGTGAGTGTTGCCAGTTACCATACACATTGCTTGCTCAGAGGCAGACTACACAATTCTGCACACTACTGTGGTCTCCTTTAAGGACCCTGAGCCAGTGGTCGACAGTACTGCAGCCACTGCATCAATCACATTTGCCATCTACCAGTACCTACAGGACTGCATGAACCAGGCATTGACTTACCCAACTGTGGTTCATTGTACCAATGCCAAGCATCCAGTGTGGTGTACCCCAGCCATACACAGGATGTACAACACGAGGAGGTGGCTACTACAAGGTGGAGCAGGCACCTTGTGAGGTATGACACCCTTGGTCATCATATGTGTAGAGTTACACACTGTCGTGCCATGGTCCAGGGCACATTCCACAGATATACCTACATGGACCTGGCTGACAATCATACCACCTTCAGTTGCTATGCTCAACACCTGGGAGGTCACTCCCACATATGCTCTGACTGGGTTCACAAAGAGGTGGAGTTTACTCAACATACACACATTGCCAACAAACAGGCTGACAAGTCCAGTAAGGACATCTCCACACCCTCCGCCACACATGAGGAGATGTCTGTACCAGCGGTTTGTGGTCACCAAATGTTCTGTGACACACAGGTGGGACATGCTCTCTCCAGGGTAGTGGACATAGCATCCATGAGACCAGCTGGTGACCCCACTGTGTACTCCACTATCTCATTGAGGTATTAGACCCACAGTTAGGACAGCTATTTCTTTGTAGCCTCACCTCAGGTAAGGTACCCAGGTTGTGTCGCATGGCAACTGTAGTCCCACGTCACAGGGCCAATGCCTCCACTGAGCCTGGTTATTACTGTCCCATTACCATGAGGAGACCTATCTGCAAAGACATGGGGAGGGATCATACTGCGGCTCGTATATGACTGCATAGGGGACATACATACTTTGCATCCAACACGGTTTGTCTTGTTCAGGGGCGGTTCATGCCTTTAAAGCATGGGTGACATTTTTGGGACAGTCACCGAGGCCATTGATGGGAGTGTTGCAGTCCATACAGCCTACCTTGACCTGGCAAAGGCCTTCATCACATTACCCCCCTCAGGTATCGTTGATAAACCCATTGGCTGGGATGTGAACATGTACATCACAGAATGTGTTGGAAACTGTCTATGTGACACAACCCACACGGTCATAGTTGCTGGCAGCGTGTCAGACCTACTGCCTGTCGCAAGTGGTGTCCCATGGGGCCCTTCCGTGGGTCCACTCCTGTCATACATCTACATTTCCACGGTACAGGCACACACAGGGGTTTTGTGGGCAACATTGTTTGTAGATGACTGCAAAACAGGTGCCATAGTGGGACGGACATCTGACACAGATATCCTTGAAGGGGCCTCCCAGATATGCATATCTGCTGTCAGGGACATGTCCCACAGCTAAATGCTAAGTAATGCAACATCATACCTGTGGAGAACTACTAGGTCACCCCTGTCCAGCATATAGGTGGCTGTCCACTCAGCACAGGGTGATTACCAGGGATCAGGGGACAGAGTTTGCCAGTCACCATTCATTCAACACACACGTTGCTATCGTGGTTGTGTGGGACTTCTACATTGCCCACCTGTTTGTGCAGGGATTCACATCTACATCAGGCTAGGTCATTGTCTCCTTGTACCCATTACGTGTTACACCTATGATTTACTACATTGCCCCATTCAGACTGTATCTGACCATACACCTACAGCAGCTGGGAAGCCCTCATAGGTTAATTGTTGTACAGATGCAGGATGACATCATTTTGTGTAATGCTGCCCCACTTGTAGGACCCCTGCCACATTACGTCACATACCTGCTGTTTAGTGTTGACCTGTGCCTGACATACAAGGCCATGTCAACCCATATGTCATGTGTATGCTTCACCTACTGTATCTGCATCCCTCAGAACCACTAGGGCAGGTGACATTTACCTTGTCACGGTCATTAATGGGATGTGTTGAGTGACACATATATCACCCAGACACTCATAATGCTGTGGATCTACATCACAGTACATGTGAGACAGAGATCCTTCCTAGCCTTGTTCAAGGGTGTGTTGTCCATTGGATGGAGAATTGCAGGTATAGGCCAGGGATTACATCATTATCCCTGCTTGACGGAGGTACAGCACTATCATGGGTATTTTATCTGAAGCACAGAAGGTTGGCAAAGTCATCCTAACTATGGTGTAGTGTTATGGCTGAACCTGGGACGATGGCCTACCCTGTACCTATGGACGATGAACCTATATTCATAGTTTGTCACATTTACAATTGTCTATCCCCTATACTCTTTCTCCAGTGTATATTTCTGTGGCACATGATTGTCCTCTGTATTACATGCAGGTATGCTGTGTACAGTGCACATACGTCACAGTTGATGACAGTGTATCTGTGTCCCTAACACTGTGATACCGAGGACTACCACACATCCTTCACAACATTACATGCATATGTCCATTCTATTCTTCTTTGGCCTATGGGGGTGTTAAGGCAAACATTACACAAGTCCCTGTTTGTGCATGCTTCATGTTGGTGTTTGACCAGGCTCCGTTGCAGTCGTGTGTTGGACAGTAGTGTTTCTGTGTGTTTGCCATGTGTTTTATTGCCGGTACATCTGTGGGAGGTGTGGTTGGCACATGTTCCTCTTTGCAGGGACACCCATCCTGGGGTTTGTGTCATGCATCTGCACTTGGCACGTGCCATATGTCCTGTACTATTCCCACAGTCGTGTATGCCTTCATGCACTACTACTGCGTGTTACTGGCTGTTTGTATGTGGTACACATGGACATTGTGATGGTTGGCTTGACCTATTCCCATGCTAGACCGTACACATCTGTCAATTAAGTTGTTTAAATCAAACTGTAACACTCATTCGTATTTTCAAACTGACAGTCAATAACACAGGAAGCTGAGATTAATAACGTTTTACTACTGTGCAGCAGGAGGCAAAGAACTATGCAGTAAATGTTTAGACATTTGTTTTACTCTATACATGTTACAGCTGTATGAGCATTGGGTATACTATCATCTTTTGCACACATTAATGATGTGGTCAGTCACAAGGCATTTACATCGCTAGAGTCCACAACGTTGTATTCCTACAACAGTGCTCAGGTAATGCTTATTAAATGTTTTCCCATGAGAATAACACAGCCTTGCAAGGCACCTTGTCAATTACAGTGTCCTTCTGTGATTGTAGCTGTTTCAAGGACCCTAGACTGTTCCGATACTGTAGTCGGTTAATTTCTTAATCGTTGCTTTGTCTCTCTGGTAAGGAGTTGTACTGTTATCTTCGATAGAGCTCACAAGGCCATCCTCCTCAGGGAAGGGGTGATGTTATGCATGTACATACATTTATTGTTCTGTAACCCAGCAGATAATTAATGCTGACAGACATAAGCCTGCTGTACTGGTTACTGCCAGGATCAGAATTCCATCACACTACAGCTTAGCTTCACCAATTACATGCAGGCTTAGTTCTACTGCCATATTGTACGGTACAATTCAATGCATTATCTAGTATTTCGAGTCTAAACTGGCACTTCATATGTGTTTCTATATATATTTTTGAACAACATCCATCCGGCCATATGCATGTTGTTCCGTCCTTTACCTTGACCATGTGTATTTGGCCGTCCGGCAACGCTACTCTCCACATGTGATGTTCCACCTTCCCTTCTTTGCCTGTAGCACCCTGTTAGGAAGTCCTGTTTGGTGGGCACGTGTTCCGCTATATGTGATCGACTTCACTGCATAGCTAATCATCGATGCGGTGGTTCAACAACCCGACTTGTCCACATGTGTACAGTTATGTGCACCGTGTCGTATGCAAACCTATATGGTTTCGACGGGTACATACCACATGCAGGATGTACACATTCTGCAGACACATTCACATGCAGCCATTTACATATCTGTACCTGAGGTGGGTTGGTGACATGTGGGTAATGATTTGCCAGCGTGGCATTGCCTAACACAAACATCTTACCACATTTCATGTATGCACATTGTGTTTGTGTGTATATCTGCACACGGATGCTAGCGGTTAGGTGCACAGGTGTACATGGGTGGGACTGACATGTACAATGAGGCTATTGTGTATTACATCTGAATGCATGGGTTCTGCTTCTGGATATTACACTTCAACATACACCATCCAGTGTATGCGACAGAGACGTTGCTGGGTGTGGGATATGTTGCTATGCACATGTTTGCCTGTGTTTAAGGTATCTTGATTCCTTACTGTTGTTATGTCAACACAGCTACCCGGATATGTACTCTCACTACTGCTTGTGACCATTATGGTTGGCACCTTTTCCAATGCCCATAGTGGGGCATGTTATGTGGAAACTTCGGAATTTGCAGGACTACACATACCCACGGCAAGTGCAGTTGACAGAACTTCACTTGTTTGCCATACTATAAGCTTATTCTGTAAGCATTTAGGTTCCTTATTCATTTTCTTCTGCCATGTATGTGTTTCATATACAAATGTATTATGTTTTATACTACTATTACATGTATATTGTGGGAATATTTTTGGCAGGGGATCTGAGGTCATTTTCCATTTTTCTGATTGTTGCAGGGACACAACTGTCCAATCAGGGACTGTCCATGGCACATTGGGACAGCTGGTAACCCTGGTGACCATGCCCATGTCGCTACTGGGGTTGCCACCTTTTCCAGTTTCCAAGCTGGGATATTTCCGGGACTCACATCTGACTTTACAGGCCGACACATACACACGGTCACTATATAGCATAGGACTTCACTTGTTTGCCTAAATAAAAGCTTATTGTTGTGGCAGTTTGCTTGCTTATTCTGTTTCTTGTGACATTTAGGTATTTCAGTTACAGAAATAACCAATTCATGCTACCATTACATTACATACGGGATATCATTATGTCCTACAATCTTAGCACATTTGCCATTTTAATACGTTTTTTCGGGACACAACTGCCCATAGAGAGACTGCCCCACCCAGAGTGGAATAGGTGGTGACCTTAGTCGCTGCTCCTATGTCGGTGCGCTGACATGCTGCTGTACACCTTCTCTGAGTGTAACCACTGACGGTGCATTGTGGGACAAACGCGGTCTTATGCATATCCTTTGCTCCTTGGATGGGTACACTTAAGCCTTCGTGGCTTGTATTTGCTTCTCCGTTTATTTGGGACGGGTACTATGTTGCATGCTCTACGTGCGTTTCATTTTGCATGGGACCTGGCTGCTGCCATTACTATTATGGGCGGACCGTGGCTGTCAGCACATTAGGTTGCTCACCTCATGCCGGCTTAGACACGCCTCCAGACGCATCCTACCTGGGCTCGCTCACGTACACTACACACGTGTCTGTGGTTGCGGTGCACTCTCATTAATATGCATATGGCGCTACTGCGCCGGCTATTCACTGCACCGCCGGCGCAGACCTTACGCCGGCCTTGTGCCAAGCTTCATGAATCCCGGGGTCTATTTATATTTTAAAATATGATACTATGTTCCCTAAAGGGTTAAATGCAGAAATTAATTGGAGATGTTTAATGAACTGAATAATTGTTTTATTGATTAATTGATGTAGGTATATAGGCAGGTGGATTGTTTTGAAATGTTATACTCCTTGAAGGCTGATTTGGCCGACATGTCAAAGAAATAAAAGAATTGTGGGATTTTTCGCCTGGTGGTCTTTTTATCTGTTTTTGGTGCTTCGTTTTACTTGTGATATATCGTAAGTCTTCCAAGTGCCCTGCTACATCACTCCTCCCAAATCTTTCCCTTTATCGTGCTCTTTTTAGCCTCCCCTCATTTCCCCTTCATCTCTGTGCTGAATTGCATATATATTACTACTTCATTCTGCTGCTCTGTTAGACATGGGTTCATATGAACCATTGCTCATAACTGTACATGCAATTGCAACAGTGTTGATTCTCCATTAATACTTCACTGTATATATATATATATATATATATATATATATATATATATATATATATATATATATATATATATGGTCATACTGTTATTTGAATTTGTATCTTTGGTATTCTTGCATTTATCTTACATATAATTATTATGTTTAGTATTGTTACTGTGTTTGAGCTTTTGCATTTGTATTTTCTGTATGTTGTGTATTTTTTGTATATAATTATTATGTTTATTATTATTACTGTGTCAGAACTTTCACGTTTCTATTTTCTGTATTTTTGTATATAATTATCATGCTTAGTATTGTTACTGTCTTGGAGCTTTTCTCCCCGGGCCTCCACTGAAAACGGGCTCCTGTCCTGGATGGACATTACCCGATTAAGAAATGTAATAAATAAATAATTGTCTAGCTGGTTTGAAACATATTGTTTCATTAAATGTGGCATATGACAGTCATTATACTCTCTAGATGTGAACTTTTAGTGCAACATCTCTCTTCACTAAACTAAGAACAAAAAGAGGGAAGAGGAGTTTAGACCATTCAAGTTCTGGGGGCGGTATAATTCTGTTACTGGAAAGAAAGAGAAAGCTTTTCATAATCATTTGTAAGTAAGTGATACTTCATGTCAGTGTCTACTCTCTGGGGGTGTGTAATGTCATTCTGCATATTAACTACCTTTGATTTATATGTAGCTAGTTTTGTAAAATGTCTGGATCCATTCTGCACTGCCTCATGATTGTACATTTCTCAGAACTTAGTGATGTTTCATTTATTCATATTATGAATATGAAGATGCATATAAATGGCATAATATTCAGGGTCTGCCTGTATGTAATATGAATGTATGAGCATATTCACATACATTTGCATGCATAACATCAAAAATGTGTATTACATGGCAACCAGTGTGTTACTGTAACTACTAGAAAATACATGTTAATAATCTCTAGAAAATGTATATCAATAACTATTATATACTGTATGCTAAACACATATTGCATACTAAGCATTAGTGTCTAGAAATACTTCTGTCACTCGTTTTGCCACCTATGGTCCAAGTAGTACATGAAGAAGATTTATTGTGAATTAGCTCATTTAGGACACACTTCATTCCGTTTGCCAAACACTTGGCAGGTTCATATATTTTTCCAAGAGATATATTTATAAAATGGCACATTTCTTCAAATTCACTAAAGAAAAAGAAAATCAAATGCTTGATATTTTTCTGCATAACCATATATTTGCCTTTTCTGTATTTAATGATTACCACAGAGGTGATTCTATTAAGGAGGGAGGATGCAGGGGGTTATCCCATAAAACACTAAATTAAAGCAAATGCCTACTTGTAATCTTCTAATCACAAATTTCTGCATTCAGTGTTGAAATGTTTTGGGAGATCTTTGAACTTATCCAGCCAATAAACAAAAAATAAATAAACAGAAATTTATTGTACTCTAACCTGCATCTAATGCAGTTAGAAATATGTTTTCTCCCTAACAATAAGAAAAAACACAATTATTAAAACTACATTTTTCACAGATATACCCTCATGACATTCTACTCTGTATAAAATGCTTTGAAGGAAGACAAAACAGCTATTCTAACTAATAAAGTTTTGTCTCAGACATTAATCAGGAAATAAGCCATGTAGTCACACATGACATTTTGATGTGGCAATCTTTGGTTTATGGGTTAAGCAATGAGCTGGTTGTCCTTGTTGTCCATTTCAAGCCTAGTCAGTTTCCCTTTTGGTGCTTGAATTAACATATCCCATTTGGTGTTAGATTGGTTGTGCCCATTTTATGGTTGATAATTATATATTGCCCCTAATGATCCCCTAACTGGGATCATACCATAGCTAATTTGACAAGACTCATGCATGAGATAAAACATTTAGGAGCTGCCTCTGTCCATCTATGCAGGGGGCAGTCCTGGGGGTACATTTTCTATTATCCATTCATAGATCCAAGATGCGCTTGAATATAGACAGGGAAGAACCTATTTTTTACGTTAATGGGGAGTCTGTTCCAGAAGAGTGGTATCCGCTGCAAGATATATTTGTCCGGCCAAACTGTTCTATTGATGTTAGAGAAGAGGTATAGATCCTAGACCGATGTACAGTAGCTCAATCAGTACTGAGTCAAGATGTCTCATTTTCCAGACACAAGTATAGTTTCTGGGCTTTGAGGTGATCCATGTAGGACATATTGTTTTTGCCTTGTATCTTTTAAGTAAAGTATCACTGTGAACATTCCAGTTGTTGCATGTGTCTGGACAGATGCATGCCAAAGGAGGCATTGTACTAATTGATTGGTTTAATGAAGGCTGAGGGAGGAGGGGATAATAACATCTGTTGATTTGGATGCAGTCTTCCTGTTTATAAGCTGTGCAATATGGAATGAGTTTCTTATGACAGTGGACACATGTTGGTCGAAAGATAGGTCTCTGTCCACATAAGTTCCCAAGTCTTGAACAACTGGGTCAACTCTTATGGCTGTATTGTTAATGTGTTAATTCCCCAGGGTAGACGACTTCCCAAAGAATAAGATAATGCATTTTTGGGGTTTTAGTTTCAGTCCATGATTTTGGCACTTATTTGTTTGTGACAGGATGGCTAAGTCATTTGAGGGTCACTGACTGCTCTTAACATTCAGTCATCTGCAGACATAGTCATACACCTTTGGTGTTGGCTTTTATTTCAGAGAAGTAAATGCCAAGCAGGATAGGTCCCAGGACCAAACCCTGGGGGACTCCACTGGTGACTGGTCTCTTTTGTGGAGATAGCTTCTTCCCCTATATCAATATCCTGCATCCTATCTGTGAGCCATTTGCCAATCCAGTGGACAATGTAGAGGCGTAATTCCCTGTTTATTTAGCTTTTCTGCTACACCTGAGTGGCGGGATGTGTCAAAAGCGTTGGCCAAGTTAAGGTCTGTTTTGTGTACCGTTATCCATTGCTTTGGTGACCTTTTCAGAAAAAGTCTACCAGGTTGAGTAAGTATGACCTGCCCTTGATGAATCCAAACCAACAAAGGTACAGTGTTTGGAAGTTCCCTGTGTCCTTACTGATTAGTTCCATGATAACTGTTACCATGGCTTTGTATATGAGGCTGGCCAGATTTATGGGTCTGTAATTGCTTGGGTATGTGGGAGGTCCTCCTTTATGCAGGGAAATAACTGTAGCTGTTCTTCATTCACGTAGTACAAAACCTGTATGGAAGTTGAGGCTGAACAGCATTTTTTTGGGGGAGGTGAGCTAAATTGTGTTACATGCTGTTTAAGATGTATCCAGGGATGTTGTCAGGACCCATCGTTGCTGTATTTTTAGCTTTTGATAGCATTTTTAGGATTTGGCCTTGTGTGGCAGCTAGAGGTGAGTTAGTTTCAGGAATACCTTATGGGATAGATAGAGGTGTGAGAGGGGTACATTTTGGGCTGAATTTATCAGCCATTAAGTTCACTAAATCTTTTATCCTCAATGTAAGTAACATCATTCTGAATCACCTCAGTGCATTGTTGAGATTACAAGCATAACTAAAAAACTTCTTGTGATAGTCTTTAACTTGAGCAGCAGTTTTAGCCTTAAATCTGACTTTGGTGGATTTTGTTAAGCTGAGTTACTTGTTTATTTCCATGACAAGGACTCCAAGTCATTCTGGGAATGACTTTTTTTTTTTTTTGTAATGTAAAGTCTGCAGATATTATGGTTCCACCATGGGGGTTGTTCCTAAGGTTTGCCCTGCACTTGTCCCTGCAGGGTATAGCACCATCTATGCAGCTGTTTATATACTGATATAGTCTGGTGGTATATGTTTCCATATATTCTGTGGAGTTAACTGGGTTTGGTGGAGATTTGAAGTTTGCCAATGTATCACTTAGTAGTTAGTCTTTAACAAATTTCTAAAGGTACCTTGGGTGAAAAGGGCCTCTGGTTTTAATTTTATTTTGAGGGAGACAACTTTAAGATGACCTGAAAAGTGATAAACAGATGTAAGGGATGGTGCAAGATCCCTCTCATATTAGTAAGGATAAGATCCAAGATGCTGTTCCCCCTAGTGAGTACTCTGACTAATTTAGTTCCAGGGTATTTATATTGACAAAGTCCAGGAATCTGTACTTGTGCCCTAATAGTGGTGTAGATTTCCCAGTCTGCAGCTGGATAGTTTGGAGCAGCTAGGAAAATGATACTGGGTTTAATACTGAGTGCTTCTAGTTCCTGTAGAAAGGCATTGTTGCTTTTTGGGTCATAGAAGTTCTGTAACTAGCTAATGTACAGTACGGGACCTTTCTGTTGGCAAACTGGACATGAAAGAGCTCTAGTGCATCATGCTGCTTTACTGGCCTTGATGTGAGTCTCTTCTGGATGAAGATTGAGGCACCTCCACACACCCCCAATTACTGGTCTGAATGCGTGGAAGGCATTACAGCCCTGCACAGTCCCTGTCTTAGACCATCTCTCAATCACTACACAGACATCTACAGCTTTCAGGTTGAGAATGGCTTGTAGGAGGTACAGTATCTTGTTTAGGCTCTTAGCATTGATCTGTATAACATTCATGTCTTCCTTTACCTGATTCATTATATTGATAAGTTTATCATACAGGCATTCCCTTAAAAATACACTATGGGAGACAATGCATTTGCCAATGATCAGAACCTTAGAGGTAACAGATGCAGGCCATACCTGACAAAGCAGCATGGTCTGCCCATCATATCCTCTGAGGCTCACAAATATTGGATGCCCCCTCAAATGGCACCAAAAACTAAGCCAATTATTTTATGCTGATATTGCTGTATCATCCTTGGATAAGGTGGAATAGTGCTGAATGCTATGCTGATGCCTGCTGGTACATTTAGAGTCAAACAGTACCATCATGTCTCTTTTCTTATAGTTCAGGGAGGTGATCCTCAAGTCATTGTCATGTACTGTTGACAGAGTTATATCAGTATTTATGGTTCTAGGACTTCAGTGCACATGTGATCTGATAAATCATGGTACCAGACAAACAACTAACTGTTCTTTCTCAGCCCGGTAAGAGGTGCAGCTGTATGTCTTACAATGGAGTCTATAACTAGAATGCTTGGGTAGATGCCTGACATATAGCACAGTATCCATGACTTTGGGACTCCTTGTGGTATGTGAGGTAGTATGCTTAACTTGTTGAGTGTGTTTTGTGCCTGTGTTCATTTTGGAGGTCTTTGAGGATTAGGTAAATTAATCTGCAGAGCCCCAGCATATGATGGGTTTACATGTCCTGTGACAGCCTTGGAGATGTGTGATGTGTGGTGTACTGCTGATGATTTTAGTGTCTGTGTTTACTGTGTGTAAGATTTTTGCTTCCAAGTACATTATATCTGTACATCTCTCACATGCTGGTTTAGCTGTTTGAGTAATAGATGATTGTCACACAGCATGAGACAATTCTTAACACTGTCTCAAGATACCCATCTCAGTTAAGCTGCTACAGAAGTTGTGGGGAAGTGCTGGCCCATGATTTCAAAAGGAATGACTCAGGGGGACAGGGGTGACTATAAATAGAGTTTATTTTATTTAGGATACTGTTTGAGTGGACTTATTAATAAGGCATAAAGAAATGCCTAGTTATTTGATAAGGATTATTCATTTGTACATGGAGCAGATTGTCTGAGCCTCAGACCTGGATTTCCAAGGTTACATAGATTTTGCAGGTCTATTATAGAAAAAAGCTGTTGTGCAGACACCCCACTATAAAACGAGTCCTGTGGCAGCAGTGTTTTTTTTCCCTTTCCTTTCTGATGAAAAGTTTATTTCCAGCAGTTCAGGGTTGTCTACATTTATCAGTCATGAATAAAAGACCTTTCCACCAAGTCATTCTAAGGGGATCCAGTATCTATCTGCCTTGGACGACATGGTCGACAGACCACGATTCTTTGCCAGAGATGGCCTGCACCTGTCACCCCTGGGATTCTGGATACTGGCTAAGGCTCTTGCCACCCTTATAGTGCCTTTTTAGGCAAGGGTCAAATGACAAATTCACCACCGTAACAGGAACAGGCAAGCAAAAACTGAGTGCAATGCTACTCAATGCTAGAAGTCTAAATCTCAAAATGCACTCCCTCGAGGCACTCCTTAGAATGAAGAACATTGATATCTGTGCAGTGACTAAGACCTGGTTCAAGGCTCCAGAGAGCACCCCTGCATTACCAGGCTATAACTCATACCACACTTTTCGGCCACCTAACCTGGACCGGAACACCAGAGGTGTGTCCATATTCATTAAGGATATCCACACCTCCAGGCTAGTTGCTCAGCATAATGCATCTGAGGTTATCCAAGTGTAACTAACTCTGGGCAAAACTGCAATCCAAATTGTAGCTTGCTACAGATCCCCCACCATGCCCCAGGATTCCCACTCTTCTCTTCTTGATATACTGGAAAATATTAGGGTTCAACCAAACACCCTAATAATGGGCGATTTCAACTACCCCACCTTTAAGTGGGAAAGCTACTAATGTACCAACTTCTTTGTACAACGCTTTCTGGAATTCATAAATTCCAGTGCCCTGAATCAACTTACCCACAACCCCACCGGGGCAACAATATCCTAGACCTAGTCATTACCAACATGAGTGACCGGTGTTCCACACCTGAAGTCAACTCCTTATTGGTCAGATCCCGACCATAAGCTAATCACCCTAGATATCCACATCCCACCCCCACCCCCATTAAGGAAACCACGGTAAAAAAATTTCTCCAAAGCCAACTTCATGCTTCTTAAGACAGAAGTGGTGAACATCATGACACCTATGCAGATGGACAATACAGTTACGACTGCTGAATCCTACACAAATGCACTCTATAAGCACTTACACAAGTGTATGGATTATGCTATCCCAAACAGAACCAAGATACTATCCTCCAAAAATAGGAAGCCAATCTGATGGACCCTACCATAAACAAACTCTACAACAGAAGGAAGAAACTGTTGCAAAAGAGAGTAAAATCCCAAGAGTGGAGGAGCTCTCTGGTCAGCCTCGGTAAGAAGATGAGATCCCTTATAAGATCCTCCAAAGCTAACTATGAAAACAAAATCGCCACTGATTCTAGGGACAACCATAAAGCATTCTATAGCTATGCCAAGAATCTCAATGGCAACACCCAGATCTGCTCTGAGTTACAGCACGACGGCACGAAAATTACAGAACCAATTGACATTGCCAACATCCTGGCAGATAAGTTCAGTACTAACTTTACCCCCCTCTCACCCCCTAAAGGGCCCATATCTATACAGGAAGAATGCAGAGTCCCTGTAATCACAACTACACAGGTAAAAGCTGCACTCTCTAAAGCCAAAAACACAGCATCCATGGGGCCAGACAACATCCCAGGCTGCGTTTTACATGAACTTCAGAACGAACTGGCTACCCACCTAAGCACCATGTTCAGTCATAGCCTCACGTCAGGCTTTGTGTCTACTGAATGGCACACAGCAACAGTTATCCCTCCACAAAGGGGGATCCACCACTGATCCCGGGAACTATCACCTATTAGCCTGACGAATCTGGTCTGTAAGGTCATTGAATGTATCATCATGGAACTCATAAAGACATTTGTAACCTCAAAACTCTGGACCCCACCCAGTTCGGGTTTGTGAAAGGCAGATCATGCCTCCTGAACCTGATCGACTTCTTTGAGGCAGTCACCAAAGCCATAGATGAGAGTAAGGTGGTTCACACAGCCAATCTGGAACTCGCCAAGGCTTTCAACACCATCCTCCATTCTGGAATTATAGCTAAACTCACTAAACTAGGTATAAATCCCTACATCACAAGATGGGTTGCCAACTGGCTCACTGACAGAACCCACACTGTAAAAGTTGCAGACTAAAAATCTGACTTCAAACCATTGACAAGTGGAGTACCACAGGGTTCAGTCCTGGGACTTCTGTTTGGTATCTACTTCTCTGAAGTACAGGCTAACATAGGAGGCCTTTGGCTAATGAAGTTCACAGATGACTGCAAACTAGGAGCCATAGTCAAGTCCCCATATGATGTGGACATCCTCCTGAAGGGCCTCACTGAGACAGATGCCTGGTGTCAGAGCCATGGCCTCAAGCTCAATGCCAAAAAGTGCATTGTCATCCCCTTTGGTAAAAATTCTGTACCCTTGAACTACCACATAGGCAGCAGTCTATTTAATGCCAAATGTGTGGTAAGAGACCTTGGGACCCAGGTGGACAGTAGTCTCTCCTTTGATAATCACATCACCACAGTAGTCAGGAAATCCTTCTGTGTGGCACACCTCATCACAAAATGGTTCTCATCCAGGAAAAAAGAGGTCATTGTTCCCCTCTACTCGACACTCATTAGACCCATTATATAGTACAACGCCCCTTTTGGAATGTACCTCACAAAACATCTGCAGCTGCTGGGAAGGCCACAGAAGTACCTCACAAAAAAGGATTACTGGCCTCAAACAGATGCCCTACACTGACCGTCTCAAAAAAACTCTAGCTTTACTCTGTAGCATATCACCTACTCCGAGGTGATCTCTGCCTAACATATAAAGCAATGTCAAATCCAGAGCTGTTGGACATGCTGCACCTAAAGAAATCCCAGTCCCTCCGAGCTACATGATTTAGGGACCTAAACTTTGTCACGACAATAAACAGGACATGCTGGAGGGATAGATTCCTGTCCCAGAGACTTCCTATACTCTGGAACAAGCTACCCATCTATGTTAAGCAAAGTTCCTCATTAGCACTCTTCAAGAAAAATCTTGATGAGTGGATGGGAAATAGGAAGTACACCCCGGGGATCACTTCTGTGGCTCTGCTCGGCAGGGGCACATGAAAATAACATTCTTGGATGGCATAAGCCAGGGAACCTTGTAGGCTAGGCTTACCTAGGCCCTTGGGCTGATGGGCTAGTAACTACCTATGAACCTATGAAGTATCTTAACAATGTCAAGGAGCAAGATATCCCCAGCTACTTTATTTTAAAATGCTTCACAATTTTTCACTGAAGTTTAACTGATAGTTGAAACAAGCACTGCTTGCTCACAGGTGTGCAACATTGTAACAGACATACTAAGGTTTTATTGACAAGTTCTTTGTTTTCTTAAAGTTTCCTTTACTTTTTATTCATGTTGTTATGATAATTAAAAGTCTAAAAGTAGGACAACTGAAGGGTGTTTTTTTTTTTTTTTATATAAACAACATATGTAGGCCTATGAAGTAAATATACAAGATGTGCAAACTGAATCTGTAAAAATCGTATAGGTTCATAGGTAAGGACTAGGCTATCTGCCCAAGGGCATCTGTAAGCCTAGCCAGAATGTGTTGGCTTTCGCCGCCCCCTTAGATTAGTTCCCTGTGCCTCTGTCCAATAGCGCCATTAGTTCCCTGTGCCTCTGTTCAGCAGAGCCATTGCAGTGATCCCCGGGGTAAATTTTCTGTTTCCCATCCACTCGTCAAGGTTTCTCTTGAAGAGTGTTAGTGAGGGGCTCTGCCTAACGTAGATTAGAATCATGTTCCAAAGCATGGGGAGTCTCTGGGACAGGAATCTATCCCTCCAGCACGTCCTATTTATCATTGTGTTGAGGTTTATATACCTAGAGTGTGTGGCTCTCGGGGATTTGTTTTTTTTTTAGGTGGGGCATGTCCATCAATTCTGGGTTGGACATGGCCTTGTATGTCAGGCAGAGATCACCTCTGAGTAAGCGGTATGCAACTGAGTACAGCTGGAGTTTCTTCAGTCGGGCTACATAGGGCATCTGTTTGAGGCCAGTAATCCTCTTGGTGAGGTACTTCTGTGGTCTTTCCAGCTGTTGCAGGTGTCTTGTAAGGTACATCCCAAATGGGGCGCTATACTCTATGATGGGTCTGATGAGTGATGAGTAGAGGGGCACAATAACCTCTTTTGTTCTAGAGGCGAACCCTTTTGTGATTAGGTGGGCAACATAGAAGGATTTTCTAACCACCTTGGCAATATGGTTATCAATGGAGAGATTACTGTCTACTTGGGTCCCCAGATCCCTGATTACATTTTCTGTATTTAAGGGACTACCGCATATGTGGAAGTTCACGGGTACTTTGTTTTTTCCAAAGGGGATGACTATGCTCTTTTTGGCGTTTAGCTTGAGGCCATGATTTTGACACCAGGTATCCATTTTAGTGAGACCCTTCTGGAGGATGTCTGTATCAGCTGGAGAGTCAATTATGGCCCCCTGTTTGCAGTCGTCTGCAAACTTGGTCAGCCATAGTCCTCCTGTGCTTGCCTGTACATCTGAGAAGTATATACCGAACAGGAGGGGTCCCAGGACTGGGCCCTGGGGGACGCCACTCGTAACCAGTTTAGAGTCTGATCTAGAGCCTGCAACACTCACCATGTGGGTTCTATCCGTGAGCCAACTGGCAACTCATCTCGTGATGTAGGAGTTTATGTTCAGGCTGGTGAGCTTATCTGTAATACCAGAATGGGGAATGGTGTCGAAAGCCTTTGCAAGGTCTAGGTAGGCTGTGTGGACTTCCTTTCCCTCGTCTAAAACCTTGCTAACTGTCTCAAAGAAGTATACTTTTGTTTTGAATGTATTTTTTCCATTGGAAACTTAGTAAAATAATTAGATTTAAATACAGACAAGGAAGGAGTACTTTGCTGTAGGAGTTATACAATGCAGAACTTGGATGTTCTTCATGTTTCACTGTTGCAGTCATCACATTTGGGTTATCTGGCTGCAGGTAGCCCTCAGCCGGCCTGAGTTATGGCCTTGCATTTTGATTTGTACATGCATATATTATTGCTGGATATTTATTTTATTCATTGTTTAGTTTTTTTTAAAACAACTGCCATTTGTTTTATTTTATTTTTTTTTTTAGCAGTGCTTACGTTTAAAATAAATAAAACATTAAACAATGTAAATAAAATAAGGCCTCCTTTTGTGTTGTTACAAAAAATGTTTATCATTAAGAATATTTTAATTACAAAACATATATTTATCTGGGCTGGTGTGAATCACCAAAAGCAGTATGTTGACAACAACAAACACAACACAAGAGATTTAGCTTTAGATCTAGGATATAATGTCATCATCCCACAATGAAGGATACTACAGACTGGTGTGACAGCATTCAGATTCAGTAATTGGAAGGCATTAAGGTTACTCACAAAAACAATCTACTTTTGACAGACTTTTTGCATCACAGATTGATGGTTTCAGACTTATCACAAGCAAAATAAGGGGCCATAACTGCTGAGGAATAGAAGTGGTGGATAAGATGTGTATTAGAAGTGAAATAACAAACGCTACTTTGAGTACAGTGCCTGGGTTTCATATATCAGCAGATACAACTCTTCCTTCACCTGCATTTTATTTATTTATTAACTGGTTGTGAATTCTTGATTGACATTCCTCTGAGCCAGGGTTTAGCTGCTATGGCTGAATTTCATGTGAGCACTTGTATATATGCAAAAGCCGATTGTCCATATGAGTATGATCTACATAGTGAAGTTTGCCTTAATATAAAATAACCAAATGAATACTGGCTAGGTAAATAATGAGTGTATTTTAAGACTTCTCATAAGTACTGTCTGATAACTAAAGTCTGACTGTGTATTTTCTTTTTTTTCAAAGACTTCCTATTACTCAAATTTGAAGACAATGTACACTGTGGGATACAGCACATCCTTTCTGTCATTATCTGTTGCAGTCATAATTCTAGGCTTTTTCAGGTAAGATGGAACTTTTTCTTCTTCATTATCTTTGTTACTATCTTTATATTGCAGACCTAGTTCTCAGCACCCATGCTTGTCTCACTTCTCCACCCAGGGAACAGAGTAATCAGAAGAATAGGTGTAATTGGTTACCAGCACCTTTGACACTGCTGTCACCCTGTGGCTGGGCAGAAAAGAAGTGCTAATGGAGAAAAAAAACAGCTTGTCTTCAGCTGCTGGAAACAAAGTACATCCATTCTACTGAAGAGGCTACAGGCGTTATGTATGAACCCACTCACACAATTAACAGCAACACATTGTTGCTGATAAATGAACATAGGAATTTGTACCATCATGGTCCCTTTGTTGAGATAATGTATTGTGTGTCATTTTATTTTTCCCCTGGAACTTCTAAGCACACCTTGTTGTGAGAGGGAGTGTGTGCAGCTGCATGTGTGGAAGGTCACGTAGCCATTTTATAATATTTGGAGTACTACACACACTTTCCTTCAGACCAAATGCTGTACTGCATGCTTAGTCTGTTACTGCTACACTTTGATAACTAAGTATACTGGTACATTTTCATTTTAATGATTTATATGGAATGGTCCCAACGAAATTACTTCTGCTGACAACAGGGAAGTTTCTAAAGGTATATAATTCTTATGTACATGTTCAGTGTTTATTTTTATTTTTAACTGTTCATATGAGAATCTTCAGAGCTGCATCACATGATTACTGTTTAGTTCAGTGGCTGCCAATATCAGTGGGTTATCATTTGTGGCAAGACAATACAGTTCTACCAGCATTTAAATTTTAAAAATCAGTTATTTGGGGGGGGGGGGGGTAGGAATAGCAGAGTACTTGCACAAAATTGTACTGTTGCTTTGCAACACAGCACCAGGAGGATAATGGTATAAATCATAACATGACACTAACTGCATGCTAGAATTATTCCAGGGCAGTACAGCTTTGTAATCTACTAAAAATATATTATCTCCATCAGCTCAGGCTTTGCTTTGTCCTTTCTTGGAAACATAGGGATCCAGAAGGGATTAAGTTCCCAGGTAAAGCTGTCTGTGAACAGCCTTGCATGAAGGTAAATTATTTCCTGACCTTCTACCCCAAAGCTTTAAATTAAAATCTTGTCATGTGCAGTAACCTCCCTAATATTTCATTTTTGATAACAAGCTTCTATCAGTCCTAAGTTTTTGGTGAAACAAAAAAATTTGCTTTGTGTATGTGTAAAGAATGCTGAAAGATTATGTGGATTAATACTTGAACCTAAGGTATTTGATTTGTGGAAATGATGAGGCATTTTCATTTTACTGATTTAATGGCATCTGAGTCATCCTGACTAAATACATTTTTGAGACAAATAAAAATGTTTTGTTTTTTCTTCACAGAAAACTCCGCTGTACCCGGAACTATATCCACATGCATTTGTTTACATCATTTATTCTGCGAGCTCTTTCAGTGCTTATCAAGGATAGTGTCTTGTTTTCCAGCAAAGACATTGATCACTGCAGCGCTTATGCCTCGGTAATTATACAAATAGAGAGCTACCATTCATGTTTGTGTGCTGTTCTCAAATGCTCCGGGTGACTGTATGCTGCATGTCACACACACACACACACACACACACACACACACACACACACACCACAGTACATAAGCTAAAGTACTAGAAAAACTGTTGCCACAGACCTGAAATGCACAAATAGAGCACATTTTCCTTGTTAATGCCCCATATTATTCAGACTTTTTTTCCACAGTTTTGCAGCAATATGTCATTCCTAGACATGGGAGAGGGAATTTTCTTTTTTTATCCACTTTTACTAATGTGAGTATCTGTGACCCCTGAATAGCACACGTTTTGTGAAGTTGTATATCTGGCAGCAGGTTGTGTCTGCTTTCCTACCCCATTTCAAGCTGCTTTGTAAAATGAAAAATACTTTTATTTATGTTCATTTGAGGAGAAGCAGTATAGAAGAATGTCTGGAACTCAAAACATTGATGGTTGCCATGATCTCCACTGCTGTATGGAACATTAACACTGATTTATTGGCTCCTCAGGGGAACAGAGCAGAGAAATGGACCTTTTTTTCTCTTCGATGCAATGGTCCCTTAAGAATTCTTTGCTGTGTTTATTGTGCTTCATTGCATGATTTCTTAGAAAAATGACATAAGGTAAAGGAATAAAAGCAATAATAAAAAATTAGAACAGTATCTGTCTAAAACAGAATGTAATCTGCAGTGCTTATTTGTAGTTAATTTCTAGTTTATACAAAAATAGCAAGTGCATCTAAAGCATCATGACTTCTTCCTATATTATGATAATCCCTCACTTCTGAGATTGCAGTACAGCATTCATCAGGTGTATAATGACCACGTGTGGGTACTGAGGCATTATGTCAAGTGTTTTTTCTACAATAATTTTTAATGTTGCATTCC
The DNA here is from genome assembly GCF_019279795.1 of Protopterus annectens. NCBI lineage: Eukaryota > Metazoa > Chordata > Ceratodontiformes > Protopteridae > Protopterus > Protopterus annectens. The sequence goes on along the minus strand of NC_056737.1, from coordinate 1,533,209,468 downwards.
ATGAACTGTGCCTTACAGGTATTTCTGTAACTGCAGGTCTTCCCACCCCCACTTACAAACACAAACACACACACACACACACACACACACACACACACACACACACACACACACATACAAAAAAAACATGCACACATATCATTCTCATACATACACATGTGCATGCATACAACCATACACACAAATCAGCCTCACACACACACACACACACACACACACACACACACACACACACACACACACACACACACACACACACAGATCATTCTCATGTATACATACACGCACATGCACACAAATGCATGAACATACACAACCAAGTACATAGACCATCCTAATGTATACATACACGCACACACACCAATCACCCTCATACACACGCATTGGTACCCACACACAAATCACTCTCATATGCAGACACACACACACACACACACACACACACACACACACACACACACACACACACACACACACACACACACACACATGCACACACACATAGACACACACACACACACACACACACACACACACACACACACACACACACACACACACACACATATGCACGTAAGCATACACACCCTCATATACACACATGCACACACATGGTGTGATTCAGAAATGGATGCATTTAAAAACCACAAAAATGTGTTGTTGCAAAGCACATGCAGGCATAACTGATTGCAGTCCATAACACACAATCATGATCCACAAAAGAAGACCCGTTATTAGTTTAAGTGTACTGAACATATGACTCAGCAGTGCAAGGATGATGCAAATTTTTCTGGTAAGCATTTTACTTTTGTGCACATACTTCATGGAAAACACTGTGATGTAGTTACTGTACCTGCTGTTTGCAGCTACAGTGACTTTGAGATATCACAGATTTTTTTTTAATACTAAACATTTACTGAGCCATATACTGAGATCGTAAGTAGGTCTTGCTGTTAGCTGCCATCATTACCATATCAGGTGGTTAGGAGCATTGAAGTACAAGTGAAAGCTGCACTAAGCCACATGTATTTTTGCTCACTCTGCTGCTTCATAAATTATTCAAGTCTGATGAAGTTGCATCTTGCTTTCTGGATTACAACTTCCTGTTTAATATTTTTCTTGTATACAAGTTGCAAGTCTGTTTTACTGAAGTCACTAAGCCACATACAGTGTTGGTGGGAATTCATTGCTCATTGCTACAGATCAGTAGCAAACCACTAGTCCACCCAAGGAAGGTAAAGCTATTACAGTATGCTCACCCCTTCACAGCGCCTCCCAATTTTTCAGTGACCAGAATCCAGTGGTGGATCAGTGGTGGATCTGTACCACTACTGTCACAGATTATTCCAGCCACTCTTCAGGTAGTCAGTCCAGCCAAGACAGGTTTTGGCTGCCACTGAAAACTCACATTTATTTCAATGTGATGCTGACCACACAGTACTCAGAATTATCCTTTGATTCCACAAAACCAGTGGTTCCATTTCTGCACCTGCCATGGACCTCTGGCTCTGGTTAGGATGATATCAGCCTGCAGAATTGTGTATTATGGCATCACCTTTTTATATCAACTTGATAATTCTGTTTTTGGATGCCAACTTCGTTCATTCTGTTCTTTCAAGACAAAACAAGAATATGGTTTATTTCAACATCTCTTTGATATTTTGGAGTTCTAGTGTGTGTGTGTGTGTGTGTGTGTGTGTGTGTGTGTGTGTGTGTGTGTGTGTGTGTTTATTCATCACACTGTCTCAGTGTTGTACCTAAATTGTAAGACAAGGAATCAGAATAACTTAGTTGCTGCATGGGGCCATTCTCTGCTATAAAAACATCCTCAAACAAGCATCAACACTACAAGCTTGTATAATATAAAATGGGTAATAAACACTCTTCCTGTTTCTTGGCAGGATATCATCTTCCCACCACTCATATAATGCAATGTAATCAAATCACATTTCTTCTCAAACATGCATATAACAGTCAGCAGGTTAATATAGTAATGGGTTCTTCTTTTTTCTCCTTAATGCAAGTAAACTTAAAGAAGATACCATGCCTCCAATGAGTGTACTCCAGGCATATACATTACTACTAGAAGAATATTTTAATCCAAAACCTGAGATCAGATTTTTATGTCATTAAACTGTTTCTGGTAATTGTGTTGATAAGGACTTTACCTAAGTGTCCTGTTCTTAACTTCCAGTATTGACAAGGAAAATAAATGTACCATCTTTAGTCTCACAGTTTTCAACCTACAGCACTTGATAAATTCATAATTATTTTATATGCCTGCTGTAAGTGGATCCAGTTTTCATTTTCTCTCAGGTGGTTAGAGAAAAATAGAAAATTTAAGCCTTCTCCTTTTCTCTATTTGTTTTTTTTTTTCCTTCAGTATCAGCTTTGTCATTATTCAACTCTTATAGTATTAGGTTCATAGGTTCATAGGTTGGTACTAGGCTATCGACCCTAGGACCTATACAACCTAGCCATAACAATTCCCTGGCTATTTCTTCCCACACTATTTACTTCCCTGGACCCCTGTCTATCAGGGTGACTGACATGATCCCCGGGGTGAATTTCCTTTCTCCCATCCAGTCGTTAAGGTTCCTTTTGAAGAGGGCCAAAGAGGTGCTCTGCTTGACATGTATGGGCAGTCTGTTCCAGAGTCTGGGGAGCCTCTGGGTCAAGAAGCTATCCCTCCAGCATGTTTTGTTTATTGTGATGACAAAGTTTAGATCCCTGGAGCATGTGACTCTGAGGGATTGGGATTTCTTTAAGTGTAGCATGTCCAACAGATCTGGGTTTGACATGGCCTTGTATGTTAAGCAGAGATCGCCTCTGAGTAGATGATATGCGACAGAGTAAAGCTGGAGTTTTTTAAGGTGGTCAGCATAGGGCATCTGCTTTAGGCCTGTGATTCTTTTAGTGAGGTATTTCTGCAGCCTTTCCAGTTGTCGCATATGTCTTGAGAGGTACATACCAAATGGGGCGTTATATTCTATATTGGGTTTAATGAGGGATGAGTACAGTGGGACAGTGACCTCCTTTTTTCTGGATGAAAAGCCCTTAGTGATGAGGTGTGCCACATAGAAGGATTTTTTGCCTGTTGTGGCGATGTGGTTATCAAAGGTGAGACCACTGTCCACCTGTGTCCCTAAGTCTGTTGTCACACTTTCTGTGTTTGGTGTACTGCCACCTATGTGGTAATTCACAGGTACATGTTTTTTCTCAAAGGGGATAACTATACATTTCTTGGCATTGAGCTTGAGCCCATGGCTCTGGCACCAAGCATCTGTTTCTATGAGGCCCTTTTGTAGAGTATCCGCATTATTTGGGGATTCAATAATGACTCCCAGTTTGAGTTAGCCAGAGTCCCCTAGTGTTAGCTTTTTCTAAATTATTTGTATATAATATAGATTTATATTTGGTGTCTACATATTTAAGCATAAGCCATTGAAGTGATATGCTATCTGTTTGCTATAAATGATCATAGAAATTATGCAAATTGTAAAGCCTTTATAGCATACTTTTTCATTAGTTATATATAACCTGCCATCTCAGTTTTTCCGTTTGAATAGACAGCTTATGCGTGATAAATATGAAAGCTGTCATTTACATGAATGTTATTTACCTGTGTATTTACTGTATATTAAACACTGTTTCATTGATATTTGATATGGTTGCTGTATGCATATCAAAAATCCATAAATAGCTTAATCAAAAAATTAAAATATGTCTATAACATTTTCTCCAACAATGAACTTGGTAGCAGTGTGTGTCTAGTGTGACCACTGCCATAAACATGGATTTCACTACTCTCCATCTACTCAAAGTATAGCATGATATTCATGTTCTTATTCCAAAGATGTTTAACAATAATTATCTCAGGAGAGCCATATTTATTTAATCCCTAATAACTTGACTGTTTCTTGATGCTGTCTCATGTTTGCTCATTACCATTGCCTGATTACCATAATTACCCTGTGCTTGTGTTCCATGATTTTTACCAACACAGTGTATTGTTTAGTTATGTTTGCTCAGTACTAATGCTTGCATTTCAAGACGTTTACCAGGTATGTTGTTTACTTTTATTTTGCTTATGTTGGTAAAAGTATATTATAAATATGCATTTGTGTATTACAATGGGTCTACTGTATAAGTTCGAAAATACACTTCTTCAAACTCACACAGTAGACTCTGGGTTATGCGAACGTGCACTTAATTGAAAGTGCACTTTCGCGAAACTCACTTCAGTGAATGGGCTATGTACTGCCATTTAGTGTAGTAGTCACGGACGTTAGGGTTAGGGTGCGGGTCATGGTAAGGAGATAGCTAGTATGGCTATCCCCTTACCATGACCCGTGCCCTAACCCTAAGGTCCGTGACTACTGCACCACAGTGGAGGACATAGCACGTTTTCCTGCCGTCCTCCACTGTGGTGCGATCTGTTCATAGAAGCTGAGTTTGCGAAAGTGCACTTTAGAATAAGTGCACTTTCACATAACTGAGTGGTCTACTGCTCTTTTTCGAATACGTGGTATTCGAATAAAAGCAGTAGACCCATTACAATATGTGTGGGTCATAGCTAAAAAGTGTTCTCAAACCAGCCAACTTACCATGTTAGTTAACAATCAAACAAATAAATGAATTAAACAATAACCCACACCTGGGTGTGGGTAATGCTGGATTTACCCACAGTTGGTGTGGTTTGGTCATGAGGGTGAAGCCCAAGTGGCCAAACAAAGATGACCATGGGTAAATTCAGCATTACCCACACCAGAAGTGGGTTATTGCTATTATACATTGACATTATTTAAGAAAAAAAATACTTACTTTTCTTAAATAATGGCATTGTATAATGCCTTTGTGCTGCCCTTCCACAGCTGTCCAGTATCCTGGAGCAGTTCTGATGTACTGCGCATGTGTATGCTTACGCAGTACATCAGAGCTGTGTGTAGAGGAAACAATGGAGAAAGGAAGATCTCCGTTGCTTTTTTAAAGTTGTCTCGCTATGCTAAACGAGTTTAACATAGCAAGATATCTTTAAAAAAAGCAACGGAAAAAAGAAGATCTCCGTTCCCTTTTTTAAAGCTGTCTCGCTATGTTAAATGAGTTTAACATAGCGAGACAGCTTTAAAAAAAGCAACGGAGACAGGAAGATCTCTGTTGCTTTTTTTAAAGATATCTCGCTATGTTAAACTCATTTAATACAGCGAGATTACAGCAACGGAGCTCTTCCATTCTTTGTTGCTGCCTAACACAAAAGACTTATACTAATGGTAAAAGTCCAGGCGACCGGACCTTTTTCCATTAGTATAAGTGTGATTTACAACGGGCACACTGACCAATCAGCTTGCATGTTTTAGAATATTAATGGGGGGTCATTGTATAATTAATATTATAGCTTGCATCGCATGGAACATGTGAGCATAAATAATGCTGTTTCTGCTTTAAGCAGGTGCTGTGGTGACAGATTTGGTTATGTTTCTTCATGGCTTGTTTTTACTATACTAAGCACCATACTGCACTCACAGTGACAATCCACTGTGATGGAGAAGTCATCAATGGCACATACCAGACTGTTTTACAGTACAAAAGACATTTCAGCTTTACAACTCAGCCTGCCAGGCTATTCTGATAGGAAGAACTACCCTGCCATTCCAATTACTTGCTTTTGTAGATGGTGACTTAACTCTAGTGGCGACCACAGTTGTTTTCAGAACAGATTAGTTGTTTTTTTAAATTAACTGCTGCTGATGCTGTTGTTGTTCATAACACCCTTATCATAGGAAGTAATCTGATGCCAAGCTTATGGGCTGTCTCTGTCACAGCAGGAATGTAATACACATAACATATCTCCCAAGCCTCCATAAAGACGTCTTTAAAGGCAAAGCGCAGCCTTTCATTTTCAGGGCTAGCTCGTGCTGTATGCATGGATGTTCTTCGTGTTTCATTGTTACAGTCTTTACATTTGGGTTATCTGCTTGCAATAGCCCTCAGTCGGCCTGATTAACAAATCTTGGGTCCTGCGTCGGTTGCTGTCCCTTCTTCCATGACGTCAGGTCATCAGGGGTATAAAACATGCAGCTGACGCCATTACATCAGTCTTTCTTGCCATGCGGTGCCCGAAGCAGAAGCAGTTCGCAAGTGCCGGTCGGCCGACTCCTGAAATTTTCGTTTTTGAGTTTCAGAACCGAAGTCTTCAACTAAAGCTATGTACTCCGTTGGGGAAACTTTTTCTTGCTCCTTACCGATGTCAGTAAAAGTTAATAATTGCATTACTTGTGGAAAGCAAATACCTCACAAAGATTTTCATTCGTACTGTATTCCTTGCCTAGGCCTTGACCACAACGTTCCTTGCTGTCAGTTTTGTGCCTTATTTAATCAGCGTACTATCCATCATTGGTATATTTTCGCCTCTAAATATTTCAGTTCTTGGTTCAATTATCCAGAAATGTCGTTGATTAGCCATCCGACTACCGGTATTCCAAAGAAACGCAAAGATAAAGACAGAGACAGGCCGCCTAGGTCCAAAGCTGCCAACGACACTTCTCCTAAGCCAGTCGTCAGTTCATCGGTACTCAGTGAGGCGCTTTTGCAGCCCCTGATACCCACTACTTCTGATTTGCAGGCCTCTATGGAGACCCATTTGGAGTCCGGTATACCACGAGATGCTTCAACTGTGGAACCTACGGATGTCTCTAACTTGGATGGGTCCGGAGCCGCTGTGCAGGCACCGGCTTCTGAGGGTTTATTCAGGCCTACAGACTTGCATATTAAACTGACACCTCCTTCTTCATTTAGGCCTAAACCTCGAACCATATCTAAGAAACCGACACCCAGGCCGCATGCTCAGGCCTCTATGCCTGAAAAACAAATGATAAGAATGACTGAAGATCTTATAACTCTAGTCAGGGGAAGCCAACCACCCCCTTCTAAGAGACCTAGGACTGAAGTTGTTTATGAATCTTCTGACCAGGATTCTGATTTTTCTGATTCTTCTGATGATCTGGATTTACCCTTAACTACTTATGAGGATTCTGATGCAGAAGACTCTATTTCCTCTGCTTCCCCTCCAGAAGATTTTTCTTTTGGTGAAACCTTACATACTCTAAGGGAGCATTTCCACTGGGAAAGCCAGGATTTTTCTGATTCAAAAAAGAGGCTTAGGGATTTCTTGCTCCTGCCTCAACATAGGCCTTTAGCTATACCTCTTGTACTAGACACTGTTGATGATGCCTTTTCAGAATCTAGTTTGGCCCCTGATTCTTTGCCTCCTGCTCCCAGAAAACCTGATAGATATTACAGGGTTCTTGATTCACACAAGTTCCTTTGTAAAAATCCTATTGCGGATCCAGAGACTATTTCACAGGGACCCAAGGGCATTAAGGCTTCTACTGCTAAAAATCCTACCCCTTCTGATAGAGACTCCAGGGCGCTGGATAGATGGGGTAAGAAGGTTTACACTTCTGCAACCTTGGCCATTAGGGCTTTAAACTGCCAGTTTCATATGTTAAAGTATCAACAACATGTTATTGGATTGCTTAAACAGAAAATGATGTTGACTCCTGACTGTGATGAAAACAAAGAATTACAGGGTTTAATGCATTCTGCTGAACAGGTTGGAAAACATACTTTGCCATGTAGATTTGATTCATTAGAGGCCTCTTGCAGGGCTGCTGTTACTGGGTCTGTGCTCAGAAGGCATGCGTGGCTTAAGGAGCGATCTTTGCCTGATCATGTTAAAGCTGAACTGTTGGAGGCTCCCTTAAATCAGGACCGCCTGTTTGGCAACAAAGCTGAGGAAGTTCTTAAAAAGATGGAAGAGAAAGCTAAATCTATGCAACTGTTAAAGATTTCTTACAAGTTCAGCCTCCAAGATTTAGTAGGCATTGGCCCTCAAAGAATTGGTCCTTTCCAGCCCCTTCCAGGTCTTCTCAATCCAAACCCAGACACAGCAGAAACCCCAGGTTTCAGTCCCAGGGGACGCACAAGACTAAGCAGTGGGGGGGTTTCCGCATCCAAATCTGGGAGTAGTAAGACTCCTCCCTATGGAAAACTGTCTCAATGACTTGCTTTTAAAACTTCCAAGCACTTCCCAACTGAATGCTCCTTTAGGCGGAAAGATTGGTCTGCAAGCAAAAAAACTGGGAACTCATTACCCAGGACAAATGGGTTTTAAATATAGTGTCCCAAGGATACAGATTTCACTTCCACATGTTACCAACACCAAGCAGGTGGCCAGATCTACCCCCAAATCAGTGGGCAGAGGCCCAAAATCAAGTACTCTCCGTCTTAAGCATGGGGGCTATTCAGTTGGTACCAGAAGAGGAAAAGGGACAAGGTTTCTATTCGAGACTTTTCCTGGTACCCAGAAAAGACAATTCTTAGCACCCTATCCTGGACCTTTTCTACTCTAAACACCTTTCTGGTGATTCCAAAATTCAAGATGCTATCTCTTCACCAGCTGCTTCCTATGCTAGGCAAAGATGCCTGGCATGCAACACTAAACTTAAAAGAAGCATACCGGCACATCCATATCAGGGAGTTTTGCAGAAGATACCTACGCACTATCAGTTCTCTGCACTGCCCTTTGGCTTATCTACTGCACCCAGGGTATTCACAAAGTGTCTAGCTCCAGTCATTGCATTTTGCAGGCAAAGAAATATTCAAATATACCCATACCTGGACGATTGTCTAATTCAGGCAGAAAGCCAGGACATACTTTTGAATCATCTGGCTTTTGTTCAAAGGGTACTGACTTTTCTGGGATACACCATAAACAAAAAGAAATCACACCTGGTACCCTGTCAACAAATTATATTCCTGGGAGCAAGCTTGAATACAACTTCCCAAATGGCTTTCCTCACGCCAGAGAAACGGATTCATTTGACAACCTTCTTCAAACAAGTGGCCACAAAAGCCAGCTATCTGCAAGGCAAATACTGCAAGCCTTGGGGTTCATGGCCTCCTGTATTCTTTTAATTCCATATGCAAGGCTGCATATGAGGAAACTATAATGGTATCTCAAAAGCCTATGGTGCCAACATCATCAGGATCTAGAAGCAATGATTCCTATCATACCTTGCCTACGCCTAGAGTTCCTTTGGTGGGCAGAGGCCTGCCACCAAAACAAGGGACTACCATTCACACTACCCCCTGCTGCCCAAACCTTAACAACAGACTCATCACACTATGCATGGGGGGCTCACCTGGCAGGGAAGTGCATTCAGGGCAAATGGAAACCAAGTCAAATGCACCTGCACATAAATCAAAAATAAATGTTAGCTGTACAGAATGCTTTGACAGCCTTCAAGGACCACATTCTTCCAGGACAACTAATGGTAAAGATGAACAACACCACTGTCATGTGGTACATAAACAAGCAGGGGGGTACACATTATTACCCCCTCTGCAGACTAGCCATGGCATTGTGGAACACAGCCTTGAGCTACCAAGTGAATCTACAAGCTCAATTCCTGCCAGGAAAAGTAAATACACTGGCAGACGGACTAAGCAGAAACATCATGGACCCACATGAGTGGAAACTGGAACCAAGGATTTTCAACATGTTGACAAGCAAATGGGGGAGCCCAGATATAGACCTGTTTGCTTCCCCCCTAGAACCATCAATTGGACAAATTTTGCACAAGGATTCCCCACAAGCTAGCTTAGAAAGTGGAAGCTCTATCAGTTTATGCCTTTCCTCCTCTGCCTCTGTTCTCCAAAGTACTACTAAAGATCAAACAGAACAAGTCAAGGATGATTTTAATTGCACAAGACTGGCCATGCCAACACTGGTACCCCCTCTTGCGCAGTGTGTCATGCTTGGCCCCAGCCTCAGACTCCTTCTCTGTTGTCTCACAGGAGAACCAGATTCTGCACCCTCAGCTGCAAACCCTGAACCTAGCAACTTGGCTAATTACCTAGTCTCTCCTTTCCTCAGTAAATCAGTGACGGATATCATTTTAGAAGCAAGGAGGCCTAGTACTAGAAAATCTTATGCTGCAAAATGGAAAATATTCTGTGCCTGGAACCAATCACAAGGGATGAGCACAGCAGTACCCAATTTACCTCAGATTCTACAATACTTGACTGAGATGCTTCATAAGGGCTTGTCCTTTTCCTCCATCAAAATTCATGCCTCAGCCATTTCAGCTCATTATAGCAGAGAGCCTCCCCTCTTCTCTCACCTACTGCTCAAGACGTTTGCCAAGTATGTTGTTTACTTTTATTTTGCTTATGTTGGTAAAAGCATATTATAAATGTGCATTTGTGTATTACAATATGTGTGGGTCATAGCTAAAAAGGGTTCTCAAACCAGCCAACTTACCATGTTAGTTAACAATCAAACAAATGAATTAAGTAATAACCCATACCTGGGTGTGGGTAATGCTGGATTTACCCACAGTTGGTGTGGTTTGGCCATTTAATTTTAAATTAAATTTAAGGCCACCCAGGAGAGCTCCAACTCAAGCCTGGGACCTTAACTTTGTCTTGGAGAAACTCACCCTTCCTCCTTTCAAACCAGCTGCTACTGCAGATTTAAAATTCCTTTCTTGGAAAACAGCTTTCCTTTTAGCAATCACATCAGCAAGAAGGGTATCTGAATTACAGGCCCTTATGGCAGTGGAGCCTTTCATCATCTTTCATGCAGACAGGGTGTCCCTCAGAACCAATCCCTCCTTCATGCCCAAGGTGGTATCCAGTGTGGCTCTTAATCAGTCCATTCATTTGCCTACCTTCTTTGCTAATCCACAGAACAAAGGGGAACGGATACTGCACTCCTTAGATGTGCACAGACAACTTAGATTCTACTTGGACAAGACTAAACCTCAAAGGAAATCTGAACAACTGCTGGTGGCATTTGCTGCAGGGACAGAGGGAAAAGTTATTTCAAAGCAAACCATTTCAAAATGGATAGGAAACTGCATTCATTTCTGCTGTATGCACCATGGAAAACCTATCCCACAGGGTATCAGACCCCATTCAACCAGGGCTGCATCTACCTCTACAGCCTTTCTCAGAGGCATCCCTACCAGGGACTTCCTAGAAGCTGCTACCTGGAGTTCTGTACATACTTTCATCAAGCATTATCATTTGCCCGTTCTCTCTAAATCCAGAGCTGGCTTTGCCACTGCAGTCTTGCAGGGCCTTATAGCTGGTTCTATTTCTATTTAAATTCCTCCTCCCAACCTTAGCTTTGGGAATCTACCCAAATGTAATGACTGCAACAGTGAAACATGAAGAACATTGTATAGTTGTGTACACTTACCATAAATGTAGATGTTCGATTGTATTCACTGTTGCAGTCCTGGTTGCCCTCCCTCCAGCCCCTTTCTTCTTTTGGCTATACCTCTACTTTCCCTTACTATGCTCAAAAGCTTTTTAGTGTATTTGCTTTTTTCTTGTAGGTATATCCTTGTATTTATAGATTTAATTGCTTCCTATTAGGGGGGCACCTGACATCTGGGGCAAGAAAAACTGATGTAATGGCATCGGCTGCATGTTTTATACCCCTGACGACCAGACGTCATGGAAGAAGGGACAGCAACTGACGCAGAACCCAAGACTTTGTTAATCAGACCGACTGAGGGCTACTGCAAGCAGATAACCCAAATGTAATGACTGCAACAGTGAATACACTTGAACATCCACATTTATGGTAAGTGTACACAACTGTACTTTTCTTTTCACTGTACTAAAAAGTGTAATTAGGATGATTGAACACAGATTGTTTAGTCCCTGTAACTGTTATATCTCATTGACTGTAACATCTTTTCTTGATTTCTGTCTTGAATCCTTGAGATGAACTGTTTCACAGAACAGCTTGTGTATGCTCAGTATAAATACAGATGCATTATTTCTGGTTACTATGGAATTTAACGCACAATTCTCAACTCTCCACAATTTTTTCAGAATGTCTCTAATTTTGCCTCATATTTTGCACCATCCCTCAATAAATTCTTGATGTTCTGGTAAATCAGTGAGGATTACAGTCAGTTGGCAATGTATAGTATTAGAGTTTCATAATTCTTATTTTTCAGAAAATTCATGTTTATACAAAACCTATTGGTCTATTAACCTTTTAAGTAAATTATAAAAATATTTAAAAAGTTTCACTAATTTTGGCCTCCAGTATTTTTGGCTTTGTCCAGAATGTTTTGAGTAAAGAAGCTGCGAAGTATGAAAGTAAGGAATGTAAGGTTGTGTGCTATACTCTAGTAACAAGAATAATTAATATTATTCTAGCCTACATTTTCTGTCATAGTTCCAGCCTAAATTTACTATCACCACATCTCCACTGAGGGGTGGTTTCATGGCTAAACCACTATTTTTAAAATTTGTGTTAGGGAAGAAAAGTTAATGAGTGCATAGCTTGCGTTTTATGGCTCTAACCATGACTGAAGCTGTGGTTTTGAATGCAGTAATAAAACTCAGTAAAAGCCACATCGTATATATTTCCTCTATAATACAGTGTTATACTGCTATATTTGGAGTGTAACATTGTGAAATTCAAAGCTGACATTTCTCTTACCTGTTAAATGTATGTTATAATTATTTACTATTATAAAGTATATAACTTTCATGACCACTATGTTAACACAGTTAAATACTGAGATAGATCAGTTTTTTTGGGGGGGGTTTCCCCCTCTGCCTGCTGACCATTAGACCTCCCTGCTGAACAGCTGGTAGTTCCTTAATGATGGGGAGCCCAAGATCCACTGAACAGAGAGCTTGTCGGGGGGGGGGGGCATCACAGAGGTAGACACTAGGGGTTGCTTGAGTCTTTGCTGGATTATCAACTATGAGGATGTTTTTGTTATGAATGCTCTAACCCCTCTCCTAGTGGTGACATGAACTCTTGCATTACTGCAAGGGCAGCCTGTGCCTTTCTATACATGTGTGTATGCATGCACCTTCTTGTATTCTGACAAGGGTTTGCCATCACTGGCTTGGGCTTTTGCACCCATATCCTCCTTGCACCAGCTCCCCACATCCTAACATGTCTCTGCCCTCTAGCTGAGGTTGTACCATTACAGTAGTGACATGAGCACACCAGGACCACTATGCTCTTCCCCCAAATGTCTCCATCCACACTTCCTGCACTGTCAAGTGCTTGAGTTGCTAATTAAATTTAGGCCACTTAGGCTGTAGTCATCTCTTCACCCCTCTACATAACCAATGCAGCAAGACAGCTGTATTTATGAGACATGCTGATGAATAAATGTAATACAAATATTTACCTCAAAGTAAGGATTGTGAATATATAACATAGACAAACAGCCTTGTACATTTTAGTTGGGATTCTTTTATTCTTATTATATATTCTGTAAAGCTGTTTATGAGACATGCTGATGAATGAATGTAATACAAATATTGACCTCAAAGTAAGGACTGTGAATATATAACATATACAAACAGCCTTGTACATTTTAGTTGGGATTCTTTTATTCTTATTGTATATTCTGTAAAACTGTTTATACAAATACCTCATAAACTTTGATATCAATAATCTTATAGTCTGACTTTGTGGTAAACTTCTTTAAAAGGGTTATGGAGGCTGTAAACAGTGGCCATGGAGTGTACATAGTCTACCTTGATATGGCAAAGGCCTTCAGCACTACACTACATATTGGCATCACATAGAAACTAAGTGCTTTAAAAATCGACCAGTATGTGGTAAGACAGAGAGCCTTCTTCTTCCTCTCAGAGATATTTGTAAAGGAGATTAACTCACTGCTTAAATCCTGAAACAGTCCTCTTCCAAACTCAGAACACTCCGCACTACCTTCCTAAGAAAAGCTGCAGATAATAAGTATTCAGCCATCTCAGTTACACTTTCCAGTACAGTGAAAAGAAACAGAATGTACAGCATGTGCCAGCTCTGAAAATAAATGGGTGAGCTTTGAATATGAAATGTTCTTTATGGCAGCTTGGGAGAGATGCTCTGTGTATTACATACCTGCTGTGACAGAGACAGTCCTCTTACCTGTACTTAGTGTATCCCTTAGTTTTGGAACTCCAGATATGAAACATTCCATTATAATCCCAGTAGTGAAATTTCCTACACCCAGAACATAAAAAGACTTTTAACCAATATCAAAACTTTGCACTCTGGCAAAAATATTTGAAAAAAAATTCTCTATAAACAAATGCTCAAGTACATCAGTAGTTATGCTTCCCTTTCAGACAAGCAGTGCTGCTTTAGAAAAGGCTGTAGGACAGCAACTGCTTTACTATCTGCAACAGAGGCCGTTTATAGCAACATCAACAATGGGCTCTTCACTGCTGACATTTATTAACACAACCAGGACATTTGAAAGTGTCAGTCCCAATCTACTAATGATAAAACTGTTCCAGAGTTATTTAGAAAATAGAACTTTCATGTTTTGCATAACAACTAACTTCCTGCTTTTGGTACCCTCAATATAGGGGTCTCCAATAGCTTAGTTTCAGGCCTACTCCTTTTCTCTTAATTCATTAATGACCTCATAGATATTACTATGTATGCAGACAATATACTGTTACTACAAGCTAGTAAATCCCCCTCCAACGTTCAAGAACAACTTCAGTAGTCCTTCACCAATCTCTGCACTTAGGCTAAAGCTACCAACTTCCTCATTATTCATTGAAGCACTAATGTTATGCATTTTTCTCACCACATAAACTATCTCAACTCTTTGTCCTTACCGTCACTAATAACCACAATACTGTCATTTCCTGTCTCTGAATGCAAATACCTAGTCCTTACTGTAGACCCTTCTCTTTCTTTCATCACACACACACACACACACACACACACACACACACACACACACACACACACACACACACACACACAAACACACACATTGTTAACAAAGTCCTTTCCCATTTAAAACTTTGCTACAGACTCTCATGTTCTCCCTTCAGCTGCTCACATCCCACAGGTAAAAATGTCTTCCTTCCAAAACTGGAATATGATTTACCTTTACTAGTCTTTCTTTCCTCCTACGGCTCTCATAGACTACAGATAGCTGATAACAAAATTTGCAGATTCACACTCCTGAAAAATCTTAAATGTCATGGTCTTTCTTGCAGTTTTTGCTAATTTGTTTGTCTGTGTGACCTTTTTACCATTAGTCTGGGGAAAAATAATTGTCTACAGGTTACTAAAAGATCTACCTACCTCTTAGGCACACTGCCCTCCCTTAAAAAGAATACTCCCTGTTAGAGAGCAGTCATACTTACTAAGAAATAGCCAAAATGACACTTACCCACTTAAGCTGTTCACCATTTAATTTTATCGGTGAATGGGCATTTTCCAGAATGAGCCCTGTACTGTGGAACAACCTACTTCCCGAGATAAAATGACTACACTCTCTCCCAGGTTTCAAGTCATATCTATCAAGTTATGTCCAAAATGAGACATTATGTACTTGCTTTTGGGACAATGGCTACTATTTTACTTTAGTTGGGCTATCACTGTTCTAATCCAGTATAATTTTGTGTTGTGTATAGTTAACTAAAAGTGTGTTTTTTTCATAGTTCTCTTTATACTTAGTTAATAGTCCTGCACCTTCTTACTTCTGAGAATTTGCTCTGATTCTTATTCTTTGCTTATTGCTTGTTGATTGGAATCACTGTTCTTATTAGGCAATTGTATATGTCTGTATATTTGCTCTATTAATGTATGCATTTGTAAATCACATCATCTGTAGCTCTTTTC
This sequence comes from Protopterus annectens, assembly GCF_019279795.1. Lineage (NCBI taxonomy): Eukaryota > Metazoa > Chordata > Ceratodontiformes > Protopteridae > Protopterus > Protopterus annectens. The sequence continues at coordinate 1,533,193,765 of NC_056737.1, read as the reverse complement.
TGTTGCCTGTGAGAACAGGTCATGGCTGAAAAGTGTCTTCAGATCAGCCCACTTACCAGGTTGCCAAACTGTAAATAAAAAATAAATAAAAGTGTCTGAAAGGTATAACCCACACAGTATGAGTTGCACATGCCTCATCAGAAAGTATGAAAGTGACCTGTGGTGTCCCTCAAGGCTCTGTGCTGGAACCTCTCCTTTTTGACATTTACTTCTCAGATCTCCAAACAGAAAGCCAAAATCCCTTGCTAATAAAGTTTACATATGACACAAACTGTGTTGTTAAGCCAGTCTCTGGCACCCAAACAGTCCAGAATGAACTCTTAGTAAATTCTTAGTGTACTAAAATGGGCTCAAACTTAAAAGCTAAAAAGTTTAATATGGTCACTTTTGGTAGATAAACCAGCCCCCTCATCATATTGTATAGGCAACACATCTCTACAGTATGAAAATGTAGTCAGGGAAACTAGGAACTTGGGTTGATAGCTCCCTCTGTTTTGACCAGCATATGACAGTAGCTGTCAGGGAGTCCTTATATTTAGCACAGCTAATGTGCCAAAGGAATACCATTAAAGACTAAAGAGATAATCACTTCCTTATACTCAGTATTAATCAGATCAATTATCTAGTAGAACACCCCATGTTAGGATGTATCTCACTAAACATATTAAACAACTAAAAAGACCTCAAAGTTTCCTAATGAAAAAGACCAGACCTAAAGTCAATGAGCTACCAAGAGAGAGACTGCAAGCTCTTTCCCTTTATCCATTGTCTTAAAGACTTTTGAGGATAGATATGTCTCACCACACCGTTAGAGACCCAGTTGTCATGGATCTCCTGTATCTCTGCATGTCCAATATCTCCACCAGTATTATTAGCAGAGGCCTAAATCTTCACTAACAGATAAATCAAACATGTTGGAGGGATAGGTTTACAAGGTGGCCTAATGGTTAAGGTGTTTGCCTTGCAAACACAAGGTGCACGGTTCGAGTCTCACAAGGGATAATTGTCTTGGCTTAAAATGGCTCGCAAGGGCAGTTAGCTTACTACTAATCTATGAACCTATGAACCCAGAATCTTCCAAACCTCTGGAATAATCTTCCCCTGCATGTAAAGCAGTGGAATTCATTAAAGTCCTGTAAATATAACCTAGAAGGGTAGTCACAAATTTACTTTGGAATTGGCTGGTATGGCCCTCCTGGAGAAAGCTGGTGCAGCATGAGGGAGGGTACTGCCAATGCAGGAAGGGTCATAAGACTTAGTGTCCTTGGAATATCTATGAATCTGCTAATAACTGTGTATTGATACACATTGTTCTTTAATAAAGCTGTATAGAAACTCGTCATCGGTAACATACAAGAGCCATTGCATGGAAGTACTGCCCTTGATGTGAGCAGATGTAAGTTTTTGTGATGAACTAATAATAGATTAGAAGAAGTAAGCTGTTGGGGCTGCATAATACTGTTATCACTAGTCACACGTAGATTTAATTGTTGTTACAGTCTTATCATTGAATAGGTACTAGTTACAGACCCTGCATGCTCCCTTAAGTTTCACTGAAATTTATTTTTAATAACAGTTGTGCTTCTTGTAATATCAGAAAGGTGCCACTTGTGGTTCATTTTACTTCTTCTACTGCTACAATTTTAGTCACCTGTATATTCTAATCACTTGAACTACTTCTGTACGTTATCTGTACTGTGAGTAGAACCTAGCATTTTGGACAAAACCAGTTTGCATACTGTGCTATATAGCTAATTATTACAATGTAACTGTTTTCACGTGGATTGCCTAAAATACTCAGTTGCTTGGCATGTTTAAATAGAACTAAAGGCTTGTCTTTGACTATTTATTTTGTAAGCTAATTACTGTGTCTGGGTTAAAATGTTTTCACATCTGGCAATATTTTTATTGAGTTTCATTAACCATTTGTTCAGCATTATTTAAACCAAATGTATAGTTCCTACAGCTCTCACCTTTAGATTTTTTTTGTTCCCGTGTGCACATACCTAGTGTGCCATTGATGTTTGCACTACATGCTCACACTGCCCATAGTGCTGTAATTTTGTTTGCTGTTTTCACAACACTCTTCACTCCTTGTTTAATTGAGTTAGGCTTATTACTGGATGAAGTGCATTGTGAGACCACATCAGAAAGGTTAACTATGTTCTATTAACTCTGGGCAAACTTATGAATTTAATGCAGTCTAATGTGGAATAATTTTAAACATGGTGGTTTGCCAGTTTGTTGTATGACATGCTTTCCGTAATGGTTTAATGTACCTGATTTTTTTCTAGGAATACACAGCTGTGAAAAATAAAGCTACTAGTGATTTCACAGTGTTATTCAACTACACTGAAAATGTGCATACCAGTACTGAATTGTCTAAAGACTAAACTGCCCAATTTCATTAGATTATTGCATTCAAATAAATTTAAGTACCAATAGTACTTATAGAGATACAAAGCAATGCTGCATGTAGTAAAATTCAAAGATGATGTGACATCTAATGATGGTGATATTGTTTCTCATATGACCATGCTCATGTAGAATGAGCTTTGGTACCACAACATATTCATGGGAATGATGCATACTTTGCAGGAATGGCTGACATGGACTCAGCACAGCAGTCTATCATAGGTTCATAGGTAAGTACTAAACTAGCTGCCCTTGTGGGACATTTTAAGCTTAGCCAGTTTCTCTTTTAGTGCTGAATTGACCTGTCCCATTTGGTGTTAGACTGGCCTTACTCATGGTCAATAATTATATTTTACCCCTAGTGTGAATAACTGGGATCATAGCATAGATAATTTGAGGGGACACATGCATGTGATAAAGCATTTGGGAGCTGCCTCTGTCCATTAATGGTATGGGGACAGTCCTGGGGTAAATTTTCTGTTTCCCATCCATAAATCCAAGTTGTGCTTGAATATGGACAGGGATGAGCTTTGTTTTTCTTGGATGAGGTGTCTGTTCCAGAACAGCAGTATCCTTTGCAAGATAAATTTTCCCCTCCAAATCATCTGGTTGATGTAGCAGAAGTTTAGATCCCTAGACCAAGTATTTCTGATTGACTTGCTGATGTGCACTAAATCTATTAGTATTGGGTCAGAGGATGCCTTCTATGCCAGAGACAGGTCACCTCTTAGCAGTCTGTTGAATGCAGAGTATAGTGACAGGACTTTGATTCATTCCATGTAGGACATATTGTTTAGGCCTTGTATCCCTCAGTAAGATATCTCTGTGGCTGTTTCAGTCGTTTCATGTGTCTGGATAGATCCATGCCAAATGGGGCATTACACTCAATGATTAGTCTAATGAGGGCTGAGTAAAGAGGAACAATGACATCCCTAGATCTAGACACAATCCCTTTGTTTATAAGATGTGCAATATAGAAGGACTTTTTTACAACAAGACTCATGGCAATCAGACTTCAGTGCAATGATATGGCAGTACTCATAATCACCAGCAGGGTTATGATAGTGAGGAAAAAGTGCACTCAGACAGCAGTTGTAGGACCTATTAGATACAACAGGAACTAGTGCTGATAATGGGTGATCTGAATGCACACATCGAGACAGAAGAACAGAATGTAAGGACTGCCTGGATCCCCATAGGTGGGGAAATAGGAATAAAGATGGAGAGGCCATTCTAGACTTCTGTCTGGCAAATGGTTTGCAGTTATCTGCAAACTTAGACAGCCAAAGTTTACTTCATAAAAGTAAATGCCAAACAGGAAGAATCCTCATAGTAAAGAAAGGGTACTGTGATAGAATCTGTGATTGCAAACCCATCCCCAGTGAAGCAGTCGGCCCTCAGCATAAACCATTGGTTGCCACAATCAACTGCAAGCAGTGATCAGAGAAGGCTGTAAGGTCAACAGAGACCAGGCTGAAAACCTGGAACTTGACTGGAGAAACAGCACAACAGTTGAAGAATTACTAACTACATCAAGCCACAGAAGAAGAAGAAGAAGAAGAGTTAGTTGGGAAGCCCAAAGCAGCAAATGTAATATAAGGTGCAGGCAACAGATGAGATATGTGGGCCCAGAATAAATAATAAATAAGGTAAAAGCTGGTGGTGGAATGGAAGAAGTCAGGAAGTCATCAAAATAATAACGCAGGAGGAAGGAGAAAAAGTGGAGAAGACAGGAGACAGACCAAGCTAGGAAAAAAATACTGTTGGCTAACAAGAAGCTGTGATGCCCATGCACTGCCCACCCTGTAATCAAACCACCCCACCCCACACCACTAGCACCAGGAGGGATGTGCATTGAAGGATAACAAGTACACACACAGTAAAGTACAATTTCCTTTAAGAGCACACAGAGATCACAGTCAGTCTGCTGGTTTCTCCTCTTCCTCCAAATCCCCAGTAAGACTCCCCACTGGCACACTATAGAAAGTCAAGCCACAATCTAGCACCCTCTGTCCAACCAGTGCTTCTGCCTCAGTGCCCAAGTAACCGACACACACAGACACACTTTGAGATTTGGTTTATATACAAACACACAGACACTCCTGGGGAAGGATGGCACAGGTTCTCCAGCTATGCCCCATCCTGCCAGGCTATAAGGTAGTAATCACTGCCACCAACCACTATTTATCAGCTACTACTACTACTACTGAGTACTGCCATATCATTGCACTGAAGTCTGATTGCCATGAGTCTGTCACAAATTCTGATGACATCCCTCACTGCCTTTTGAGGCTTCTCTCTCCCCACAATTCTCTTACTATTTCTAATCTGTCTTCCTGAGTAGTAGACTCTGGATCCTAAGCCAAGACTCTTACCAAAGGGTGTCCAATTTTACTGTGCAATATTATTATCCAATTAGTAAGTGTGACAAACAACAAGACTATTGGAGTGGCTTTGTACAGTATCACCAAATACATGTAAGTAATCTAGAGCATAAATTATCTCTACACAAACCAGCCACAGTTGAAAGGTTTAAAATATTTAATAATAAAACACAAGACAATACTTATTACTTCAACACAATGACATTACAGAGTTCAGAAATCACAGGAAAATGCTTTAAAATACTACTGTAGAATAGTCTGACATAAATATAGAAAACAGCTAGACTAATCTGGATATTTCTATCTATCTCTAAGAGAAATCATTGTTCTAAATATCTTACTTACAGAGCAAAGGCAGAGTGCTGGTGAGTTGATGTGACAAAATCGAAAATGCCTAAATCTTTCTCTCTGAGAAAGTCTTAAATTGATAAACACCCAGTACTGCTGAGTCATTTCACATTACATCATTTGTATCACTTCTTTAGTTCCCAGACTAACAGAAACTCAACACTTACATTTCTTAGTAAGCTGCACCTGGCCAGGAAGCCACAGCAATAAAATACATTATACATGTAAAACCTTAGTAGTTATCTCTTAAATCAAGACAATAGAAAGTATTTCCCGGCCCAAGCATCCTGTCACCGAGCTTGAGCTCAGTCATACAATGCTTGAGTTATCAGCTTTCTTCCAGCAGAGTGCACTGTGGTTACATTTTTGAAGCTCAGTACAACATATAGTTTAATCATAACATATAGTTCTCTTTACATTTGTAAGCCAAGCCTGTGGATTATATTAATATTTACAAATGACATAGAGTTATCTACAAAATTCTAGCTAGCTAGGCTGGCAGCCTTCACATACCCCCCCCCCCCCCGAGAAATCAAGTTACTTTTTCAAGTGACCCTTGAGAAACGTTGCTTGGGAGGGTTAGGTTACCCCATTATCTGTCTTGAGAGCCCATCTGCGTTGACGTTGTTAACTCCTCTGCAGTGTTGCACTGACATATCATATGCTTGCAGCTCTAGGCTCCATCTTAGCAACTTGGCATTTTTTTGGCTGGGTCAGTGTAACCATGTTAGGGGATTGAGATCTGTAACTACAGTGAATTTTCTTCCATATAGATAAAGCTGAAGTTTCTGCAGTGCCCACACTATGGGTAGATATTCTTTTTCTACAGCTGCATAGCATTCCTCCCTGGGTTGGAGCCTATGACTGAGATAAACCACTGGGTGCTCTTCTTCCTCTGAAAAATCTGGCTAAGTACAGCCCCCATCCCATGATTCAAAGCATCCACCTGCACAACAAATTCTTTGCTGTAATCTGGACTGGCTAACACAGGCAGTCCTCCCAAAGTTTCTTTAAACTTCTAGAATGCCTGCTCACATTCTGTAGACCACACTACCTTATCCGGCCTATTTTTCCTTGTCAGGTCTGTGAGGGTAGCAGCTATGGTGCTATAATATGTGGTACTATAACTGGGGATGAACTTTCTGTAGTACCCTGCTGTCCCTAAGAATGCCCTCACCTGTAGGAGACCTCTGCCATACCCATCTGACATTTGCTAGGCTTCATGGTCAACCCTGCCCTCTGTAGTCTACCCAGCACCTCCCTGACATGTTGAAAGTACTCTTGCCAGGAATGGCTGTAGATGGCAATATCATCTAGGTAAGCAAGGGCAAACTCTCCTGCTCCTGCTAGGATATGATCTACCAGCCTCTGGAAAGTTGCTGGGGCATTTACATCCTAAAGGGCATCTTTGTGAACTCATACAAGCCAAAAGGAGTCACAAAGGATGACCTCTCTCTAGCACTGGGAGTCAAGGGCACCTGCCAGTAACCCTTGGTAAGATCAATGATGGTAAGATACTTAGCCCCACCCATCTGCTCCAGAGCTTTATCTGACCTAGGTATGGGGTTAGCATCTGACTCTGTGTGACTATTTAATTTCCTGCAGTCCACACAGAACCTGGTGCTGCCATCCTTCTTTGGCACCAGCACCACTGGGGATGCCCAGGGACTGTTGGACTCTTGAATTACCCCTAGTTCCAACATTTCCTGTATCTATTCCCTCAGAGTCTGTTTGACTCTCTCAAGCATCCTATAAGGGGCCTGTCTAATAGGCCTTTGGGGTCCTGTAGCCACCTGGTACTGCACCAGGTGGGTGCACCCTGGTTTCCCATCAACCATGTCCCCAAACTCCTGTAACACTGCTTGGATTTCTCAAACATGGGTAGGAGATAGCTGCTGGGACATTGCTACCCCTTCCACTGAGGTGTCAGCCCGAGCCTCACTGATGAGATCTTCCTCAGACTCCTCCTGCTATCCACTGCAAATACTCAGCACAAGGGCCTCCTATCATGGTAAGGTTTCATCATGTTAACATGGTACAATTTGTGCTCCTGCCTCCTGCCTAGCAGTTCCACCATGTAGTTAACATCACTGACCTTCCTTACCACTTTGTAGGGTCCCTCCCAGGCTGCTTGCAGTTTGTTGTGTCTGACAGGAATGAGAACCATTACCTGCTGCCCTACAGCATACTCTCTAGCTTGAGCATTTCTGTCATACCAGACCTTTTTCTGTTGTTGGGCTTCTGCCAGGTTCTCCTGCGCCAAGCCCATGAGTTCCCTGAGTCTTGTCCTGAGGTTTAGGACATGCTACAACAGACTCCTTGTGAGATTCACACTCATCTTCCCACTCATCACAAATTAAATCTAGAGGCCCTCTCACCCTATGCCCATACAGCAACTCAAAGGGTGAAAACCCTGTGGATTCCTGGGGAACCTCTCTGTAAGCAAACAACAGATGGGGCAAATATTTGTCCCACTCCCTCTTAAACTGATCTGCAAATGCCCATAGCATGGACTTGATTGTAAAGTTTAACCTCTCAACAAGACCATTAGTCTGGGGATGGTAGGGGATGGTCTTCAGGTGCTTCACCCCACAGTACTTCCACAGACAAGCCAGCAGGTCTGACATGAAATTGGCACACATTTGTCAGTCAGTATTTCTTTTGGGAAACCTACCCCACTGAAAATCTCTAACAAAGCATTTGTCACCTTTTCTGTCTCAATGGAGGACAAAACCATTGCCTCAGGGTATCTTGTAGCATAATCTACTACCACTAGGATATACTTTTTCCCTGTGGAACTTGGGGTACTCAGAGGCTCCACAATATCCATAGCTACTCTCTGAAATGGCTCTTTAATCACAGGCAAAGACATCAAAGAAACTCTCACCTTGTCTCCTGCCTTCCCTACCTTTTGGCACTGCTCACAGGTCCTGCAGTACCCTGCTACATCTCTGGAAATTCCAGGCCAGTAGAAGTTCTGCATAATACATCTCTTTGTACATGTTATGCCCATATGACCTGCAAAGGGAATATCATGGGCTATGGCTAGAAGTGCCAGACAGTAGGCTCTAGGCACTATCATCTGCTGTATCCTCTCACCTTCTAGCCCTCCCTCAGGGGTCCACTCTCTATACAGTAACCCTTTATCCCTTTATCCCAGTATACAGATTCCCCCTTCCATTGAGAATCAGGTGCCTCGCTAGCTACCTGCCTCAGGCTTTGCAATGTAGGGTCTGAGAGCTGAGCCTGTCTCAACTCTCTCTTTGTAACCCTTCCCAGTTCCCCTTCCGCAGGAAGTCTGGTATCCTCTGACAGCGGTGCCTCACTGTCAGCCTGGGTACTACTACTACTACTACTACTCACCTCTACCCTTGCAGTCACTCTGTCCAAGGGAACATCAGTACCCACAAGCAGCTGTGGCTCACCTTCAGTCTCACTGCTACAGAGTAGCTCCCTCCCTGAAGTAGCCACCTCACCAGTCTTGGCTGCAACTGTGTGGCCTGTCTGGGTCTCCCCCAGGCTACCAGACCCACATGCCTGTCTCCAGGCCTGACTGAGTGTAATTGCATGAGCACATGGTACTACATTATCAAAATCATTCCCTATCAGGACATCTGCAGGGATATCCTCAAACACACCTACTTGCTGGTTTGTCTTTCCCACATACTGGCTCCCTCACCTTTTTTTCTCCACCTTGCCTCCGTGTATATCTATGCCACATGGCCACATTGGTTGCATTCAAAACATTTAACCCTAGGTCTTGGACGTGTACCTGGACTAGTGGTTTTCCCTGCTACTATCAGATTCTGTTGGGGCAGTCTAGGCTGCACACCATGGGTTCCTTTAGACCCATGAGCAGCACTGGGTCTCATTTTCCTGTGCAGTTGTGCCCTGCTTGCTGGGTATAGATCTCCCTTCTTCCCCAACTCATCTGAAGTAGCACATTGTTTATCAGCTAACCAGATTCTACTGTCCTCAGGCAAAGTGCTAAGGGCTTGTTCCCTCACTAAAAGGTCTGCCAGCCCTTCCAAAATGGTGATCTGACATCCACTCACCCACCTATGAAAATAAGTGTTCAGTTCAGCAGCATATTCACACACACTTTCATCCGCCTTGCGTCTATGCTCACAGAACTTTTTCCTATAAGTTTCAGGCATTAGCTTAAACAATTCTAACAAACAATTCTTTACAGCATTATAGTTAAAACAGTCAACATCAAGATAATTTGGAAAGTACATTTACAGCTTTATCATGGAGTAAGGGGGTCAAGAACCATACCCAGAGCCTTTGGTCAACATCATACTGTTTACACACCCTCTCAAACATATGAATAAAACTGTCAAAATTATCCCCCTCTGTAAACTGTGAAAGAAATATACTGACCTTTTGTGCTTCTGGGGTTCAGTTACTCCCTTCCCCATTACGTCCATGATTCTGGTGAAGAGTCAGCATCTCCTTTTCATGCTGCCCCTGCCTCTCCTTCTCCACAGCTTCCATTTCCAAATGCCTGGCCTCCAACTCAAGTCCCTTTAGCTCCAGATGGATTTTTAAGTCCTCTGCAGAAAGGTTGAGCTGTCCATTCTCTGAGTATTGTACATCTCCACTGCCAGTCTGATCATCCTCCTGATTGCTGTTTTCTGATGCAGCTGTGACCAAAGCTGCAATCATGTCTGCCTTAGGCAGGTTTCCATGCACCAGTCCGTTAGCCTGGCACATCTCAGCAAACTGGCTCCTTGTCAACTTCCCATACTCCTCTGCTGATGTTCTTGCCTGTTCTCCCTGGCTAACTAAGCTAACAAAAGAAATAAAACACTTGTGATCTGAACTCTGAATATTCACTGTGTGGCTGATTTAGAGCTCAAAAGCACCTTCAGTGATCACTGTACACAAGCTACAGGAATTCACTATCCACACCACTACAAGCCAGTTAATATATGATGTGGCTAACTCGCCACAATCAAACAATTAATATTTGATATGGATATCTCACCACTGCCAAACAATTAATATGTGATGCCCGTGCACTGGCCCAGTAATCAAGGAGCCTCAATCCTCACCACTAGCACTAATGAGGGACGTGCACATTGGGAAATATAACATGTACATACACAGTAAAGTGCAATTTCCCTTTAGAGCACACAGAGATCACAGTCAGTCTGGGGCTGGTTTCTCCCTTTCTCTCCAGATTCCCAATAAGACTCTCCACTGGCACGGCTATAGCTTCTGGAAAGTGACTCAGTGGCTGGCACAAAGAGACTCTATCAGGTTGCAAGACAATGACAGAAAGATAAAGAAGATAGTCAGACACCCTTCATCAGTGATGCTAACAACAACCCGCTCACCAGCCCACAGGACATCAAAAGCAGATGGAAGGAGTACTTCCAGAAGCTTCTAAATGAAAAAAATCCCACAGAAACTGTACTGCCCTGGACACAGCCTAGGACAGAGAAGAGGAGGAACTCACTCTAAAAAAAAGTAAGAACAGCAGTAAGGAAATGAAGTCATGGAAGCAGCAGGCTCAGATGAGGTCACAGCAGATATGATCAAGATGTTGGGTGAAAAAACAAAGAAATGAGGTACTCTTAACAGTATGGAGAGAAAGACATATCCCAGCTGACTGTAGAAAAAGCATACTACTACTATCAGTGTTCAAGAACAAAGGAGACATTCACAAATGGGCAGTATACAGGTATCAAATTCCTATCACACAGTATGAAAGTTCTGAAGATGGTGATTGATAAACAAATATGCAGAGTAGTAGAAAATAAGATGGGAAATGAGCAGTTTGGATTCAGATCAGGATACAGCACAACTGACCCAATGTTTGCAGTGAGACAGATACTTGAGAGGAAGCTAAGCATGAAGAAAGAGTCCAAACTGGGCATTCCTGGACTTGGAGAAAGCATATGACAAGCTGATTTGGGAAGTCTGCGATGGTTTGAAGTCCCAGAAATGTTGGTAAGATTAGTGCAAGCTATGTACAAGGACCCAGTGACTCAAGTGCGAACAGTGTTCAGTCTTACAGAGGGGTTCCCAGTGGAAGTGGACATGCATCAGGGTTCAGCTCTGAGCCCACTGCTGTTCATACTGGTGCTGTACTATATTATTTATTAATTTTTATTTATTTAACATTTGTTAACTGGGAAAGTCCGACTTGGAACAAAGCCACTTTTCAGTGGAGGCCCGAGGAGAAACATTCTAGAGCAAACAAATCAGGAGGGAAAGATCAACAAAGTTGCTGTATGCAGATGATGTGGCATTGCATTCAGACTCTGAGCAAGAACTTCAGCAAAGGGTAGGGAATGGAATGAAAAAATGAAGGCACGTGGGATAAAACTGAGTACAGATAAGACAGTTGTAATGGCAGCAAATGAGAGAAATCAGGAAAAAGCTGGAATTTGAAATAGAAGGGAAAATAGTGGAACAGGTTAACAGCTTCACCTATCTGGCAGCGATGGTTGAGAAGAAGGAAAATCTGAATGAGGAGGTCAAAGCTATATTGAGATGGGCTGCAGCCAACAGTCATAGAGTTTCAGGGGTAGTGTATGACAGAAGAATACCAAAGAAGTTAAAAAATAAGGTTACAAAACAGTAATGTGACCAGTACTGCTCTATGGTACAGAAACCTGGGCAGCAAAGGCAGAACAGATGAGGAAGGTAGAAGTGATGGAGATGAAATACCAGAGATGGGTGGTAGGATGCACACTGTGGGACATATGAAGAAATGAGGACATAAGAGCAAACACCATAGTCACTCCAGTTGCAGAAAAGGTCAAAGAGAACAGATTAGAGTGGTTTGGCCACATGTGCTAGAAAGCATAAGACAATCTGGTGAAGAAGATTTGGGGCAGATAGAAGGAAGGCAAGAAGAAATTAGGGCATCCAGCAAAGAGGTGGATGGATTGTGTGAGAGAAGAGCTGCAACAGTCAGGCATAAGTGTCAAAGAAGGTAACAGAGTGGCATTGAATAGGGAGAGATGGTGACAAGTGATATGACACTCCAACCCCATGTAGAAAATTGGAAAAGGGGGTCACTGATGATGTTGATTTTGATGATGATGAACTTCCCCTGCATCCTACCTGTGAGCCAGTTGGTAATCCATTAGGTGATGTTGGGGTTTATTTCCAGTTTATTTAGCTTTTCTACTATGCCTGAGTGGGGGATTGTGTCAAAAGCTTTAGTTAGATTAAAGTAAGTGGTGTGTATCATTTTACCCTCATCCATTACTTTGGTGCCCTTTTTAACAAAGTCCACCAGGATGAGTAAGCGTGATCTGCCCTTGATGAATCCAAACTGAGATGAATCAAGTGTTTGGAGGTTCCCTACATCCTTATTGATTTGTTTCATGATAAGTCTTTCCATGGCTTTACATATGAGACTGATGAGACTTACAGGCCTGTAATTGCCTAGGTCTGTGGAAGGCCTTCCCGTATTTAGGGGGATGACTGTAGCTGTTCTGTATTCGCTTGGTACAAAACCTGTATGGAGGCTGAGGTTGAACAGTGTTGCTGGGGGGTGGGGGGAGTGGCTAAATCATGCTTCATCCTATTTAAGACTCATCTGGGAATACTGCCAGGATCCATTGATGCAATAATTTTAGCTGTTGATAGTGTTTTTAGGACTTGATGTTGAATACTAGTTGGAGGTGAGCTACTTTCAGTTATTTCTTGACAGACAGATAGAAGGGAGAGAGGTGTAAAGTTAGAGATGAATTTGTCAGCTAGGTTGGCTATATCTTTAACCTCAGTGTAGGTAACATTATTCACAATCAGATCAGTGCATTGCTGTGTTATGATTTTGAGATTAATAACATAACTAAAAAAATGCCTTGTGATTGTCTTTGGCTTGGGTAGCTATTTTAGACTCAAACTTGGCTCTGGTGGGTCTTATTAAGCTTTTGAGTTCTTTGTTTATTTTGGTGATGAGGGCTGTATCATTCTTGGAGTTACTCATTTTACTTTTGGTCAATATTTTCTTCCTTTTATTGTAAAGCTTTTTGCTATTATGGTTCCATGATGTGGGCTTGTTTCTGGGGTTTGCCCTGTGCTTCTTTTTACAGGGTACAGTGGATATAGTGTGGTGGTATCCATTTCCACATATTCAGTGGAGTTAACTGGGTTTTGTGGGAATTTGAAGCATGTCATTGTATCACTTAAGAATAGGTAGGGTCATTCATAATCAGGCTGAGGAGTGAACAGCTTGAACCTGCTATGCATGGTGCCTGTTCTGTGTAAGTACAGAGGGCATGACTTGTGCTGTCCATGGTGCTGTACTTAAATCTTTGCTCACTTACTCATTGCTTATTCTGTGTCATGTGTGCATTGAACTACCTAGGTGCCTACCTGACTGGTATGGTTAGGCTACCCTGTTTTACATGTCTGAAATGCTGATGTCAGGGTTGGGAGTGTCTGTGAATGGGATCACAAAAGATGATGAGCTTTGTTTTGCTAAAGGACACATGGGCATTCATGCAATGGGCACGTAGATTCAGGAAGCTGCAGTGTTGTATGTTAACTGAGCCCAGCAGTGCCTTCTGTCAGACTGCTGTGCTTCAGTCTGTAATGTCTGGTGTAAATTTTGTCTATGGTAGATATGCATTTTCTTTTGCACAGGTACTCTATCTGATGTGCAAAATACATTTTAAGTACACTGTACAATAAACACTGTGGGCTTTAATAGGAATGAGATGTCTCTTGTTGAATATCACTGTCCCTGATGATCAGTATGATTTCCATATCTGCTAGTACATGTCATGTACACATATTGAGTGAATCATGTTGTATATCAATTTACTGCATGGTTGTATGATTTCTATATCTGCTTGTACATGTCATGTAAAAATAGTGTATGCATCTGCTATGACTGGTGCTATAAGCACAACCATCAAACACTGTTTTCATGCCACAGCCTCCGGCACACACATTGCCCAGTAAGTGACAAGCTCTAAGTGTGATGCACTCTGCTTTGCATCATCTTGGTTGATGCCATCATCTTCCTTGCCATTGGATGTTTGGTACACTGACTGCCATGTTAGTTCATCACCATATTATATGATATATCACAAATGAGAAATATTTTAGTGGCCTTACTTGGAGTAGTCCACACCAAAAGTAACTAGATAACTGACCCTCCCCTTCTGAAGGCATAACACTGCATGCACTAATATTCATGTATGTCGGTACTCATTGTTGTACCTGTCCACCTGTCCTAGACCATTGTATGAGGACAGTGGATTAGGGTAATTATCATAGCTCCCATTCTTTTATGTCCTGGATCAGGGACAGAGACAAAAATAATAAGGGAGATTTGAAACATCAGTGCTGATAATTTTAAAGGTTGAAGTAAAGGAAGTCTGTGACTTTAATGATTGCCATTATTTGTTGACTGTAAGCAACTGCATTCTCTCAAAGGATCACAAGTTTTAGGGGTTACAGATCAAAACTGTGCCTTGGAATAAGGGATGCTGCTGAAAATTGAGGACAGTTGAGATGTATCATCAAAGGCTACATCAAATGATGCCATTAGTGTGGGAGAAAATGTTACATGCATTATATGTATTACATATGTTGTTCATACATTCCCATGCATACTATAATCCTCTACCCCAATACATAAACATTCTTCCCTGTGTGTTTCCCATTCACTGGTGCTTATCTCTACTACGTCGCCTTGCCTGTTTGCACCTACTTACAGAGCTATTCAGATTATGCTTCCTCTCATCAGTAAGATGCTCTTGCAGTAACATCCCATGTGCAGATGCCTGGCATAGATGGCTCATTTGTGGTATGTGCAGCACAAGTCAAGTGCAGTACCTGGACATCTGATATGCATTCATGGTGATTCATTCTCATCAGCACAAATGATGGAGTGATGTTTCTTCCCCAAGCAGCTGTCAACATCAGTGTTGGGAATGAGACCTAAAACCATTGCTGTGAAGCAAACAGTATCATCTAAACCTAACACAGTAATGTCAGATCTGTTAGAATCAACTGCTTTATTTATACCATCTACCTCTGATTATGGAAATTTTTGTTTTGCTATGCCTTTCGTGAGATAGCAGTGCAGGATTTTCAGGCTTTCTGCAATCTGTTCTTTGCAAGTCCACTTCAAGGCATATTTATACAAAATCTGAGTTACCTTCTCCCACACAAAAAAGCCTCAAAAATCAGTATCTAAGACAAAATATGTGGCTTCTCTTAAGATTCAGGAGCTGAAGACTTGAATGAGGAGGATACAAATTCTCCAGCCTCTCTCCCCAGTGACCATAAATCTGTAGAGTACTTTGAATTAATGTGACAGCAGGGTCAGCTGAACCCATCCACTTTCTTCATTTCAGATTACAGAAGATCTGAAGGTCAACCAAATAGTTTTCCTGGGTGGAGCTCTGTGGTGGATGTCCTAAAACACAGTACCAGGGTTATGTAGCAGAAAATAGACATGGAGAACTATTGGCCAAGGAAAGCCAAGCATATTTTTCTGCTCTGAGAGTGTAGTCTATGTACAACTCATAAGAAAGCTACTGTGTGGCACACAATCATATTGTTAATCTCCTCAAAAGACATTCAAGATTGATAGAAGGTCTGTGAAGTATGCGTATGTACCCTGCACTTTATCTTTGTAGTCACTGGTGTATGCAGTGCATTTGACAGAATTTTAATGGAAATTGACGATTGTAATGCACCAGGTACTGGACAGAGGGGTTGCTGGAAGGGCCTTTCAAAGAGAAATTGTTGAAATTGATTACAACTTCCTTAAATATAAATAACCTCTTAATTTATCTTATGTACAGCACACTGGAGGGAGCTGTGACTAGTGTGGATCTGTCGTTTCCATACTCTGATCCTCTTGGCACAAGTTGCACAGTCATCTTTCATTCTGTTTTCTCTGGCTCCCAAATATTTGAGAATAAAGTCCTTGAGCATAATGAGAACACAGAAGAATCAAGGAAAAACCCTGACTATGGGTGTCTCATGTTCTACCCTTCATAACATTTTTTTCTCCAAAATGCAGAGGATCTAACACTGGCATGGCTTTGACTTAGCTTACAGCATAAATTTCAGCAAGGGGCTCCTCGGATCAATACAGGTAACCAGGCTATCATCTAACAGGATCACAGTTTCAGAAGCATGAGCCCCCAGTTTTCACCAGGAGGGTGTGGTACATGGATAAGTGGACAGCGGCAGAACTTCTGCTTTGCCCAACTGTCCCACTCTGAATGCAGTCAGAGCTCAAATGACCACCCCCCCTTCCCCATTTTTCTACCTGGATAGTTATCACAAAGGACAAGTGGAGGAGGACCACAATAACTAGAAGGTACACAGCCCCCTTTCTATTTCAACCTGCTTCCTTCCCTTTAACCCTACCAGACAACTCCTGCTGGTAGTGTGAAATCCAGTATGGCAATCTCTGAAATTTCAAAAATTAAATAGTGATTCTATCTAGAAACTATAAATTCCTAAACTGGATATTATACCTTTAAAGCTTTTTTAGAGGAGGGTCCCCACAACCGATGTGGGGAGCAGCACTCCCCATTCTCCCAGGACTTATATATACTTTCTACAAAGATTGCTGTACCTCAGAGAAAGGGGAATCCTCCAAGATACCTCGATTTCAGAGTTACTATGACCACATTTATTTGTTTCTGTCCCACAGATTGCAGTTAATGTTTATTTATTTATTATTTTATTTTACATTTGTTAACCGGGCTAGTCTCATACTTTCAGTTGGCATCCTTACTGGATGTTGTATTTGATTAAAATTCGACAAAGAAGGAGATCTTAAGCCTGCACAGAAAAGAGCAATCTAAGAAGTCCCTCACATCCAGAAAGGGTTAGGTTATTATTCCAGATATTTTTTTTTAGTTATATCAATAATGGATTTCACTGACTCAGACATATTCCTTCTGAGACTAACCCTTTCCAAGGTCATAATATACTCTGTACTATATTTAACAGAGAAGATTTGATGTTCCTGTTGTGTCATCAAGATGCCCACTTCCACATAAAAGCACCAGTGAGTCCAGCAAGTAACTGCAGTTCCAAGTGTTTGCCAGTTATTATCAGTTCTGAGCTCTGCCCCAATGCATTCACTAAATACATGTCCATGGCTGCATTTCACCAGTGATGCAGAGAGCCATAATAGTCTCTTACCTAGGTGACTGGCTCCTCCTTGTCTAACCTAAAGAAGCTCTGGTTTGTCAAAGGTAGTCCATGCTCAGATTGTTCCTTTCCTTTGATATAGCAGTGAATGTTATGGAGTTTCATTTAGAATCATCTCAGAATCTGATTTTATCATTAGCGGACCGGAGTTCCGCTGTGGCAAACCCTAACTGGGAAAAGCCGAAAGAAGAAGAACAACACTTAAGTTGTTGCTCAGAGTTGAGTACAACTTCCTCAGGGCAGGTAAGTGGCGGTGCAGTCTTCATTATCCCAGAATCTCGCATCACATATAGAGTTGGCCACTTAGCTGCTGAGAATCTGTTTCAATTTTGGACCCATCAGGCATCAGTCATCACAGATGTCTGCTCTAGGGTGGGAGTGTACTACAATGGACAGACAGTTCAAGCTGTATGGACATCTAAGGAATCTGATATTCACAACAGCATACTGGTGAGGTGAGCTGTTCTTCTTATGTAAACAGCCTTTCAAGACTGTACCCTTAAGGAGTGATAGCTGTATATTATGGCAGTATGGCAGTATAGTATATCAGCAGGTCAGAAGAACTAATTTTACCAGTTGTGTCTCGCGGCACTGGCAGTCAGATATCCATATGCCAGAGGAGGGCATCTCTGTAATGAACAGACTCAGTCAGTATCTCCTAATATCTTGTGAGTGGTCTCTGAGCCAATCAATTTTATAGAGGCTGTTCTGTCTATAAGGCAAGATGCAGCATGACCTTTTTAGCATCTCTGACCATTGCCAAATACAAGAAGTACTTTATCCATGATTCCCCCTCCTGAGCATCAAGCGAAGAATGCTTTTTCTCACAAGTAGTCTACTGGCTTCCACTTTTCTTTTCAACTGTTTCATCAGTTGATGATATTCATTCTGAAAGCCAGACTCCTCAATGCCAACATCCTTTTTATAATTTATTTTTGACCCCAACTGATATAGATACCTTACTCCATCTGTACCTTGTATGCTTATATTCTAGTAAGACCCTTTTGTCTCACCAATCCAACAAACCTAATAGCATGGTTTCTCTAATTACACTAATAGCCACCAGCCTGGTCTTTTCAACATGATAGTACAGATCTTTTTTTTTCTTCCCCAAAAACTTCATCTCAAAAGATATTAAAAAAGACAAATGGACCTATTTTTTAAATTTCGACATCCCTTAAAATACTAGCTCTTTGTTCAGGCCCTGCCCCTTCTGTTCCAGACATTTTGGAGATTTTTAATTTTGGACATTAACATTCTTCTATCAAAATTCATTTGGTTATTACCTCCAGTTTTAATTCTGGGCTACACTGTTCTTCTCTTGTTTCCCCCTAAAGGTCTGAAATGCATTCTTGTTTAGAACTTTTCATATCAGGCCCTCCTCCATTAATGCTGGAAATTTGCTGTTTCTGTGGCTGAAGTACCTGCCCTGGAAGACCTTCTTTTGGATGACTACTATATCTTACTATTTCACAAAGAGGATAGCATTTAGACACAGTCCCTCTTTTATGCCTAAGTGGTCATGGAGACTGTCGCTCTCCTACTATGGACACAATGGAAGAGTCTGCATGGGTTTTGTTTAAGCAGCTTTATTCTATACAAACACATCACGATAGACGTTTACTGACTTTAACTTAATTAATTTATATACAAACTAACTACTGCAATCATGCATGCTCTCTCTCTGGGTGCTGTCTCAAAATGGCACTAGGAATAGCACGTGTCTAGCATTTATACGTGCACACACAGGCTTTGATGTGCTTCTTAAAGACACAGCACACATCACATATGCACTCTGATTTATGTCCTCCCTCTTTGAGAAAATAGATTATAAAACATTATGAATCTATTTGACATGCAGAAATCACAGGTAATTCTTTGTCATGAATTTCTACAAGGTTTTATATATATATATATATATATATATATATATATATATATATATATATATGGTTTACTATCAAATTTTCAAATGTAACTCCATCGACTGCACTTTTGTCGAACCGGAAAGTCAAACACGGCAATGTCAAACTCCAAAAGCCAACCTAGAAATGGGTTTTAACATGGGTCGAGATAGGTGTTCACTGCTATAGCTGAACTACAAACCTCATCCCTATCTCGACCCATGTTAAAACCCTTTCCTAGGTTGGCTTTTGGAGTTCAACATTACCGTTTTCAACTTTCCGAGTAACGGTGAGTGTGGAAGAGAGGTGAAGAAGAGGGTACAGGCAGGATGGAGTGGGTGGAGAAGAGTGTCAGGAGTGATTTGTGACAGACGAGTACCTGTAAGAGTGAAAGGGAAGGTCTACAAGAGGGTAGTGAGACCAGCTATGTTATATGGGTTGGAGACAGTGGCATTGACAAAAAGGCAGGAGTTTGAGCTGGATGTGGCAGAGTTAAAGATGTTAAGATTTGCAGTGGGTGTGACGAGGTTGGACAGGATTAGGAATAAGTATATTAGAAGGTCAGCCCAGGTTGCAAGGTTTGGAGACAAAGCCAGAGAAGCAAGATTACGTTGGTTTGGACATGTGCTGAGGAGGGATGCTGAGTATATTGGGAAAAAGATGCTAAGGATGAAGCTACCAGGTAACAGGAAAAGAGGAAGGCCTAAGATAAGGTTTATGGATGTGGTAAGAGAGGGCATGCAGGTGGTTGGTGTGACAGAGCAAGATGCAGAGGAAATGGAAACAGGTGATCTGCTGTGGTGTCCCCTAACGGGAACAGCCGAAAGAAGATGATGATATATATATATATATATATATATATATATATATATACACACACATATATATATATATATATATATATATACACACACACACACACACACACACACACACACACACACACACACACACACACAGTCAAGTCCATGATGCTGCGTATTTCACACTTGGTTTAGATATTCATCCATAACGTGACATAAAAATAGGAATTGGATTTAGCAACTGGAACAGTCTCTTCGCAATGTTTGACTTTTGGAGTTTTCAGAACATCTTTAGGAGTGGAATCAGAAGTTTTAACACATGCTAAGATGGAAACAACATCTAGTTCACTCTGGGATTCAGAACCTACATCACAGAAGCAATGTTTGATGATTATGATGATTCTAGTACAGGAAGAAGATGTCTACAATTCCTCTGATACTGTACACCCTCGGATTCTATAAGGTAGGACCTTGGCTCAGAACAAATGCCTGTAATCTGACCAATCTGGTCACAACCCTTTGCTGTTTGTATTCTCACTGTTTCTCCTTCCCTCAATGGACGAAGTAATCTGCTCAATTTGTAATAACCGGACTTCTGGATGGTACGCTTCTTGTATAATTGAGCTTTGATGGTTTTATTGTTCTTAGCTTTAGGCCTTAATAAACTAGAACAAATAGGTAGCATAGTTATGGTTTGCCTGGAAAGAAGTCTTTGAGCAGATAAGCCAAGAATATCATCACGGAGTATGTTTCTGAGATTAAGCAAATTCAAAAATACAGCTGTGTTATCATGCCTTGACCTTTCAAGTAATTGCTTTTCACTCTGCCGTGCACGTTCAGCTAGACCATTTGACTGCGGATATGCAGGACTGCTAGTGACATGTACAAAGTCCCATTCTCTTGCAAATTTCTGAAATGACTGACTAGTAAATTGAGTACCATTGTCAGAAATTACTTTGTGTGGACTACCATGGACTGAGAAATTACATTTCAACTTAGTAATGACAGCAGTGGAAGTTAGATTAGGTAATAGATTAATCTCAAACCAATTTGAATAAAAGTCTACCAATACTAAATAATTTTGATTGTTCCACTCAAAGATGTCAGTTGCAATGGTTGACCAAGGTAGTTCAGGACCTGGACTTAGCTGAAGTGGTTCTCTTTGCAAATGCGATCTAGTACTATTGCATACTGAACAAGAAGAAAGTACTTTACCAATGTCTTTTGGTAATGAAGGCCAAAATACCAATTCTCTCGCTCTTCTCTTAGTGTATGTGGAACCTAGGTGACCACACTGCAAAATCTGGATATATTCTTGCTGTAAGGAAGCAGGAACAACAATTTTAGGACCTTTGAAAATAATGCCGTCTTCCATCAACATTTCATCTCTGCAAGGAAAATCGTTTTGCACTTCAGGTGGTACACTAGATTGCTTTGACGGCCATCCAACATTAATGTAGTGATTGAGCTTTTGCAAAATTGAATCAGCTTTTGTGTGATCTCTTAACTCATCAGGTCTAGTGGTAGAAAAATTATGCACTGCCAACATGTCAAAGTCAAAATTCTCTGCATTAAACGGTTCCATTTTATTTCTGGGCAATCTGGATAAGGTATCAACCAGACAGAGCAATTTGCCTTTCATACAGATCATTTTGAAATTGTACTTTTGCAATTTGAGCATCATTCTTTTAATCTTGCTGGAGCAGAATGCATATGCTTCTTTAGAATAGTAACTAGAGGTTGATTGTTTCAAGCTGAATAGCTCAACCATAAATATAATCATGATACTAGTAATATGCATATAATTTTGCCAAAGGTTATTTCTCAATTTGAGCATATTGCATCTCGGTTTGGGTAAGTGTTCTAGATGCATAGGCTACTGGTCTACCATCTTGAAGTAAAACTGCGCCAAGACCAAATTTTGAAGCATCACAGGAAAGAATGACTGGGTTGTTCACATCATAGAATCTTAATGTGGTGGGGTAGCAATTTTCTGCTTAAGGTCTTCAAATGCCTTCTGGTGATATTCTAACCATGACCATGAAACATTTTTGCATGTAAACTCCCTGAAATCTGGTATAAACTTGCCTAAATAGTTGACCATGCCTAGGAAATGCTGTAGAGCTTGAACATTGTCTGGTGCTGACATCTCAAAAATATCTTCTTGCTTGGTCGGGTCTGGTCTTAAGCCTGTACTGGTAAATAAATGGCCTACATACATAACTTCTGGAAGTCTGAATTTGCACTTCAGAGGACTGAGCTTCAAGTTTATTTCATGTCCTCTGTCTAAAACTCTCTTTAGATTTCTCTCATGCTCAGCTTCACCATTGCCTCCAAGCAGTAAATCATCTATTATTATAGCACAAGGATAACCTGAAAAAAAATGTGCCCCATTGCACACTGAAACACTTCACTTGCAGAATTTATTCCAAATGGCATCCTTAGGAATCAATCTGTATCTGCCAAATAGAGTACCAAAAGTGGTTAGAAATGAGAATTTGCGATCAAGCATCACTTGCCAAAATGAACTCTTTGCATCCAAAGCAGGAAAAACAGTGGCATTCAGTATTAGAGCTGCAACCTCTTCAACTGTGCTCATTGGATGATAGAGTCTCCACAGTGCTTTGATCAAATCTCTTGTGTCAATATTTTGTCTGAGCCATTTTTGTGAGCTGCCACCATGGACGATACCCCTTCAGTTGGTTCTGTGACTGGACAAATCATACCTTGCTGCACCATTTTATCCAACTGAGTTTTAACTTTATCTTGTGTACCTTTCAGAACTCTTCTTTCTGGTCTGACCACTGGAGTGACCTCTGGGTCTAACTTCATGGAATACACAACTGGATGTTTGCAAAACTTATCATCGAAAACATCAGCATACTCTGAGAAAATGGCTTTGGAAAAAATTGAACTAGGAGATGCACTTGTGTAATGAACTTCTTTGGTAAAAGAAAACAGACTCATTCTCAAACTATTTCTGAGACCCAATAAAAACTGTACTGATCTTCAGACTACATAGAATAACAAGTTGTAATAGCTCTTGGCCAAATAACATGAAACCATCACTGAGCCTTTTGTAAACAAATGCCTCTCTAATGTAATATTTGTCTGGAGGTTACACATTTCTCTGAACTTGAACTTCAAACACTCAGGGTCTTCCCTCAATTCAGCCTGTACAAACAATATGACAATTTTTAGCTTCTCCTTCATATACTGCTGGTGCATACACAAATGAACGCTCTCTTTCTATGGCCTCTGACCCAGCTAGGTTTAGCAAAATGAATGCCCTGGTGTATGCACCTTTGTCTGCATAAGGTGCTTATATAAAAATACTGTATTCTTGCAAAAATATTCTCCAATTCTCTGCAATATTCTGATCAAATACAAGAGGTAAGGTCTTTTGAAATCTTTCTGCCATATTGACACATACCAGTGAAGAGTTTTGCAAATATTATATTATTCACATACACATATGCCAGAACTTTATGCCAGTATCTGTAACTTTGCACTTCTGAAGTTATACTTTTGGCCTTTCAAAATCATGCAGTTGGGCTTATTCTCTGAAACAACTCTCTCAAGCACTGTAAAATTCTTGAAATTACCGTATTGCAAGAAATCACCTCTTACCAGTGTAAGAAACATATCAAATAACTGTACAATGCTCTGTGTAGCGGATTTTGTGAAATAAGTCTCTAGGGCATTGTAATTCTCTTGAAATTATTGTTCTGCTAAAGTAATTTACCATCATTTTAAAAAGCATTTCAGATAACTGTACAATGCAAATAAACTGGGCAAGAGAAGCTCTAATTCAATAACATTTCAAAGTAATTGCACTTTGCGAATAAACTGTACACAACACACTGAAGTCTCCCCAAAATGGCAGTAACTTGCTAGGCACCTCTTTACAGTTCAAGAAACACTCTGTAATGGCGGCACTTTACGAATAGACATACCCAGCACAATAAACTTTTCGAAATGGCTGTATTTTAACTGTACTTCATGAAATAGTTGCACTTTGCACATAAGAAACTCTTTAGAATACATACACAGTAATAAGCACACACTGTAAGCACTTTTATACACTTTGAAATACTTCAGATAACTTTAGATGTTAAGTTGTCAAACTCGCCTTCATTCTTGCTGGATGGGTTCGGAGTCGATCCTTGGCTCTGACTCGGCACTTGCTAAGCTCGAGAACTCATTTTACCAGCTCGAGGCAACCCTATATCCCATGATGCAAGGCGTGACTACCTCAGATCTCGTTTGCCGCTTCACGAAGAGGTCTACTTTTTACCAGCTCAGGTAAAGTTTCAATTTCTTAAAGATTAGTCAGGGTTTTCTCCCTTATTTCCTATTTGTCCTTTATTGGGTATATTATTTATACTTATACGTATCTCCTACCCTATATTCCCTTTACATTAGGAGTTATTTCCTTTCTTCAGGCCTTAAGCCTCCCTGTCAGTTAATTCCTGTCAGATTGTGTGTGTGTTTTTGGGGGTTAACTGTGTGATTGTTGTGTGTCTGTCTGTTTTTGGACATTATTATGTCTAAAGAGGTAAAGGTCTCAGGCTTCAAGAAGTGTGAATCGTGCTGTCAGAAAATGTCTCTGACAGACGGTCACACTTCTTGTGTGTATTGCCTGGGGCCTTTACACCTGCAGGACTCCTGTGCCATTTGTCACTCCTTTAGCCAGAGAGTCCTGCAGGAACGAAGAAATAAATTAATTCTTCGTGGCTTGTTAAAGCCAAAGGGTTCTCCGACCAAGGCTGGGTCGGTTAAACCCTCTAAGCCATCTAGAGCCCAGGCTGTAATTTCTAAGCCTTCGGCTGTGGCTCCGACTCCTTCAGAGTCGAGATCGGCTCCGACTGGAGCCGATCTTTTCACTTTGGAGGTTGTTGTGTCGGCTCTGTCCAGCTCTGACACACAAATACCCATTACTTTGTCGGCTCTGGCCGGAGCCGATGTGTCTTTATCCAGTATTGGAGCCAAAGTCTTGGCTCCATCTGGAGCCGAGGGATGGCTCCATCCAGGAAGAGATCTCAGTCTCCTTCCCTGGAGTCGATTCGTTCGGCACTGGGATCTCCTCTTTTGTCGGAGCGGAGCCGATCTTCAAGATCGTCCAGGCTGTCAGACTATGATTTAGAGAGGGTGGTAAGCAGACTGTTGAAGTCACAGGCACTAGCCCAAATGCTCCATAGCCCATCTCAACAGACATCTGCTATTTCTCTTCCGCCCGAACTTCCTACTACGACTCTCCTCCAGAGTCCGGAGCTCGGAATGGTGACCTTGGAGCCGATACTTCCCTTCGGCTCCGATCTCCTCCATGAGACCTTCGTTGGTGGGATCCGGTCGTCGAGTCTCCCTTGTCGGCTCCGAGGGGGCAAGTGGCATCGGACCCTTGTCCGACCCTGCTCTCCCTGTTGGAGCTTCGGCATTGGTGAGCTCAGCACCGACATCTGCTTGAGCCTTCTCTTTTGGTGGGATTCCTGTTTCAGTCTTCTGGCCTCCCTGGGAGAGGAGCCTTCGAGGTGATGAGGAGTGTCCTAGCCCCCGAGCTAGGTCAACGGTCTATCCCTTTAGCTCCTCCTTCTTCGGTGCCTGTTGATGTCTCTTGCTCCCAGACCCAGAGATCCATCCCCCCAGGTTTCCCCATTGGGAAGAACTTCCTCTTCCGAGGTTTCTCCTGATCCTGCAGCAGAACCCCCGCGTAAGAGGACGTGTAAGAGGAAGCACACAGACGCCCCTGAGTCTACTACATCAGATACTGACTTAGATGAGTCGGAGGGTTCCCCACGGTCCCCCTCTGAGGATGTCTCTTTTTCAGACATCCTGGAACTCCTTAAGCAGAGGGGGAACTGGCCTTCCATTGACCCCTCCGAGGATGAGTCGGTATACCTGGAGGCTTTCGGATCTCGACCCTCCACCTCCTGGGTGTCTCCGCACCCACTCATGCAAGTAGTGGCTCAGAAGGCGGGCAGCCTTCTGTGGAACCAGTTCCTAGGAGGCCCTCCAAATTCATTACAGCCCCTGCAGACAAACAGTTTCTTTCTCCCTATTGATGCTATGCTGGTGGTGATCCTTCTGTGCCTGTCCATCCTCCTAATAAGGATTCTAGGACCATGGATAGAGTGGATGTTTTCTTCAGCGACCTTTGCTATGCTCGCTGAACTACCTTTGTCACTTTACCAGGCTTCAGAGATATTCTCAAGGAACTAGGTGAAGGGTTCAGGATCCTTCGCAACTGGGGCTCAGGAAAAATTGCCTCACAGCTAGGAATCCTCAATTCTTTGACTAACTCCTCCATGCGGCTCATTTCTTATGCAGCCGAGGCACAGGAGTGGCACTTAGGCCAGGCCTGGATGCGGCTTTGTAATTTTGCAGACCCTTTAAGGCGTCCTTCACCATTACCCCCTTTGATGGTTCGGCTTTGTTCGGGCTGCAGGTGAAGGATACATTGACCAGGTGTGAGCAAGACGGCAAGACCCTTTCTGCCATAGGAGTCCATTTTCCACCTTCAAGACCCTATCCAAAGGGTCAGAAGAGGAAAATGTGGTTCCAGAATCTCAAGGAGTCACGCCAGACACACGTGGTCAATTTACCCCAGAGGCAAAGGGGTAATATAGGGGCAGAGGGGTCCACAGAATCAGGGTAGCAGGGAGACTCTCCCTGATAAACCCTTCCAGCATCCCTGAGGTGTTGCCCGACTGCCCACCCTTGGAGGCAGTCGGGGGAAGATTGTCGCTGTAACCAATAGCCTGGTGTTCCCTCTCTCAAGACAAATGGGTACAGTCGATCATATCCGAGGGCTACAATATCCCTTTTGAGAGGTATCCCGTTCCTCATCATTCCCTTCCAGACGTCTCACCCGGTCTAAGGGAATTGGCAAAACAGGAGGTATCAAAACTCCTAGCAAAAAGAGCCATCCAAATAGTGCCAGCAGACCAAGTAGGATCCGGCATCTACTCAAGATTCTTTTTGGTCCCCAAAAGGACGGGAGATTGGAGACCAATTTTAGACCTCAGCAAACTAAACAAGTTTGTCAAGAAGGCAAGGTTCCGGATGGTCATGCTTCAGTCCATTCTACCCTTTTTGGGCAAGGACAACTGGATGTGCTCAATAAACCTTCAGGATGCGTACTATCATATAAAGATTCACAGGCGCTCCAGAAGGTTTCTCCGCTTTCGGCTGGGGTCCAGTCACTTTCAATTCAGAGCCCTGCCCTTTGGCCTCACTACAGCCCCCAGAGTGTTTACCAAATGCATGGCAGTGGTTACGGCTCATCTGAGACGTTAAGGATTCCAGGTGTTTCCATATCTAGATGACTGGCTCCTATCCGCCACCACCAGGCATCAACTTCTCAAGGCCAGAGACTACACTCTGCAAACCTGCAAGCAATTGGGGATTTCAATAAACTTCGAAAAATCTTCTCTGTCACCTTGCCAATCTATTACCTTTATAGGCGCAGAATTAAACACTGTCAGCATGTCAGCCAGACTCACAGAACAAAGAATTCTGGATATTCAGAAGTATGTTCGGATCATTACTCAGCAAGAAGATCAGAGCCAGATTTGTCCTGAAGGTTCTGGGTCTTATGGCTGCGGCCATTGTTCTTCTGCCATTAGCCCACTTCCACATGCGTCTTCTGCAGTGGATGTTGTTCGCTCAATGGTCATTCCAGCAACTCCCCATGAGTCACGAGATTTTTGTCACGCAGTCGTGCAAGAGTCATCTAACCTGGTGGATGTCTTCTCCTCTGCTCCATCAGGGCCGACTGTTTCTTCCCCCAGTTCCGGTTGCCACAGTCACTACGGATGCCTCTCTGATCGGGTGGGGGGGCATTATCAGGGCAGGATGGTCCATGGGACTTGGCAACCCATAGAATACCATCTGCACATAAATGTCCTAGAGATGAGAGCAGTGCTTTTAACGTTGCAAGCCCTCAACAACTTTCTTCCCCTGGGGACTATTGCAGTTCAGACGGACAACATGTCTGTAATCTGGTATATCAACAAGCAGGGCGGGACCAGGTCCTACCCACTGTGTCGAGAAGCTCTCAGACTTTGGCAATGGGCAATCTCCTCTCATCGGTTTCTGATAGCAACGCATATCCCCGGGAGATCCAACCTCTTAGCGGACAGACTGAGCAGAGCTATTCTCATGCCACACGAGTGGTCTCTCAAACAATCGGTAGTGGACGAGATTTTTCAGAAGTGGGGCTTCCCTTCCTGCGACCTTTTTGCTACACCCCAAAACAGCAAATGCCTGGACTTCTTCACCCTCTTTCCTCTACCAGGCCATTCCCCGAGAGACTCTCTAATCCAGGATTGGCCCCGGGGACTTCTGTATGCTTTTCCTCCATTTCCACTGATACCACAAGTTATTCAGAAAGCTACCATATTGAGAGCCAAGATGATCCTCATTGCCCCTTACTGGCCTCGACAAATTTGGTTTCCGTCCCTGCATCGTCATCTCCTGGCCCAGCCTTGGCATCTGGACCCAGTTCCAGATCTTCTGACCCACCAGTCGGGTCAACCGCACCGGGCCATTCATTCTCTCAACCTCACTGCTTGGTTGCTCCACTTCCTTCCTTAGCCAGGCTTCCTATGATCTCTAACCCTGTTAGGAACATCATAGTAGCTTCTCTAAAGTCCTCCAACAGAAAGATTTATACTAGTAAGTGGAAACGTTTTTCTTTCTGGGCGAAGTCCAAACACATAGATCCCTTTACTGCCCCACTGCATTCAGTTTTGGACTTCTTAGCAGAGATTTTTCAATCGGGGTCTTCTTCTTCTACAGTAAAAGTCCAATTGGCAGCAATCTCTAATTTTCATGTTGGGTTAGCGGATCAAAGCATTATGTCCCACAAGCTTTGCAAAGCCTTTCTGAGAGGTATATTTCTCCTGAAGCCTCCAATCAAAGATCCTCCTCCGCAATGGGATTTGAATTTAATGCTGGCATCCTTGATTCTACCCCCATTCGAACCGGCTGCTACATGCTCCTTAAAGTTTCTTTCTTGGAAAACAATTTTCTTGGTTGCTGTTACTTCAGCTAGAAGGGTTTCTGAACTTCAGGCCCTCTGTGTCCGTTCACCTTACTTGGTTTTTCACAAAGATAGGGTGTCTTTAAGAACTAATCCATCTTTTTTGCCCAAAGTTGCTTCCCAGACGAATCTTAACCAATCTATTGATTTGCCAGTTTTTTTCCCTAATTATTCAAACAAAGCTGAACAAAATCTTCATTGCTTAGATGTCCATCGTCAGCTCAGATATTATTTGGACAGAACTAAACAATTCAGAAAATCTGATCAACTATTCCTTTCCTATGCAGAGAACAGAAAGGGTCTCCCAGTCTCTAAAGTGACCTTATCCAGATGGCTGTCTTCTATCATTTCTTATGTTTATCATCTTAGAGGCAAGCAACTATCCTCAAAACCAAGAGCACATTCTACCAGGAGCCTGTCCACATCCACAGCCTTTCAGGACAGGCTACCTATTGACACCATTTGTGCAGCAGCCACTTGGGCCACTCCTCACACCTTTGTCTCTCATTACAAATTGGACTTGGCCTCCAGGGACAGGGCTAGGTTTGGTTCCACAGTTCTCAAGAGTCTGTTCCATTGAGCCACCCAGGATAGAGGTGCTAGGGATGCGGTTCCATCCAGCAAGAATGAAGGCGAGTTTGGCAACTTAACATTTAGAAGTTATGTACATACCATAACGTTCCATGTTAGTTGTCTTCTCTCCCTCCTTCCCCCTGGCCTGGACTGATCTTGAGGTTGTACCTTCCTTTTGTTGGGGGTGTGGTCACTCTTTCCAAGAGTTCCCAGTAGGAAGAGTCATTATTGTTAGTGGCTATTGGCCTAGTTTCTCCTACAGTTAGTAATTTTCTTCCTGGGGAAGAAGTGTTTTTGGCAGGGTTTTCTTCTAGCTACCAAACGAGATCTGAGGTAGTCACGCCTTGCATCATGGGATATAGGGTTGCCTCGAGCTGGTAAAATGAGTTCTCGAGCTTAGCAAGTGCCGAGTCGGAGCCGAGGATTGGTTCCGAACCCATCCAGCAAGAAAGAAGGTGAGAGAAGACAACTAACATGGAACGTTATGGTATGTACATAACTTCTAATTATCCCTTTGATGCTCTGCAATCCCTTTTCTAACACCATATTGCTCTCCTACTTTGGACACAATAGAAGAGTCTGTGTGGGTTTTGTTTAAGCCGCTTTATTGTATACAAACACATCACAATAGAAGTTTCCTGACTTTAACTTAAGTAACTTTTATATAAACTAACTACTGCAATCATGCATGCTCTCTCTCTCTGGCTGCTCTCTCAAATGGCGCTAGGAATAGCACATGTCTAGCATTTATACATGCACGCACAGTCTTTGACGTGCTTCTTAAAGACACAGCATGCATCAAATATACACTATGATCTGCAGAGACAAACCTAACCTATCCTATAAATCTACATGTTATTCCCATATATTCTAAGAATAGGGAGCATTTTCTTACTATATGGACATCTTGAGTCAACTTGTATATAGGACCAAGACTTGTAAGTTCAGTCTTTACAAATGGCTATCATTCTGCATCTAATTGTGGTCTGATAAGATTGGTAAGTACCTTGCAATCACTCCAAATGTCCACTCTAAAAGAGTGGTGGCCACTTTTGCCTCTTCCTTCTGTAATCCTTCCTTGGATGGTATCTGTGCAACAGCAATGTAGACTTCTAAGACACAAAAAGCTGCATGCAATCTCCAGATCTGTATCTTTATTTGGAACAATAATCTGTGATATGTTTTCACACAGATATCCTGTCAAGGAAATCAACTAGGAACTTTGTTTTTCTAGTCTTGAAAGATGGACCTCACCTTACCATATATGATATTAATGTATTTGCTATAATGATAGATATGTAAGAAAAAGGTCCACCCTCTGTGACTTGCCTTCCTTTCATCCCCCACATTTGGTGTAACTGCTCTGGGATCTCCTTTTATCCTTTCTTCATGTTATCTTCTATACTGCTAAAGTGCTCATGTAAAAGTATCCACAATATATGAAAAAGGGGAAGATTTCCAGGCAGCATGAGAAAGTGTCATATGCCGAACAAGAGCTATAGCAAGGTTGATAGCCATCCTGGACAGTGCCCTAATTTGGGCTTCCACCCTCAGATTGAAGTCAATGAATAAAAAAGTCCTCTCAAAATGGAAACCAAAACACAGAAGCAAATATCTTTATCACAGATGAGGACAAATAAAGTTTTGTCAGTAAAGAGTTGTTATGTTTCTTCATAATAGCCCTTTGTCAGTGCTGTTAAACACCTTTGCCAAAATTCAAACACTGAATGACAACCATTTAAGCAGCTGTGATGACCACTTTATCTACAGTGCCAACCAAGCCCGCTAACAGGGGGCACCAACTCCCTTTTCTCCTCTCTTCCCTTGGCTGCAGCATCAGTTCCAATGGTTATGGAGGATAAACAGTCTTCCTACAGATTTAGCGATATGGTAAATAAATAACCTTCAGTTTTATTTGCTTTGACTATTGCTTTTCATCACTGAAAGCTATGGGTAAACCTTAGTAAAATCAAACTTCAAGTCATTGTTTTGTACTACATTAAATGCTAACTCATTTAGATTATACTCAGTTCTGTGACTAGTAAGACATAGGTGGATTGCTTTCCACTAACCCACATTAAAAGACAACCCTTATTCACACATCTCCCTAGTTTCCTTAAATCATTAAGAATTTTCTCTTTATCCAGAATCACCATGCCAAGATTTGGATAATCACCAATCTGATATGAAATCATAAAAAAGAATAGGACACAAGATGGACAGTACTGTTGTCCATCATTTTGATATCAGCCTAGCTGTCTCTGCTACCAGCTCCTGAAACATAAGCAACAGCTCATCCTTTGTACTTTCTGTCATTCAAATACTGAAATCCACTACTTTATCCTACTTATTAATGTTGCACAGAATCAGCAACATTGTCACCCACACCATTAATAACTGTAGCTACTATTCATTCCAAAATGTCTAGTCCATTTCACTCATAAAAAATCCAGGTATCCAGAAATTCTTACACCACAGAAACCGTCAATGAAAGGTCTACCATAAATGTAGAATTCCTTAAAATATTGAACTAGTCAGAAGTTCTAGAATTAAATGCACATCCAAAGTGCATGAGTGCATGAAATAAGGATATTTCAGAATAATTATAAATAAATTCCATTAAAAGTCCTAAACATTTGTGGTTATGTCTGAAGCAATTACACACCCTACGTACAGGAAAGTGCCCAGTGTTTGATCTCAGTCAGCCTGAAGCTAACACAGTGAAAGCCTTGTGCAAGATTCCTGATACTGAGAGACAAAATAGGTTCATAGGCTCATAGGTTTGGTGATCAAGCTCAAGACCTTTTGACCTTAAAGGAATCTGATTCCCTGGCTACTGTTTTGAAGCTTGCAGCTGTCCATGTAGTTTTCCAGTTCATTTTTGAATGTATGAGTTGAAGGACTCCATTAAATTGAGTGAGGGAGTTTACTGCATAGGTATGATAGTCTTTGTGATATGAAGTTGTCACATTTCATAGTACAGTTGATGTTAATTTCTACTGAAGAGTGTCCTGATGAGTTCAGGTCACCAGGAATGTATTCTAAGCAAAGAACTTCAAAACGTACTGGATCATTTAATGCTCTATATGTCAGGCATAGATCTTCTCCAGGAAGATGGGCAGACACCGAGAAGAGAGAGAGAGTTGCTGTAGTCTTTCACTATAAGAAAAACTCTGAAGCCCTTCAGTTTTGCATGTGAGGATCATTGTACGTTGTCCAAATGCACAAGATGGCAAATATCCCCTCCTGAAGAATGGTAGCACAAGCCACCAGCAATCCCTCCCTGTCACAAAAAATGGTCTTCTGCTGTGAGTTGAGGAGCAGAGCAAAAAAAAAAAAAAAAAAGATTGCAAGTCACAATTCACCTTTATTTTCTGAGCAAATCCCAGATAGAGTGCCTGATGTAGTACTTCCAGCCCCCCCCCCATAGTATAATCACTGGAACCCTACTCATAGCATAATAGCAGGATAATTTCAGTTTATAGTAAGGCCAGCTATCTTTCTAAATCTATCCATAGTGTCTTTGAGCCTCACTAGGGTGTCTGTCAGACCTGGGAACAGCAATGGACATTCATTTATATAAAAACAAGGACTTTGTTAATTGGGCATCAGGTATTCTAATGATCAAATGTGGCAGATGTGTGAAAATGTAAAGGCCTCTTTACAGATTCCACCACTAATAGAAAAAGTGAAAAGAGAAAGAGAACATTGTTTCCTTGTCCTGTCCCAAGAGGAAAATGTTGAATACAGACCCTCACAGAAATATTAGTGTAGGGAAGAATTACTGACTGACAACATTTAGTACCTTACTCCATCAACCAAAACACATCAGACACACATCAATTGAAGCTAATGGATATTTGACCAAAATCTTAGAAGAGCACCTTTTCTCTTGGTGATGCAATTTGACATGACATTCAAGGTATACCGGATCAAATCAGGACTTAAATGCCATTTCATAAAACCATCCTGCATCAGTCCAGTTAAACCCGGCAAAACCAACTTCAACCTATTATACAAAAATCTTTATGAAAATCTTGATATCATGATGTATTATTGAAAGAGGGTGGTAATTGTGTACCTGCATAAAGTCCTTCCAATGATTAGGAAAAACTAATCATTCATTCTCCCACTCATCTACATAAAATTCTATCAGGTCTTCCCCTTTTTATAGTAACAACTGATAGAACTCCTGGTGACTCAGTTGAATCAGTGCTTTTTTAATGAAGTTCACCATTTTATGAATTTCTGATGTGGAAGTCTTCCAAAACTTCCTCTTGTTGTAGTAGTAGCTTGGGTGTATTATGGACCAACTGGTTCATCTTTCTTCCACACCTCTGTAAAACTACCTTTATCTGCTCATTCAGAGTATAACTCCATGTAAAACATCTCAAACGCTCCACTCACAGCAGAAGAGTTATATAGCAGGAGTTCATATGGCCCACAAATTAACACTCCATCATTGTTCACAAACCTCCTCACCAAGAAATGGGAAACATCTTCCAGAATGTATTTATGTAATATTTTTTTTTATTTCATATCATTTTATTTATTTATGTTTATATTAATGCGTTCTTGGTCGGTTTGCATATATGTCATGTGCTCATATGTTTCAGACCAATCATTCATTATAGTAAAGATTGGGTTATAAAAAAATATGAGAAACATCTTAACTACTTTTCATATCTACCACTCATGTCTTATTACTTAGCTGATATAAAGCAAGTTGTTAAGACTCAGTGTCTATTTTTCCTAGTCATGTTTCAAGTATTACTAGTTTGTGGTTTGCTGCACCTTACATTGCAGGGTACTCTTCTGCAAATACCTTAATTCCTTTTCTGTCTTCCTGAACTTTCCCAACCTCTGCTTTTTATAAAAAACAGCCAACATCAATCAATATACCTCAGACTACTCTCTTATATGTTTCCCATTTAGTCTCAAAAAATGTATCTCCCCCTGCTTGATCATTCTGCATGCATTGTCTCCCTGCTCCCCTCAGCCTCACTATCACCTTTGAGTCTTGGAGCAACCTGGGTGCATCTCACCGCAGATGTCAATCCCAACCACATTCCTCATTCAGATATAGCATGGAAGAAACTGCAGAATGATCAGAAAGGAAAAATGTTCCAGTTCTAGCATTTACATGTCCTAGGCGTAAGGAAGGAGGAAAGTGTTTTAGCAGCTCCATGGAGCAGAGTTTTCTGACCAGTATGTGCATTCTCCCTTACAGCTGTGCTGCTGTCTGAAGATGTTTACTGTCAGAGAGGTACTGATGAAGCTGAACAAACGTTTCAGCTTTTTTATTACTCTGTGTGGCCTACTACTCTGTGACTAGCTGAAATGAAAAATAATTTGAAATCACTCCCAAATTGTCTGCATATTTGAAGGCAAGTGACATAAACCCTCTGTCTGTAGTTGAAAAAAATCTGGGACATCAGTATTTAAGTTGTAAGGATTTATAATGATGTATCTAGCTGCCTGCATTTCCATTAGTACCCCCCCCCCTGGTTTATTCCAATTGAAAATGCAAACATTATTCTTTTTCCTGTTCCTAACAAAGTATTATTAAACAGCTCATGTTTAGCACAATTTGGCTTTGAATCTATAAATGAGAGTTAAAGTATTCTAATATTTGTTCATATCTCACATGGATAGGAACAAGAAGTAAATGTCCCAGTATAGCCTTGTTCTGCTTATTTCTGATTTCTTCATGTGTAAAACATAAAGACTAAAAACTACCATGGGATGGTAAGGATAAGCGTTTTCAGATAATCAAAGATCAATAGCCTAGTAAGTACCTGTGAAAACTTTTCCCCGGATTCTCAAAAGCTTGCACGGAGTGCAAGAGCTCAAGCAGGCAATATGTCTCCCGTGAGATCCAGGAACAGCCCGCAGGGACGTGCATGAGCGCTCCTGCACTAATCTTGCACGGACTAAGCCCTGGTATGCAAATCACCCCATTTGCAGGTGATATCCATGCAAATGAGGTGATTTTGCAATCCAGGAAGCTCGCAACAGTCCGTGCAAGACTAGTGCTATCTGCAGAAATGTACTCGGTTAGTAACCGAGTACATTTCTGCAAAATCCAAAACGGAGCAGTGACAGCTCCACTTAAAGGCTGTGTATCAAGTAGTAAACATGCCAATGGCCAAGTATAAGGCCATTGGCATTGCAAACAAAACAAGAAAAAAATACTTTTATTTTTTTTACCTGATCTCAGCTGTTTAAGCGTAGGTCAGCAGCACGCAAACGGGATCGGGGGGGGGGTAATACAATAAACCTAAAGCATTCTAACTAAAATCAGTATTCTGCCATGCAAGTCAATGGCAAGCAGAAGACAACCTGGCCAGTAAGTAGTGGTTGCTAATGGGGGAGGCTCAGTGTGAGACATGTAACTATGCATTAGCAGGAAATCCTATGCAAATGAGGGGAAGGATAGTGAATCCCAGTTTTCCCCAGGATGTGAGTCAGGTCCCAACAGTGTAAGGAGGTAGGTGACATCATGGGGGCTGTGTCAGGCATACTGTAAGCGGATTGGAGCCTGGTGGCATAGGTTTGCTCCTAGCTTAGCACAGCTAAGCTAGGGGGTGTGTCTAAACCTGCCTAGCACTCTTTACAAAGCCTAAGCAGGTGTGCATGCCGCGCACCGTGTTTTACAGGAAGAGAAAAGAAGTTAAACCAAGAAATAGCAGCAGTGTGCACATTTGTGCACTCGACGCAGTGCACACATAGGCTTAAACAGGGAGGCAATGGGAAGGGAAAACAGCAGTAGGAAGGTAATCAAGGAGAACTAGCGTAACTGGCAGGTGAAATGTATCAGAATCAGCCAATTACACAGGCAGCAGACCAGCACAGCCCAGAACACTGCTATAAACTAAGCAAACACCTTCCCCTCTGGTTTTTCCCACACTGTACACCACCGGTGCATACAAGTGGAGAAATTTTAACAAACAAACCTAAAAATGAGAGGGACTATAGCAGGCAACATAGAACAACATGTGCAAAAGGCTGAGGGTAGTGAGGATGTGAATGTTGCCAGACAAACCACAGTGAAGAGAAGGATAAGAGTGTACAGACCTGGGGTAACCTACCAGGGGCTACATGAGCTGGAGATAGTGGAGCGCTATAGGATGGACAGAGACCTCCTACAGAAAATTGTTGAGCTGTGCTGGCCACACCTGACACACCAAACTGACCGAGGGGATCCCATCCCAGTGGATACCAAGGTATGTGTAGGCCTAGGTATACTAACCACAGGTACCTCCCAAAGCACAACTGGGGATATCATGGGGATCTCACAGGCATCAGTATCCAGAGTATTCCA
Source organism: Protopterus annectens (assembly GCF_019279795.1). NCBI lineage: Eukaryota > Metazoa > Chordata > Ceratodontiformes > Protopteridae > Protopterus > Protopterus annectens. The sequence goes on along the minus strand of NC_056737.1, from coordinate 1,533,156,812 downwards.
CCAGTTCCTGGATGCCATGTCAGCACATGCCAGTGAGCACGTATATATCCTCAACACCCGTGAGGTGTTGACCAGCAATATACGTCTCTTCCACCAAATAGCAGAATGCCCTGGGGAAGTGGGTGCTATAGACTGCACACACATATGCATCAAAGCACCATGCGGTGAGCAGGGTAGGGCCTACATCAACCGCAGGGGCATCCCCTCCATCAACTGCCAGGTCGTATGGGATGCCCAGGGCATTATAATAATTGTGTGTGCTGGCTGCCCTGGAACCTATGACGATTCCTACGTATGGCATCTGACGCAGCTGTACCAGAGATTTGCCAATGGGGACATCCCCTTCGGTCACCTAGTGGGGGATGCTGGGTACACACTGGAGCCGTGGCTGATGACACTCATCAGAAATGCACACACACCTGAAAAACAACGCCATAATGAGGCACACGCACAGGCCAGACATATAATAGAGCATGTGTTTGGGGTGCTCATGTCACGGTTCCGGTGTCTGGACACATCCGGTGGAGTTTTGCAGTTTTCACCAGCTACATGTGCTCAAATTGTTATGGTATTTGCTATGCTACACAATATGATCCTGTGGAAACAGCTGCAGCAGGAACAGCATGGGGCAGGGCAATACAGCCCACCACCAATGCCAAGGCCTGCACAGGCACAGAGTGACCCAGAGGAGGAAAAACCTGATCCTGCTCCAATAGGCAGAAGGAGGCATGCCAGGTATGCCCTGGCCTTGGCAAAGAGGCAACTCATAGCACATGCACTGACACAGTAGGGACCCAGGGAATGACACCTCTCTCTGACTTGCACATACAGTAAAAGGGATGCCAAACATGACACTACCTGTGCTCAGCCATGTATAGGGAGTGTACTATGTGCATTCAACATAGGCAGCCCATCAGCACCATCCACAAGTCTGGCACACCCTCAAGGTAAGTCAATCAACCTACCAATTGCCAAATGGAGTAGAATGTGTCATTACCTGTAGCTATGGTATGGATGTGAGCATGCAAGGGAATTGGGTGGCTGAATGTTATGGCAGCAGACAGTAGTCACCCGTAGTGGCACCATGACAGCTGTAACACATACTGGAGTCACCATAGTAGCCAGTACTACACAGGGTGACAAAACCCACTGCAGAAAATGTGCTGAGCGACATGTGTGTCCATATGACCCACACATGCCAGTCAGGATGGCTCACATACCCAACAACAGTCTCAGCCAGCAGAACAGATGTAGACCAACCCAAACAGAGCCTGTGCCATGGCCCCAGAATTATGGCTATGGATAACCCCCCCCCCCAGGCCTACACAGACAGACAACAGCAGGGCAGGCAGTGGGATGTGAGTTCTGAAGGTTAGGATGTCAGACAATAATATGTAGGGCAACCAAAGCCACGATCTGTAGTACACTGGTATGCCTCTAGTCAGCATGATAGTTAGCAATACAGAATGAAATAAAGTACCTGACATACCAGTACAGTCATAGTAAATGTATACAAGTGTCATGTGTGCCCCCCACATCCTACATAGTAATGTAATAACAGTCAGGTGTTCCCCCCAACCCTGTGTAGAAATTTAGAAATAATCAGGTGTGCCCCCCACCCTACATAGTAATGTAATAACAGTCAGGTGTGCTCCCTCAACCCTGTGTAGAAATGTAGAAATAGTCAGGTGTGCCCCCGATCCTACATAGTAATGTAATATCAGTCAGGTGTGCCCAACCCCACTCCTGTGTAGAAATGTAAAAACAGGTGTGCCCCCCCCCCCCGCTATGCAGAAATGTAGTAACAGTCAAAGCCAAATGATCGATGGATACCCTGTAGAGACAGCATGCTACCTGTCATTGTACAACACAAAGGTCAGCACTGCAGCACAAACTACCTGGACATGAACCGCACATTCAATACAGATGGCCATACTGGGCATGTTCACACACTTAGAGAAATGAAGGCAATGTCAGTCAACAACATACTGAAAGGTCATACTGGGCATGCTCACACAACACATGAAGGCCATGTCTGCAAACACCAGTGGACCAGACATATCTGGCAGTTGCAGTTGTTAGTGCAGACACTCGTCAGTATGCACCACTCATGCCTTGCACACACAGTGGATAGGAATACAGACATATATGTCAGGACAACACACTATAATAAGCCAAAGATAGACATACATAGATGTGTGGAAGAGGGTGACTGTGACAAGGAGCCATCCAGGTCTGTCCCACCCAGCATACAGCCAAAGAGCCCCAAACACATGGAGTGCAGATGTCACTCACTGCAGATACTAGCCACCAGTATCTGTCAGCATTACAGACTATGTGGTGCACGTCCCAGCTGTGCAACATGACTGTACAAGGAAGTAGTCATCTAGCAGCTGTATACATGTACCTGTGACATATGACCCCATGTGTGCCCGCATGTGGCATGTCAACCCCTAGATGAATGGGTTATGGCCCATGTACACACCTCCCTCCTGATAGCCCTACTATGACAAGCCTGCTGAGGTCATCCAATGTGAAATACACCTTTGGAAGAGTTGTAGTCCAATAATCTCCATGGTGTGTCCCATAACTGCATACTGCTGTAGTGTAACAAACTAGTTAGGTAGAAGTTCTAACCCTAGACTTGGCAACTGTGTGTGGGTGAGTGTGCGTTTGTGTGCTTGTCTGACTGTGTAGACAGCAATGCTTTTTAGGGTACTCACACTCCTTACAATTCATATACTCAACTTTGGCAAGGCTGCTCATGTCACCCACCTAGAAATACAACTCTGGGGAAGGTCATAGCCTTGTAATCTCCGTAGCTCATCCTGTAAGTGCGTATTGCTGTAGTGTAATGAAGTAGTTAAGTAAGAGTTCTAACCTCAGACTTGGCAAATCTGTTTGTGTGCATGTCTTTCTCTGACTGTGTAAAGAGCAATGCTTTTTAGGGTACTCACACTCCTTACAATTCATATACTCAACTTTGGCAAGGCTGCTGTCACCCACCTAGAAATACACCTCTGGGAAGGTTGTATTCCAGTAATCTCTGTAGAACATCCTGTAACTGTGCACTGCTGTAGTGTGATAAAGTAGTTAGGCAGGAGTTTTAAACCCCAGACTTGGCAACTGTTTGTGTGCGTGTCTGACTGTGTAGAGAGCAATGCTTTTTAGGGTACTCACACTCCTTACAATTCATATACTCAACTTTGGCAAGGCTGCTGATGTCACCCACCTAGAAATACACCTCTGGGAAGGTTGTATCTCAGTGATTTCCGTAGCGTGTACTATAACTGCGTGTTGCTGTAGTGTAATAAAGTAGTTAGATAGGTGATGTTCATCGTGTTTCACTGTTGCAGTCATTACACTTGGGTTATCCTACTGGCAGGCTACCCGCATTCGGCCTGAATTCCAAAGTCTAGGTCTGGCGTCAGTTGCTGTCGCCTCTTCCCTGACGTCAGTGCACCAGGGGTATAAAAGATGCAGCCAACGCCATTTTCTTCAGTCTTTCTTGCCGCACGGTGCCCAAAGCAAAAGCAGTTCGCAAGTGCCAGTCAGCCGACTCCTGAGATTTTCAAAGATGAATTTCAGATCCAAAGTCTTCATTAAAGTTAAGTGCCCCATTGGGGAAACTTTTTTCTTGCTCCAGTCCGATGTCAGAAAAAGTTAACAATTGTATTTCTTGTGGGAAGCAAATACCCCATAAGGATTTTCATTCTTACTGTATTCCTTGCCTAGGCCCTGATCACAACGTTGCTAGCTGTTGGTTTTGTGTTAGATTTAACCAAAGCACTATTAAGCATCGGTACGATTTTGCCTTTCATTACTTTGGCTGAAGATTCAGTTATATAATGCCGTCGGAACAGCTGATGACTGGAGTTTATAAAAAGCGCAAGGAAAAAGAAAACGACAGGCATCCGAGGTCCAAAACCAATGACGAGGCTTCCACTAAGCCAGTCGCCAGTTCGCTGGTTCTCAGTGAGGCACATTCACAGACCCTGACGCCCGCTACCTCAGAGCCACAGGCCACTGACGACTCCCACGTGGAGCCAGCTAGGCCTCTGGATACTCAAGGTATTGGACACTCGGAAACTATTCCCTCAGATGGGTCCGGAGCCGCTGAGTAGGCATCGGCTTCTGAGGGTGTTTTCAGACCTAGACAGTTATATGTAAAGCCTACTTCAGCTTCCAAAGCAAAGACTAAAGCAGGTCTAAAGACAAAGAAACAAGTACAGCATTCTCCTGGACAGACTTCCATGCCTAAAAAACAGATGTTCAAAATGGCCGAAGACCTAATTACCTTGATCAGGGGCTCCCATCCCCCTCCTGACAAGAGGCCCAGGCAAGAGACAGAATATGAATCTGCAGATCAGGTTTCCATTTCCTCTGACTCCTCTTCTGAACAGGAATACTCTCTTCCTCCTTACGAGGATTCTGATGCTGAAGAATCTATCCCTTCAGCCTCACCACCTGAGGATTATTCTTTTGGGGAAACCCTGCATACCATGAGGGAGCACTTCCACTGGGAGAGCCAAGACTACTCAGAATCTAAGAAAAGGCTTAGAGATTTTCTTTTACTACCCCAGCACATGCCTATGGCTATTCCTCCTGTGTTAGACATTGTAGATGATGCATTTTCAGAATCCGGACTTTCTCCTGACCCTTTACCTCCTGCCCCTGTTAAACCAGACAGATACTACAGGATTACAGATTCACATACATTTCTTTATAAAAACCCTGCTGCTGACCCAGAAACTATTTCTCAGGGTCCCAAAGGGGTCAAGGCTTCTACTGCAAAAAAAAAAAAAAAACATATCCCCTCTGATAAAGATTCAAGGGCACTAGACAGATGGGGAAAAAAGGTTTACACTTCTGCTACTTTGGCTATGAGGGCTTTAAATTGTCAATTTCATATGCTTAAATATCAGCAATACTTAATGTCACTGCTAAAACAGAAAATGTTGTCAAATTCTGATTGTGCTGAAAATAAGGAAATGCAGGATTTATTGCATGCAACTGAACAAGTGGGAAAGCATACATTGCAATGTGGTTTTGATTCTCTGGAGGCCTCTTGCAGGGCTGCAGTTACAGGTTCTGTCATTAGGAGGCATGCTTGGTTAAAGGAACAGAATCTGCCTGATCATGTTAAAGAAAAATTATTAGATGCTCCATTACAGCATGATACCTTATTTGGTGTTAAAGCAGAGGAGGTGTTGAAGAAAATGGAGGACAAAGCTAAATCTATGCAAACAGTAAAGGATTTCTTACAGGTACAGCCACCCAGATTTAGCAGGAACTGGCCTACAGAAAATTGATCTTTCCAGTGTCAGACAGGCCACAAAGAGGCAGATACAGATGCTCCAGAGGCAGATCCCAGTCCCAGGGCTCATACAGGCCTAAACAGTGGGGCGCTTCTACCTCCAAAAGTGGAGAAGACAAATCACAGCCATACAGGAAACAGTCCCAATGACTTTGTTCTGCCAGCACCAAGCACTTATCTTTTGGCAGCCCCCTTAGGGGGAAAACTAGACTTTTTTTCTCAAAATTGGCACATGATCACCCAGGACAAATGGGTCCTGAATATAGTGCCTCAGGGCTACAGGTTCCACCTTCACACCCTGCCAAGGGCAAAAGGTATGCCAGACCTGCCACACAATCAATGGGCAGAGGCACAAAAACAAGTTTCATCCCTCATGGACATGAGGGCCATTCAGCAAGTACCACAGCAAGAGCAGGGGCAAGGATTTTACTCAAGACATTTCTTGGTACCCAGAAAAGACAAAGCCTGGAGATCAATACTGGACCTGTCTATTCTAAATACATTTCTGGACGTTCCAAAATTCAAAATGTTGACTCTGCAGCAGCTTCTGCCTATGCTGGGCAAGAAGGCTTGGCTGGTAACTTTGGACCTAAAAGAGGCTTATCTGCATATTCCAATCAGACAATCTTGCAGAAGATACCTCAGATTCATAGCTGGCTCAATGCACTACCAATTCTCTGCATTGCCCTTTGGCTTATCTACTGCACCCAGGGTCTTCACAAAATGCCTGGCACCAGTAATTGCGTTTTGCAGACAAAGAGGAATTCAAATATATCCTTACTTGGATGATTGCCTTATTCAAGCAGAGAACAAGGACATCCTATTAAAGCATCTGGCATTTGTAAAAAGATTACTAATTTGCCTAGGGTACACAGTAAACGAAAAGAAATCAAAACTAGTACCCTCTCAAGAGATAATATTCCTGGGTGCAAGCTTAAATACAACTGCCCAGATGGCTTATCTCACGCCAGACAAACAAAGACAAATGACTTCTTACTTCAAAATGTTGGCAACAAAGACCCAGTTATTTGCAAGAAAAATTCTGCAGGCTTTGGGCTTCATGGCATCCTGCATTCTGCTAATTCCATATGCCAGACTGCATATGAGGAAACTACAATGGTATCTAAAAAGTGTTTGGACTCAACAGTGTCACAGCCTGGAAACATTAATTACCTTCATTCCTTGCCTGCGACAGGAGTTTCGATAGTGGGCACAGGCCTGTCACCACAACAACGGACAGCCATTCACCCTACCCATAGCCAGGCAGTCAATAACAACAGATGCATCAGATTATGCCTGGGGGGCCCACATGGCAGGAAAATGTATTCAAGGCACATGGTCCACAAGCCAAAGGCATCTTCATAGCAATCAAAAAGAGATGCTAGCTGTTCAGAATGCCCTGACAGCTTTCAAGGATCTACTCCATCCAGGACAACTACTAAGGATGGACAATACTACAGTCATGTGGTACATAAACAACCAGGGAGGCACACATTCCTACCCCCTCTGCAGACAAGCCATGACTTTGTGGGACACAGCATTGACTTATCAAGTACACCTGCAAGCACAGTTCCTGCCAGGAAAGAAAAATACGCTGGCAGACGAACTAAGCAGAAACCTCACGGAGCCCCACAAGTGGAAACTGGATCCACAAGTCTTCAGCATGATAATACAGAAATGGGGATGCCCAGACATAGATCTATTTGCCTCCCCTTACAACTGCCAACAACAGAGATTCTGCACAAGGGCTTATCACAAGCAAGCATGGAAAGTGGATGCTCTATCATTCAGTTGGAAAACCCTAACAGTATATGCCTTTCCTCCTCTGCCTCTTCTCCCCAAGGTACTCCTAAAGGTCAGACAAGAGAAGTCAAAAATGTTTCTGATTGCTCCAGACTGGCCCCGCCAGCACTGGTACCCAATCCTAAAGAGCTTGTCTCAAGGCCCAGCCTGGATATTGCCTCTAATTCCTCATTTACTGACCCAACAAAACAATCAGATCCTGCACAGCTAACTAAGGACCCTAAATCTTGCAGCATGGCAGATAATGTAGCCATTTAGAACACACTTCTCTCTAAAGCAGTGATGGATGTTATTTTGGAAGTCAGGAGGCCCAGTACCAGAAAATCTTATGCAGAAAAATGGAGAAGATTCTGTGCTTGGAACCAGGCACCAGGAATTGACACGTTTGTACCAAATATTCCTCAGATTTTACAATACTTAACTGAGATGCTGGACAAAGGCCTATCCTTTTCATCAATTAAAATCCATGCCTCTGCCATTTCAGCTCATTACAATACAGAACCACCAATTTGTTCACATCCGTTGCTAAGACAGTACCTCAGAGGGTCCAAAAACATAAGACCTCCAAGGAGATCACCAATACCTGCATGGGACCTCAATTATGTCTTGGAAAATCTCACACTGCCGCCTTTTGAGCCAGCCAATACAGCTGAAATAAAGTTCTTATCTTGGAAAACAGCTCTGCTCCTAGCAATAACCTCTGCAAGACGATTCTCAGAGTTACAGGCACTCATGGCTGTGGAACCTTTTATCATTTTCCATCCAGACAGGGTTTCTCTGAGGACGAACCTGACATTTATGCCTAAGGTAATGTCCAGTGTGGCCCTTAACCAAACCATTCATTTGCCTACTTTTTATCCAAACCCACAGAATAAGGGTGAGAGACTCCTGCATTCTTTGGACATACAGACAGCTACGCTTCTACTTGGACAGAACTAAGGCTTTCAGAAAGACTGAGCAACTCTTAGTAGCATATGCAGCAGGATCACAAGGAAAGGCTATCTCAAAGCAGACTATTTCAAAATGGATAGGCCACTGCATTTGTTTCTGCTATTCACAACATGGCAAATCAGTGCCTAAGGGCATTAGGCCACATTCAACCAGAGCAGCAGCCACTTCAGCAGCCTTCCTCAGAGGAGTACCAACCAAAGACATTTTAGAGGCTGCAACTTGGAGTTCAGTGCACACTTTTACCAAGCACTACCACTTACTTCTCTACTCTAAATCCAGAGCAGACTTTGCCACTGCAGTTCTGCAGGGCCTTATAGCCTCTCCTAATCCTATTTAGACCCAGCCACCCAACCTCAGCTTTGGGATTCAACCCAAGTGTAATGACTGCAACAGTGAAACACGATGAACATAGTGCAGTTGTGTACCTACCATAAATGTAGATGTTCGAGTGTATTCACTGTTGCAGTCCAGGTTACCCACCCACCATCCCCCTTTTTCTTTGCTGGGACTTATCTGTACTTCTCTATCCTATACAACCTATGTGGTGTATTTGCTTGTAGATGAAGGAAATGTTATTTTTGTGCATGCATACTTATTGGCATAATTTTCAGCCTTCCACTTTGGGGGCACCTGACATCTGGGGCAAGAAAAACTGAAGAAAATGGCATCAGCTGCATCTTTTATACCACTGGCGCACTGATGTCAGGGAAGAGGTGACAGCAACCGACGCTGGACCTAGACTTTGGAATTCAGGCTGACTGCGGGTAGCCTGCCAGCAGGATAACCCAAGTGTAATGACTGCAACAGTGAATACACTCAAACATCTACATTAATGGTAGGTACACAACTGTACTTTCTAATCCCAGACATGGCAAGTGTGTGTGCCTGTCTGTGTAGAGAGCAATGCGTTTTAGGGTACTCACACTCCTTACAATTCATATACTCAACTTTGGCAAGGCTGCTGATGTCAACCACCTAGAAATACACCTCTGGGAAAATTATAGCCTAGTAATCTCCATAGTGCGTCCTGTAACTGCGTACTGCTGTAGTATAATAAAAAAGCTAAGTAGCTGTTCTAATCCCAGACATGACAAGTGTGTGTGTGTGTGTGTGTGTGTGTGTGTGTGTGTGTGTGTGTGTGTGTGTGTGTGTGTGTGTGTGTGTGTATGTGTGTCTGACCCTGTCTGTGTAGAAATCACTGGTTTTTAGGGTACTTAAAATTCATGTACTCAACTTTGTCAAGGCTGCTGATGTCACCCACCTAGAAATACATTTAGAAGTGATACTCGGGGTATAGGTTCATAGGTTCATACTAGGCTTCATAGGTTCATACACACACTACATTTCAAATGGACTACTTTGGCAATCCTGCTGATGTCATTCATTGTGAAATACACCTTTGGGGAAGGAGCTCTCTTGTAATCCCTATGGTGTGTCCTATAACAGATCCATGCTGTAGTGTAATATAGATCCCTGTTAGGGGTTCTATACCTGCACATGTCAGTTGTGGATGTTTTGTGTGTGTGTCACTGTCGGTGTAGGGAGCAATGCATTTTAGGCTAGTCACACTCACTACAATTCGAATGTCCTACTTTGGCAATCCTGCTGATGTCATCCAATGTGATATACACCTTTGGGGAAGGACTGCTCCAGTAATCTTTGTGGCATGTACTATAACTGTGTAGTGTAATACACTAGTTAGGTAGGGGTTCTACTCCCAGACATGACAGGTGTGTGTGTGTGTGTGTGTGTGTGTGTGTGTGTGTGTGTGTTTGTAACACGTATCCTGTGTGGAGGTGGTTGTGAGTGTGTGACACCTTTGGCCAATGTGGAGTGGGTTTTGCATTTTTCTCATATGGTGGCCCTACTATATATCACAATGTCCACCATACAGGGATAACAGATGTGAAATAGCTGAGAGGCTGGGGTGCAAAGCCATACCCTTACATGTGATATCAAAGCCAGGCAATCACAGTTAGCAACCCCAGTACTACCTATAGCATACTGTCAACCCATGTCTCATACACACACATGCCTAGGCAACAGCCAATATGTGGGTAGTACACTACATACTGGCCACTGATTGTAACTATGGGGTGATAGCTGTGGGCTACAGAGGGCATGGCACCCTGTCCATCTGTCCAGTATACATGTACATGCAGACAGTGCATGTTCCACAATGGACACCTAAAACACCAGAGGTGCCATCACGTGACCCACGAAGGACATACCATGCCTGACAACATGCCTTCTAGTGACAGATGCCACTGACACCAGGGAATGCCGTTAGCATGCTATCAATGTAGGTGCATGTAAAACCTGCTGCCCATTACCATTTCCCACCACAAGTGGGAAAGACTGACACATCTGATGATAATCTATGTTCACAAAATGGGCCAGACACCCCAGGTACAGTTCCACATGTCACTGTACATGCATGTGGGAGGTGTGCACATCCCAGACACCGTCCATGTCATGGACTAAGGAACACATACATGGCAAGCGATGCACAGCATTGGCCTCACACAATAGTCACCCAGGTGACTGCATAGGAGATACAATACTCACCTGTGTGGGCAAATGCAGACACAACAGCACTGAGCCACAGTGCAGACCATTGTCGTGTGGCCTGATGCCGAGGTATACCCATTGCCTAGCCTTGTACAGCCATCTGGCACAGTCGACCACCACACACCCGTGCAGACATGCACCCATGCATGTCAGTACTGGCACCCTGTGTGTTTGTTTGTGTGTTGTATGGTGCGTATGTTCACATCCACACTCCCTACAACCCCCATGGGCATACTGAAGCATGCTGTCTGATGTCAGACACCTCCCCATACCCTTTGCCCATACAACCCCCTTATGACCCATGTGGTGGATGTGATACCTGCACAGTGATGTGTTGTGGCAATCCCACTGCTGATGAGTTGTAATCCTGGCCCTGCCAAATGTGTCAATGTGTGCGCGTGCCTTTGAGAGTGTGGCTGTGTTGATGCTGGCACCTGTTCATGCGGACAGGCATGTGTACATCACCAAAGGTATAGCAGTTGTAACCCTGTTGCAGATGTCAGTCACCATCACATATATGTTCTCAGGGCTTTATACTAGGTAACCCATGTGGTGCATCCAATAAGTGCGTAGAACTGTGATAGCACTACATAGTCATCAGGGGGGTTGATACCCTGTGCTGGTAGGTGTGTGACACAAACATGCTTAGGTTTTACTCTCCCACCACTCCCTGACTTGTTTTTGCCTCTGTCTGCCTCTCCCACTCCCTCTCTGGTGGATGTTGAGACCTACACCTGCTTTGCTTGGCAGCAGCATGTGTATTTTAGGTGATCCTCATGATCAGCTGATGGCCTCTGCATGAATTGCAGCCCTCCCCTAGCTGATTGCATGTGGAATAGCTGTGGTAACATTCCCATAGCCAATTGCATGGAAACACATTCCAATACCTAGGAACATCTTGTTGGTGTTGGCCCTTTTCATTCACTGTGAGCAGGAACTAGATCTGTTGTTTGGCAAACAGCATCTCAGATGGATTGGGGATTTACCTCTAACAACATACACTGTGGAAACAGGGCAACACACAGGAGGGGGATGTGCCTGACCTGACTACAGATAGCAAGTGCTGCTATACTGCATTTGGAGTACTGTTGGTTTAACAGTGTGTGTGTGTGGATATGAGTGTCCTACATGTCTCAATACCTGCCATATCAGTTCCATGTTTATGAGGAATCCCCATCTACAGGGTCATCTGCAGACAGGGAAGTGTGTTGTGCCTTTGGTTTCATGTGTTACCAATGGAGCATCTATCTGTGGACTGCAGGAGGTAGTGTGAGGATTGCAGTCTGTAGATGGTGAAAGCTGTGACAGTTACTGGCTTCATATCCCTCATAGGACATATGTTGCAACAAACCCTGTTACAACAGTAAATGTATGAGGTTATCACAGCAGCATGTCATTATTGGCCCTGTGTATGTGCTTCCAGCCACAAATCTGTCAACCTGTGTACATATGTCATGCATGAAGTGGTGCATATGTGCTGTACACCATAATTAGTGTCATCATATCTGATAACAAGCCAGTGAGATATCAGACTGCTACACATGTTATGTGCAGTAGGGGTTATATTTGATGACATAACCTGGACATTCTGTGGATGTTTGTACAGTACTGAGGTCTGTGTACTTATGATGAATGTATTGTGTGTGTGTATTGTTAATATGTACTTTAGCCTGTGTACAGATTGTGGTAGATGTCATTGTTCTAGGTCCCATCCTATTTGATGTTACATGCTGCTCCACTGTATGATACCATATTGGCGTACATGTTTGTAGGGCCATACACACACATGTCCCATACCACAGACAGCCATCAGACCAAACTGTGGAGCAGACCAGTATATGAGAGAGTATTGCTTTTTAGGGTACTCACACTCTTTACAATTCATATACTCAACTTTGGCAAGGCTGCTGATGTCACCCACCTAGAAATACACCTCTGGGAAGGCTGTAATCCAGTAATCTCCATAGTGTGTCCTGTAACTGCGTACTGTTGTACTGTGATTTAGATCTGGGGTAGGGTTCCATCCCCAACCATGGCAGTACTGGATGTTTTGTGTGTGTTTCAATGTCTGTGTATGTAGCAACGCATTATAGGCTAGTCACACTCAGTAGATTTCAGATGGCCTACTATGGCAATCCTGCTGATGTCATTCATTGTGAAATACACCTTTGGGGAAGGAGGTCTCTAGTAATCCTCGTGGTGCATCCTATAATAGCTCCATGCTGTAGTGTGATATAGACCTCTGTTAGGGGTTCTATACCCACACATGTCAGTTGTGTATGTTTTGTGTGTGTGTCACTGTCTGTGTAGGGAGCAATGCATTTTAGGCTAGTCACACACAGTACATTTCAAATGGCCTACTTTGGCAATCCTGCTGATGTCATTCATTGTGAAATACACCTTTGGGGAAGGAAGGCTCTATTAATCCCCGTGTTGTGTGATATAGACCTCTGTGAGGGGTTCTATACCTGCACATGTCGGTTGTGGATGTTTTGTGTATGTGTCACTGTCTGTGCAGGAAGCAATGCATTTTAGGTTAGTCACACACAGTACATTTCAAATGGCCTACTTTGGCAAGCCTGCTGATGTCATTCATTGTGAAATACACCTTTGGGGAAGAAGCTGTCTAGTAATCCCTGTGGTGTGTCATATAACACCTCCATGCTGTAGTGTAATATAGATCTCTGTTAGGGGTTCTATACCTGTACATGTCGGTTGTGGATGTTTTGTGTGTGTGTCACTGTCAGTGTAGGGAGCAATGCATTTTAGGCTAGTCACACTCACTACAATTCGAATGTCCTACTTTGACAATCCTGCTGATGTCATCCAATGTGATATACACCTTTGGGGAAGGAATACTCCAGTAATCTCCATGGTGCGTACTGTAACTGTGTAGTGCTGCAGTGTAATAAACTAGTTAGGTAGGGGTCTACTCCCAGACATAACAGGTGTGTGTGCCTGTGTGTTTGTAACACGTATCCTGTATGGAGGTGGTTGTGAGTGTGTGACACCTTTGGCCAATGTGGAGTGGGTTTTGCACATTTCTTATATGGTAGCCCTACTATATATTACAATGTCCACCGTACAGAGATAACAGATGTGAAATAGCTGAGAGGCTGGGGTGCAAAGCCATACCCATACATGTGACATCAATGCCAGGCAATCACAGTTAGCAACCCCAGTACTACCCAGAGCACACTCTCAACCCATGTCTCATACACACACATGCCTAGGCAACAGCCAATATGTGGGTAGTACACTGCATATTGGCCACTGATAGTAACTATGGGGTGATAGCTGTGGGCTACAGAGGGCATGGCACCCTGTCCATCTGTCCAATATGCATGTACATGCAGACAGTGCATGTTCCACAATGGACACCTAAAACACCTGTGGTGCCATCATGTGACCCACAAAGGACATACCATGCCTGACAACATGCCTTCTAGTGACAGATGCTACTGACACCAGGGAATGCCGTTAGCATGCTATCAATGTAGGTGCAGGGTAAACCTGCTGCCCATTAACATTTCCTGAGACAGGTGGGGAAGACTGGCACATCTGATTATAATCTGTGTTCACAAAATGGGCCAGACACCCAAGGTACAGTTCCACATGTCACTGTACATGCATGTGGGAGGTGTGTCATGGACTAAGGAACACATACATGGCAAGTGATGCACAGCATTGGCCACACACAATAGTCACCCAGGTGACTGGATGGGGGATACAGTACCCACCTGTGTGGACAAATGCAGAAACTACAGCCCTGAGCCACAATGCAGACCATCGTCATGTGGCCTGATGCCAAGGTATACCCATTGCCTAGCCTTGTACAGCCATCTGGCACAGTCGACCACCACACAACCGTGCAGACATGCACCCATGCATGTCAGTACTGGCACCCTGTGTGTTTGTTTGTGTGTTGTATGGTGCGTATGTTCACATCCACACTCCCTACAACCCCCATGGGCATACTGAAGCATGCTGTCTGATGTCAGACACCTCCCCATACCCTTTGCCCATACAACCCCCATATGTCCCATGTGGTGGATGTGATACCTGCACAGTGATGTGCTGTGGCAATCCCAATACAGATGAGTTGTAATCCTGGCCCTGCCAAATGTGTCAATGTGTGTGCATCCCTTTGAGAGTGTGGCTGTGTTGATGCTGGCACCTGTTCATGTGGACAGGCATGTGTACGTCACCAAAGGTATAGCTATCATATCCCTGTTGCAGATGTCAGTCACCATCACATATATGTTCTGAAGGCTTTACAATAGGTAACCCATGTGGCACATCCAATAAGTGCATAGAACTGTGATAGCACTACATAGTCGTCAGCGGGTTGATACCCTGTGCTGGTAGGTGTGTGACACAAACATACTTAGGTTTTACTCTCCCACCACTCCCTGACTTGTTTTTGCCTCTGTCTGCCTCTCCCACTCCCTCTGGTGGATGTTGAGACCTACACCTGCTTTGCTTGGCAGCAGCATGTGTATTTTAGGTGATCCTCATGATCGGCTGATGGCCTCTGCATGAATTGCAGCCCTCCCCTAGCTGATTGCATGTGGAACAGCTATTTTAACATTCCCATAGCCAATTGCATGGAAACACATTCCAATATCTAGGAACATCTTGTTGGTGTTGGCCCTTTTCATTCACTGTGAGCAGGAACTAGATCTGTTGTTTGGCAAACAGCATCTCAGATGGATTGGGGATTTACCTCTAACAACATACACTGTGGAAACAGGGCAACACACAGGAGGGGGATGTGCCTGACCTGACTACAGACTGTAAGTGCTGCTATACTGCATTTGGAGTACTGTTGGTTTAACAGTGTGTGTGTGTGTGTGTGGATATGACTGTCCTACGTGTCTCAATACCTGCCATGTCAGTTCCATGTTTATGAGCAATCCCCATCTACAGGGTCATCTGCAGACAGGGAAGTGTGTTGTGCCTTTGGTTTCATGTGTTACCAATGGAGCATCTATCTGTGGACTGCAGGAGGTAGTGTGAGGATTGCAGCCTGTAGATGGTGAAAGCTGTGACAGTTACTGGCTTCATATCCCTCATAGGACATATGTTGCAACAAACCCTGTTACAACAGTAAATGTATGAAATTATCACAGCAGCATGTCATTATTGGCCCTGTGTATGTGCTTCCAGCCACAAATCTGTCAACCTGTGTACATATGTCATGCATGAAGTGGTGCATATCTGCTGTATACAATAATTAGTGTCATCATATCTGATAACAAGCCAGTAAGATATCAGACTGCTACACATGTTATGTGCAGTAGGGGTTATATTTGATGACATAACCTGGACATTCTGTGGATGTTTGTACAGTACTGTGGTCTGTGTACTTATGATGAATGTATTGTGTGTGTGTATTGTTAATATGTACTTTAGCCTATGTACAGATTGTGGTAGATGTCATTGTTCTAGGTCCCGTCCTATCTGATGTTACATGCTGCTCCACTGTATGGTACCATATTGGCGTACATGTTTGTAGGGCTATACACACACATGTCCCATACCACAGACAGCCATCAGACCAAACTGTGTAGCAGACCAGTATATGAGAGAGCATTGCTTTTTAGGGTACTCACACTCCTTACAATTCATATACTCAACTTTGGCAAGGCTGCTGATGTCACCCAACTAGAAATACACCTCTGGGAAGGTTGTAGTCCAGTAATCTCCATAGCGGGTCCTGTAACTGCATACTGTTGTAGTGTGATTTAGATCTGTGGTAGGGTTCCGTCCCTAACCATGGCAGTTCTGGATGTTTTGTGTGTGTTTCAATGTCTGTGTATGGAGCAACGCATTATAGGCTAGTCACACTCAGTGTATTTCAGATGGCCTACTATGGCAATCCTGCTGATGTCATTCATTGTGAAATACACATTTGGGGAAGGAGGTCTCTAGTAATCCCCGTGGTGCATCCTATAATAGCTCCATGCTGTAGTGTGATTTAGACCTCTGTTAGGGGTTCTATACCCACACATGTCAGTTGTGTATGTTTTGTGTGTGTGTCACTGTCTGTGTAGGGAGCAATGCATTTTAGGCTAGTCACACACAGTACATTTCAAATGGCCTACTTTGGCAATCCTGCTGATGTCATTCATTGTGAAATACACCTTTGGGGAAGGAGGTCTCTAGTAATCCTCATGGTGTGTCCTATAACAGCTCCATGCTGTTGTGTGATATAGACCTCTGTGAGGGGTTATATACCTGCACATGTCGGTTGTGGATGTTTTGTGTGTGTGTCACTGTCTGTGCAGGAAGCAATGCATTTTAGGCTAGTCACACACAGTACATTTCAAATGGCCTACTTTGGCAAGCCTGCTGATGTCATTCATTGTGAAATACACCTTTGGGGAAGGAGCTGTTTAGTAATCCCTGTGGTCTGTCATATAACACCTCCATGCTGTAGTGTAATATAGATCTCTGTTAGGGGTTCTATACCTGTACATGTCAGTTGTGGATGTTTTGTGTTTGTGTCACTGTCAGTGTAGGGAGCAATGCATTTTAGGCTAGTCATACTCACTACAATTCGAATGTCCTACTTTGACAATCCTGCTGATGTCATCCAATGTGATATACACCTTTGGGGAAGGAATACTCCAGTAATCTCCATGGTGTGTACTATAACTGTGTAGTGCTGCAGTGTAATAAACTAGTTAGGTAGGGGTTCTACTCCCAGATATAACAGGTGTGTGTGCCTGTGTGTTTGTAACACGTATCCTGTATGGAGGTGGTTGTGAGTGTGTGACACCTTTGGCCAATGTGGAGTGGGTTTTGCACATTTCTTATATGGTAGCCCTACTATATATTACAATGTCCACCGTGCAGAGATAACAGATGTGAAATAGCTGAGAGGCTGGGGTGCAAAGCCATACCCATACATGTGACATCAAGGCCAGGCAATCACAGTTAGCAACCCCAGTACTACCCAGAGCACACTCAACCCATGTCTCATACACACACATGCCTAGGCAACAGCCAATATGTGGGTAGTATACTGCATATTGGCCACCGATAGTAACTATGTGGTGATAGCTGTGGGCTACAGAGGGCATAGCACCCTGTCCATCTGTCCAATATGCATGTACATGCAGCAGTGCATGTTCCACAATGGACACCTAAAACACCTGCAGTGCCATTATGTGACCCACAAAGGACATACCATGCCTGACAACATGCCTTCTAGTGACAGATGCTACTGACACCAGGGAATGCCGTTAGCATGCTATCAATGTACATGCAGGGTAAACCTGCTGCCCATTACCATTTCCTGCCACAG
Organism: Protopterus annectens; assembly: GCF_019279795.1. Taxonomy (NCBI): domain Eukaryota; kingdom Metazoa; phylum Chordata; order Ceratodontiformes; family Protopteridae; genus Protopterus; species Protopterus annectens. The sequence continues at coordinate 1,533,138,858 of NC_056737.1, read as the reverse complement.
GTGGGGAAGACTGGTACATCTGATGATAATCTGTGTTCACAAAATGGGCCAGACACCCCAGGTACAGTTCCACATGTCACTGTACATGCATGTGGGAGGTGTGCACATCCCAGACACAGTCCATGTCATGGACTAAGGAACACATACATGGCAAGCGATGCACAGCATTGGCCACACACAATAGTCACCCAGGTGACTGGATGGGGGATACAATACCCACCTGTGTGGGCAAATGCAGACACTACAGCCCTGAGCCACAATGCAGACCATCGTCATGAGGCCTGATGCCAAGGTATACCTATTGCCTAGCCTTGTACAGTCATCTGGCACAGTCGACCACCACACACCCATGCAGACATGCACCCATGCATGTCAGTACTGGCACCCTGTGTGTTTGTTTGTGTGTTGTATGTATGTTCACATCCACACTCCCTACAACCCCATACTGAAGCATGCTGTCTGATGTCAGACACCTCCCCATACCCTTTGCCCATACAACCCCCATATGACCCATGTGGTGGATGTGATAACTGCACAGTGATGTGTTGTGGCAATCCCACTCCTGATGAGTTGTAATCCTGGCCCTGCCAAGTGTGTCAGTGTGTGCGCATCCCTTTGAGAGTGTGGCTGTGTTGATGCTGGTATCTGTTCATGTGGACTGGCATGTGTATGTCACCAAAGGTATAGCTATCATATCCCTGTTGCAGATGTCAGTCACCATCACATATATGTTCTGAAGGCTTTACAATAGGTAACCCATGTAGTGCATCCAATAAGTGCATAGAACTGTGATAGCACTACATAGTCGTCATGGGGTTGATACCCTGTGCTGGTAGGTGTGTGACACAAACATGCTTAGGTTTTACTCTCCCACCACTCCCTGACTTGACTTTGCCTCTGTCTGCCTCTCCCACTCCCTCTCTGGTGGATGTTGAGACCTACACCTGCTTTGCTTGGCAGCAGCATGTGTATTTTAAGTGATGCTCATGAGGGTGGCAAATGTATTCCAGTCGTTATGTGTTATACCCATCTACATGGCTGTCTACATCCATATTGCCAGGCATGGTACACATGTTTAGCACTAAGGGGTTATGTGTATACCTCTGGACTGTACAGAGTGTGTCAGAATGTCCACATATATTTGCCAATATCTCTGCTGCAGTCCACAGGGGCATTATGTGCTAGCAGCGGTACTTTACTATGATGTCCTTAGGATGTCTGTCAGTAGCCAATGGCACACATGTTATAAGCAGATGTGACCTCCAACACACACCATGTCTGTGAAGACAATCCCATTGACAGTAGCAGTAGCCTACTAATATACCTGATATACATACCTGACATCCCCTTGCACTACAACTGTGGGGCTGTAGAGGTTGGGGCAGGCTCCATGTCCAGGACATATGGTGGAAATATATGTACATATTATTATCCAGATAGCTATATATATATATATATATATATATATATATATATATATATATATATATATATATATGATTACACACGTGTAGTACTTCCGATTACAATTACCACTGTCATGGCAACCACCTACTCTAAACCCCTACATCATGTGGGTGTGGTCCCTTTACATTTCCTGTGTGATGGACATCCTTCCTGTGTGTGGGCATCAGTATTACAGACAGCAGGTAGCAATACCTCTTACAGGAGAACCAGCACACTCAGGGCAGCTACATATTTGTAGGAGGATCAGGAACTACAGACAGAGTACGAGTAGAGTTGTGTTATGCTTTGTAAAGTACTGGTGTTACAGGGTGTATGTGTACATACTTCTTTACCTTGGAATGCAGTCTGTCTGCATAGCTCTCAACTGTAGGCCTATTCTCTTGGTGGACACAGGTGTGCCTATCGTGTTGTCTGTCCACCACACAAGTCCTGTGTCAGATGTTTCACTGGCAGTGTGTGTGTGTCGAGTGCTATCAGTACATGGCTACATCCATTTCTGTTTCTATCCTCAATTCCCGGGCTAAGGGTATGTTGCAGACTATCCTGTAACACCAGCAACTTACTTAGTGCATGGCAACAGTTTTCCACATTTGTGCCTGTGTTCCAGCCTCTGTCCTCCACCTACATACCAAGCTTTGCACATATGACATGCTGCCAGAGGTTGTTCTGTAGTCGGCTGTGAGTATATCACACTGCCATTGCTGCCATCAGTCCACTGCTGTTGTATCCCCCACACATACGGTGGGGCTGGGGCCATATATGTGTGGGCGTCACCTACACAATACATGTGTGCTCTTATGCACTCCAGAGGCCAGTGTATGTAACAGTGGTATATGGCCCTGTATTATTGAGTCGGTGGCACCATATATGACCTAGGCTGTTAAAAAAATGTGGGGGTATCAGGGGTGAGCTGCCTTAAGGTATCTGGATGTACAGTACCGTATACTTTACTTATATTTACATTACTTACATAAATTGGGTTAATGCAAGCCTACTGCCTCCTACCATACAGACTGTTCTTGTAATGGTGTCAGTTATGCCTTGTTATGTGACAGTTACAGCCCATTTGGTCACATGATGTCTTTACCACCTAGTGATTTCATACAGAGTGTAGATAGAGGCTGCAGAACTATACACCTGCATTACATACTGTTGATATTTTGGTATCCTGTGGCCCGGTCTGTCCTCACTATTGTACAATTTGAAGGGCTTGGCCTGGACAGCAACAGTTGTGAACCTTTTCAGACTACTGTATTAGTATAACTGTTTCACAGATGCATTACTTTGTTTATATGGATGTCATTGTCTGAACAGCTATATGACATGGTGTATAGAACTGTAATAGTACACAATTAAAGGTTTTCCATTTCTGCAAACCTTTGTGTGGTGTTTTAGTCTATGACCTCTCTGTGAGTATATGTTGCAGGCAGCGAATGTCATTTGTATGGGTGGCCCATACAGTGTCCAGTTGTTCAGGTGTTAACTGTAGGCATAGTGGCTGTTCCATATTGTGTGCACCTTCTACATATGTATCTTACTGTACATATATCTGCATGTGTATGTGTAGTCACATATATATATATATATATATATCTATATCTATATCTATACATATATATCTATATCTATATCTATCTATATATGTGTGTGTGTGTGTGTGTGTGTGTTTGTGTAAATATGTATATCTGTATCTGCATATCTGTGTCTGTGTATCTGTATCCTGGGGATGTTGATGGCTTCCACATTTTACATTTCCTATGGGAGGCAGACTGTACTGCATGATATATTACCAATACCAGCCTGACATCATACAGGTGGGATGTAGTACTGTAAACATCTTGTGCCCATGTCAGGTCCTGGTTATGGGATCTGCAACACCTGGTAGTGTATTGTAGGGCAGACATGTTTGGCTGTGGGGGTGAGATGCCTATTTGTACAAGATGTATAGTGTGTGGGGCCTCTCATCCCAATTAATGGTGCATGTGGACATATGTGTTTTTGTTAATCTGCCATTGCTATCTACAGATGTATGGCCATCTATACATATATAGATATATATCTGCTCACATATATATAACTATGTTCTTATATACCTACGTAGATATATATCTGCGTACACATATGTAACTTGCTGTGTATATCTAGACATATAGGTGTAGACACATATATGTGTCGATGTAGGCATTTGCATGTATATATGTTCATATATATTAATATATACGTATATATTTTTAGAAATATGTATATATATCTACATATATAGGAATGTTGTATCTGTTTAGATATTAATATATTTACACACGCATCCATCTAGATGTTGGTATACATTCTCTGTACTGTTGCATGCCTGGACTGGAGGTTATGTTTCTGAAAGCATCAGATTTATTTATATCTGGCATGACTTAGTGGTAAATCAATTTGTTTATGGTGTGCAGAGTCCTGGGGTCGAGCCCTGTAGAGGCTGTTTACTTTGTTGCTGGGCAGAACATGGGCTGTAGGATACATAGTGGTTAAGGCACTTTAAAGCAGTTGTAAGCGGGTTTGCACAGAGCTAAGCAGTACTTACTTCCGGTTACAGTTTCTTACACTCAGTTAACTTCTACTTTGCTTGATCTGTGTAGGCAATGCTTACCCCCTCACAAATGCACTTAAACATGCTTACTAATGCTTACATATGCATACTACTGCTTATTTGTGCTTAAACCTGCTTACTAGTGCCTTATTCATTATGACACTGACACTTCACATGTGCATTTCCTGCAGTTCTTCACTTCATACATACATGTTTTTTCATGGGTTTTGCAACATAAATATTGATTATAACATGCTTTGCCATGTAAAATAGACTGCTACAATGGGACTCGAACCGGGAATGCCTGCTCATTAGGCAAATGCTCTGCCCACTACACTTTTGCTGTGCTGCTGCATTTGCATATATCTTCCTTGTTAGCCTCTTCAGCCTTTTAAGCTGCTTTAACCATAGCTAAGCGATGGGCACACCCGTGCACCTATGGTTAGCTATACTCAAATTTTTAAAATAAAAATAAAGGGGTTTCTTCATTTGATTTTTATGTACTGTTGCTGTTGTACACATGGGGGGACTGTTGGTGGGGAAATGAGGACAGCTATGAGCAATCTCGCTCATTTCTTAACACCTTTTGCTGTTCTACATTGCAGGGGGCATGTTTATTCTGAGAGCCCTGCTCTCAGATACACCCCCTGCACTAGTACACACTCCGTGTAAGCTTAGGAGCTCGGGCTGCGTGCCTTGTTAATATGCATGGTACGCTGCCATCCTGCTCCTAAACAGGCACTTCCGTGCAGGACTAAGCTAGTCCTGCATGGAAGATTAGTGAATCTGGGGGGTTTTCTTTGCAGCTCTATGACGTAAGTGTGGCAGCGCAGTTTTCTTAATACCAGACAAAGGTGAAATGGTGGAACCTGACTGATGAATCTTATATCACTAGTAATATAAAGTATCTGTTAGTGGGGCAGATTGCAACAGTTAGTAAAATAGCTATTTCTGAGTATAAACATAGAATTATTTTGGGAATAAACTTATCCTTACATGAGACACATTATGCTTTTCACTGAACTATTCCCAGTTCTGATAACATACACATGCTTGTCAGATATAACCACTAAAGCTGCAAAGGGAAGTCTACACAAGCAGCGTGAGTATACATTGACAACATTAGTACCTTTGCTGTTCTTGTCTACTGAGACACAAATCTAGATGACTTCATTGGTCTATAAAGAGAAGTGGGAAGAGCATCCCCAGTGTTGAAAAAAGCTGTTACTTTCTTGTGCTTATTAATTGCTGAATCTTTGCACCTAGTTCTTGCCAGACAAATCTCTGAAGAGATGTGCAGCACTGTGCGACAAGCGAATATTACTGTTGTCAATTTCAAGTCCCCACCCTCACTCCCTTCCTTTACACACACATATGTAAGCTATCATTATTTTGCTACTGGGACAAATGTAAACAACACTCAGATACACAGAGAAAATGTAGCAGTTTGCTTCCAGTCAGATAAAATAACTGGCCACAAACCCTTCCCACAGGGGCTCAAATATGACTGGAAAAAAAATGCTGCAATATAGATGACTTACTCATTAAATGTTGCAATACCATGCTGTCGGTTCACAAAGTATTATTATGCACATCTGTGTGACAAACACTTCTGAGAACAGCACCATTTACCCTGCACTTTATCACCATATAGTACACATTATGGTGCATTTAGGCTTATGCTATCATTTCTTTGACTTGCTGTTTAATAATTTTGCAGTGCTTCTGTTTTCTTTCCAGCAGTATATGCAGTAACAACCAACAACTCCCAAAATGTCTCTGTATTCAGAATTATGAATAAAAAAACATTAGCCGTCCATGACTGTGTACTGCTGAAACAAGTCAGATTCCTTGAACCTTGCAGTCCATATTGTGAAACAGTTTGCTGTTAAAACAGTGTAATTCTATGGTACATGGCACTGCATGATGAAATATATTAGAGGTTTACCTCCCTCAGCATAGTAGTGAATATGTTTTGTCTGTTTACTTTTTCAGTCTGGCTGCAAGTTTGTAGTGGTCTTCTACCAGTACTGCATTATGGCTAACTACAGCTGGCTACTAGTGGAAGGACTCTATCTTCACTCTCTCCTTGTTATATCATTCTTCTCAGAAAGAAAGTACTTTTGGTGGTATATCACGCTTGGATGGGGTATGAACAACGTTTTAACTTTCTTATAAGCTGTCATTCTGTGCATTTCTTTTAATTACTCCAGCATTTAGTTCTTATTTGGCCTAGATTGTTTGCAACATTAACATTATGTTTACATTTTAGGTTTACCTTCCGTTTTTATTATTGCATGGTCCATTGCAAGGCAACTGCTAGAAGATATAGGGTAAGTACTTGTTTGAATATTTAATGGGTGATTCATAAAGGTTACCACAAAGTGTACAATATGTCTAATATTTCTCTGAGTGAATAGACAGCACAAGCTTTGTGGTAGGGACGTTCTTAAATTCCGTACACTTTGTAGTAACCTGTATGAATACTCCCAATTATGTAATAATGAGAAATAATAGTCCTAAATAAGTTAATTAAATATGGCTTACCTTTCCACTATACCATTCCAGTTTAAAATAATTCAGTGGAATAGCAAGAAGTGTTACATTAGTACACAAGACAAAACCTCTATGTTATTACCACCACCACCCACAAGCTTTTTGGCCTATAGGAAGTATTATAAATATATTATTAAGTATTTAAGGCACATACTCTATTCTTGTGAATATTCATTTATTAGATAGCCATCAGTTTAAAGAGCATGAACCATTCTAGAAACACATATATAGGCACACATACCTACATGCTGATTTGCATATTTACATGTAACTTTTTGTTTTATTTATTTAATTATTTTCTTTCCTAGCTGTAAACTGAGGTGTTTTACACTGCAGACATCATGTATTTTCTAATGCATTAGCTAAGCACAGAATCTAATAGGTTAGAAGATTGTTCATACAGACTGTCAAGTCATAAACTTTATGGTGGAGCACATAATGCTCATTGGTGGCCATCATTCTATCCCTCAGAAGTAACCTTGTACATCATGGCTTACTTGGTGCATTCTTGGCAATACCATGAAGGACCCACCTGCTCTTAACAATGTGAGCACATTAGTAGACTTTCTCACTGAGCCAATAAAACAAAAAAGTAAAAAAAAAAATGTACTCCTGCATAGATTAAAAGAGCCCCCACTCATCCCTCCTCTCTGTGCCACCCATAGCCTGGATAGAATTTCTCAGCTAAATTTTAAAACGTTTTGATATGCCTGGAATATAAAAGCTGAGTTCAAGGTCAGGCATCTACCCATATCATTAATAAATGTTTTCCTTCCAATAAAGAATAATATTTTTCTTTAATATTCCTATCCATCCACTGGTGTTGAGTTGTATCGAACTCTAATAGTGACCCCATGAACAGCTGATGCCATCAACAGAGATTACTAGGTAAGGAAGGAGCAGAAGTAGTTTGTTGGGCCTTTCTTCTACTTCCATATCATAACCCCCACACACACACACACACACACACACCCACACACACACACATATGCATATGATTTGGAGTCACCAGTTTACCTACTGCATGTCTTTAGGGATATGTAAGGAAATCAGGGGGCCCAAAGAAAGCTCTCACAAATGCCAGATGCTTGTGCAAACTCTGCACAGAGGCAACCCAACAGACAACTAAACTGGAAGACCTCCTGCTTTGAGGTGAGAATACTGCTCATTGCAGCACTGTATCTTCATCTTCCATACTGAGGACTAGCTAAAGTCTTCATTCACCTCCCATAAATTTGTTGCATCTCATCAACACAGTACCTCAAAATGGCTTGCATGCATTTGCTTGAATCACACAAGCTCGTAATTTAGTTACTTAAGCATAAAATCTCAAGTTGGCAGTTGTTCAGTTGACGCTGCTTGCTTCACTTTGCAGAGCAATTGTGGTTTCTAGGTAGTGCTTTGTGGGTGGTTCAGTATCACAGCCTTTTATGAAAAAAAAATAAAACACGTTAAACAATTTTTCTGAAATTCAGTGATTTCAAAAGGTATGTAATGAAGTAATGGGGACATGGGGGAGCACGGTCTCCTTCATGGCCACACAACCCCCTGAAAAAATAGTTTTTATATGTGTCACATGTGCCCATGCACATATTTTCAGAATGTCTGCACTCAAGGGACAGGATTCATAGAGATACTCAGCACTTCAGTGCAAGCTTTGCACAGTTAGGCAGCACTATTTGTTGATATAGGAAGGCATGACATATCCAAATATCCCAGATGAAAAAGACAGCAATATAGCAGTAGATTCAGTTCATACTATATAGGTGTAGCTCTCTGAATTCCTAAGACACCAAATATGGCAACATCTGGTGCACTCATTATTAACTGCTACCTTCTCACTTTCCTCATCTTTTTTTACCATGGTTAAACAAATTATTCAGATGTTCAAAACTACCTCACTTGCTTATGATAACCTCTCAGTATAATACCTCAAAATCATGATAAAGGCCATATTGCACCCATATCTGTACTAATAAATCTCTCCCTTCAAGAAGCTGTAGTTCCCAAACTCCGGAAACAATACTCCATAATCCCCTTATGTAAAATGTTAAATCCAGACCAATGGTTTTCTTATTTTAACCACCCTATCCAACCCCTCTATCCAAAGTACTTGAAAATGTGTCTTACAGTTAGGGGCTATCTAAAAGCATTAAGTTACTTTACACAGTGCAACATGGCTTTTGACTTGGCCACACCACAGAAACAGCATTACCAACTTTCAAACTATATACACAGAAAGTGCAATCGTTGTAAAATGATTACATCCCTATTTATAGATCTGTCAAAAGCATTTGATATAATTTCATACTCCATACTTTTACATATCTTCATGGAACTGGGCCTCATCAAAAGTACATTCAACTAGTTCACAAGTTAGCCCAGCCAGCAAAGCCAAGGTGTACATCAGGCAAATAACAGTAGATGTGCCACGAGGATCAATATTAGGATCTTCACTTCTTCTTCTTTCGGCTTTTCCCAGTTAGGGGTCACCACAGTGGTTCACTTGTCCACTCGTGATTGGCAGTGGAGTTTTACGGTGTCGAGTTGCCAGCCCAGCACCCAACCTTCCACAGAAGGCACACACATGCACACACTCATGCCTAGTGCCAATTTAAAGTGTCCAATCCACCTACAGCATGTCTATGGGATGAAACTGGAGCACCCGGAGGAACCTACGTGACCACAGGGAGGACATGCAGACTCCACACAGAAGGCACCCCAACATCGAACCGGAGAACCTCTTGCTGTGAGGTGGCACCACTAACCTCTGCACCACCATGGCCGCCTAATATTAGGATCTTCACTCTAATATAATTATAAATGTAATGATTATAGTCTCTCACCTAGTAAATCTAATCCAATATGCAGATAACTCAGCATTAATATGTGCCTCACTGTCAGTCAAACAACTCCAAGCTTACCCATAACACTCCTATACAAAAGTAAAAAAACTGATTAGAGCAGTCTGGACTACATGAAAAATCCTGATAAGTCTAAGCATCTTCTTTGCACCTCCAATCCAGCAATAACTAGTGTATCTTAATCATGCTATAAACTAGTAATACTAGAATCAAGTTCATACAAAATACAAAACTGGTAGTAAAGACTGACTAAAATGTAATGTTTAGTTAATATATACAACATACAGTTATAAAACTGGGCTCCTGTTGTATGCCTGAGGGATGTGCATGCAGGCCACAGAACTCTAACAATTTAAGATAAATTACAGGGAAATGTATATTGAAATATATATTACATTTGGATATTTCTGAGTGCTGCCTTTTCTCTGAGGTAGAGTGATTGTGGAGTTAGCATGTATAAATAATGGGGCTGGGGGGGGATGCCACCTCTCCCACATTAGAAAGTGGAGCAGGGCTTGCCCCCTGCAAAAAAATACTTTTAATGTATAACAGCTAGTTTCACACATCTCTGTCATTTTAAGAGAATCACATTTAATTTTGCATAGTTTCAGTGCTTGCTCTCAAATTCCAGTAGGTTGTCCAGAAATGCCATGGCAAAAACTTAGACTCCTTCTCTCTCTGTATGTGTCAAGTGAATATGCAACTGTTTAGATGCAGTACAGGTTCGGGTCTATATCACGTGGTCAAAAGCTAATAATAGCGAACGACCACAACATCGAAAATACCAGAACTGAAAGTTGATATTGTGGGGTTGCACTACAGTGTACATAGGGGTATTTGCCTTTTCCTCACTGTAGTGCAATCTCGGAGTTGGTATATATATTTAGCAGGGAGGGAGTGCAGCCCCTCATAATTGCAACTTTGAGTTCTGGTGTTTTCGAAGTTTTGGTCGTTTGCTATTATTAGCTTTCAACCATGTGATATAGACGCTACAGGTTCATAGGTGGTCACTAAGCTAAATAACTACAAGGGCCTTTTTAAGCGTAGCTATACACCCCAAATCTTTGACAAGTTCTGTTACCCTTGATAAGTGTAAGCAGGGACTTGGGAGGGGAAACATTTACTATCAGTGTCCTGGGAGATGAACCATTTACAGGCTGCCTGTGTGCATTAGAGACATAGGTGTCAAACCAGGAATGAATTTCCTGTACCCCATCCAGAAAGCCAGGGATGAATTTCCTGTTCCCCATCCAGTTGTCCAAGTTACACTTGAATTGTTTAGGGAGTAACTCTGCTTCACATGGAAGGGGACACTGTTCCAAATAAGGGGTAGGCTCTGGGATACGCAGCTGTCTGTCCAGCAGGTCCTTAAGTCTTTAGAATGGGTAATTCTGGTACTTTATATTTTGCAGATATGCAGGAAGTCCATCAGAGTGGGGTCTGACAGTGCCTTGTATGCCAGACATATCTCCCCTCAACAACCTGTAGGAGACAGAATAGGGCCTTAATGTGGTCTGCATAGGGCATGTTACTTACTCTCTGTATTCTTTAAGAGAAAAAACTTTGCGGGCATTCTAGTTGTTGGATATGCCTGATTAGGTACATACCAAGGGGGACATTTTACTCAATAATAGGTTTGATGAATGCCCAATATGTACATGCTTCTTTACTGTGTCAGACCTGTCCTAATGGACCATGTATGTAAGTCCACAACTTCCATCTGTCTACATCCAAGTCTCATCTATGTCACATCAGTCTTCTCTAACTTACACTCCTGTCATCTAGCCAGACTGGAAGAAAGTTATAGTGAAGCTGCAAAGTCTGAAAACAGCTACAGCAACAATTCTCTTCACTGCATTGTAGCAAAGTCTCTTAAAGCATTAATATTGATTGGTAGTCAAATAATTAAGTGTGATATTCCTGACTGCCAGCATTCTGGATCACAGTTTCAAAGTGTTCTGAAAAAATGTGTAGCTGAGCAAGAAAAACAGGTTTTGTATTCCATACTCAGCTGCAGAGATTGTTTCGTAATTAATAATTTAATGTGCCTTGTCACAGAAACTGAATAATATAACTACAGACATATAACAGAGATTAAGCTACAGCAAAACAAAGCAGTGTACATGAGGAATGCATTTCAAGCATTATCTCCTGCAGATCAGGAATAGTCCATCAGTTTTTACGTGAAGTGAAGGTGAGTAAGAACAAGGCTTCCAACCTTAAAAATTAAATTGTGAGCGTACAAGTTTTTATGCAAAAGCGGTTACAGACCTGTCAGCATTTAACAGAGTTTTAAGCTTGTATTATCAATTAATGAAGGAGAAGTTCATGATCAGAAAACTGCACCAGAAAGTTCACTGTGAAGCAATGTTGCTATGTATCCTTAACCAAGCAGGTGCAAGCTATTCCATTTTTTTCCTTTTGCCAGTATAATAAATGGAGATCCATAATTGCTAGCCATTATGGTCTTGGAATCTTATGCATTTAATAAAAATATTTGGTAAGTATGTCAGTGAAAATAAACGTAAATGCACTTTGGTAATGTGAAAATAAATATATTTTATATGATCTGTACCACATTATATGTTTTTTTTTCCCTTTTTCTACTAAAGGTGTTGGGATATCAATATAAATGCTGAGATCTGGTGGATAATTAAAGGACCTATAATTTTGTCCATTTTTGTAAGTATGAAACCAATGAATAATTTTAAAGTAGTAACACTTAATGCAAAGATATTCTTTCTTGTAGTCTTGGTGGTTTTGAAATTTTATAAATTTACATGCTAACCCAATGAGATCAAATGCCTCAAGAGCACCAGAAATGTAAAACGGTATCAATGAGATTCATTCTCAGGCCTCCAGATTTGTAGCCAGAAATCCTTAGTCTCTGCTATACTGTCTCACAGTAGTGTCATTTTGTTGTAGCATGCAAATTTCTCATTCCAGATTTAATACTGCCAGCAGCTCTTTTTTTTTCATGAATAGCTTTACATATAATTTAAGGTGTATTTCCTTGAGTCACGGTGAGTGCACAGATTTCAGGTGCAGCATCCACATCTTAATGAGCCATCATGTACAAAACAGAGGCTGATTTTGTCATCCATAATTTTCACTTCGTCATTCGATATCGAAACCCTGAATCTTTCTTCCTTCCTTTCTGCCATTTTTTCATATATCAGCTTAAACAGATTTATGAGAGCTAAATAACAGAAAACTCATCTTAGTTTGAAGTCAAAGGATAAGATGAATCCTGAGAGTTCAATAAATCTATCAGCAACCTGATGGAAATGTAGGCATACTGGTAAACTAGGGCATAGCCTTCTAGAACTACCTGTAGTGGTACCTGGTTACCTGTAGTCAAAATAGTAGATATCCATTCGCTAGTTGAAGTGCATTGGGTCATATATCTTTACATGCTAGTGATAAGGCACAGAAAATTCACGTGACTGTGGAACACATTCTTTTTAGAATCTACTCTGAATAAAACATCATGGAAGCTAGAAGATCATTCCCATTGTTTCTGCCGTGTACTGACAATTCAGACAAACACCTATACACTATATGGTATCAGAAATAGGGTAATATATTAGCAGAAGTGAAAAATATGTCTGCAGAAGTAAGGATGTAGATCTGTTTCACCGGTTAAAGTGTTTTGAAGTGAAGAAGTTGAATTTTCAGTAGACAATTGCACTGCTATAAGGAATTTTTGCAGAAAACTCAAAGTTATTAAGAGCAAAATAGCTGAGAAGCCTGAAAAGTACAATGTACCATGGTTCTATATTTTGCTGAAAATGAAACTTCAAAGGTATTTCTAAAATTTCAGGATAAAAGACTTCAATAATATTAAAATATCAGTTAAGTGTTTTCATTCATTTGTAGAACTTCATCAGAAATGTTAACATCAGTTCTTAAATCATTTAAACACAATATGTAAAATGGTCCTGTGACAAGTGTTAACAGTTAATAATAAAAGTAAGTATAAATCCACTATATTTATATATATATATATATATATATATATATATATATATATATATATATATATATGTGTGTGTGTGTGTGTATATACACACACACACATATATATATATATATATATATATATATATATATATATATATATATAGATAGAGATATAGATATATATAAATAGGTCTACATCTTCTTATCGAATTGTCACTTTACCAAATGGTAGTTCGCCGAGACCAGTACTTCGAATGTGCAAATCTCCGAAAACACACTTCACTGAAACTAAAATCACCAAACAGATTTGCAGACTTAATATACCTAATCCAAAAGTTCACACACAACTGCTGTACTAATATATTACGTGATTCTTCCAAAAACACCCAATGTAAAATAGCAAATGCAAAACTATCAAACAAGCTGTAAATAAAACATTTCAAGACACACACCACTACAGTTCACACTTCTAATTCACACTTTCAATACACTTCCAATTGTTATCACGAACTCCAAACACCTGCATTTATTTTATTGTAAAACACTTTCTAAAACTGCTTCTCAACTCTAGCTAAGAAATAGACACACAAAGACACATTTTCTAGTATTTATGCAGGGGGCAAGCCCCCCTGAACTCCCCCATGTGGGAGGCTGCGTCCTCACACCCCCGCAAATTATATATACCAACTCCGAGATCGCACTACAGTGGCAAAAAGGGTACATTTCCTTTCCCTTACTGTAGTGCAATCTCCAATTAAAACTACCAGCTACCAATGCTATGAACATAATTCTCCACATCCTCAATATTTTAAAACACCCACTGTCAGATTTGTCAAGCTACAAAATAGTACGTAGACTGAGAAGGTGCATAAGGACTATACTTCTATCTAACATTCCTGAACCACCAGCTTAATGTTAACTCCTTTGCGTAAACAGGACTCAACAAACTCAGCTGTCAGAATACTGCACATTCGAAGTACTGATCTCGGCAAACTATCATTCAGTAAAGTGACAATTCGATAAGAAGTAGACCCATATATATATATATATATATATATATATATATATATATATATAAAACATTCAAACATGAAGTTTTAAACTGTAACCATACTGTCTTAAAAATCATAGCATTTATAAAGTATAAATGGTTATTAATTGAGATAAAATCATTTAATCCTGGCTTTTGATCAGTCCTCAATAATAATAGCCAGTGTGACTTTATTCATTCTTACTTGTCTTCTGCATTGCCTCCTCTTGCACGATTGTTCATCTTTTCACATGTAAAGAATACCATTTTAAAACCATTACAAGTTTTCGAATATTAAGAAATGTATTGTCCATATCCCTTTTTTAATTGAATAAATGTGTTCATATGTTCAGGTTCATAGCTTCCATTCTGTTGTACCAACATAAAAGGGCCCACAAGTAAAGCAACTTACCAGGTTAACCACCCCTTTTTTTACACAGTTGTATTTCCCTTTACAAGTAATAACTTTAGGATATGAAGCAATGGTGGTATTCACAGCATCCATCATAAATACACACTGTGAACAGAACCCACATTTCGTCATGTCATAACAACTTGTTAACCTTTTTAATTTTGAGGTTCTGCTGCCCTTTCTTTAAATTGGAATTACTAGTTTTCTTCTTTTATATACAGACTCTAGTGCTGCCTCTAGTTTGTCAAACATCCTATGGACTGAAAAACAACTAACCAGTTTCTCTCAGTTATAGGTTCAAAGGTCCATAGGTCTGTACTAGGCTAAATACCATGAGGGGGGACATGTATGTATGGGGGAACAGGAAATTCATACCTAGTTTGGCATCCTTGATAAGTGTAAGCAGGGTCTTGGAAGATGAAACATTTACAAGCAGGGGTCTGGAATATAAACCATTTACAGGCTGCCTGTGTCCATTAGAGACATAGATGTCAAACTAGGTATGAATTTCCTGTTCCCCCATACGTACATGAATTGGGTTAGGGAGAAACTCCATTTCATATAGATGGGGAGCCTGTTCTAGAGTAAGGGTAGTCTTTGGGAGGCATATCTGTGTCTCCAGTAGATCCTATTTATAACACAGGCAAGATGTAAGCCTTTAGAACTGGTAACTCTGGTGTTTGTTTTGCAGTTATGCAAGAGGTCCATTAGGGTGGGGTCTGACAATGCCTTGTATGCCAGGTATGGCTGTCCTCTCAACAGCCTGTAGGAGACAGAATACAGGGATAGGACCTTGAGATGGTCTAAATAGGACATGTTACTTACGCTCTGTATTCTTGTAATAAGGAACCTCTGTGGATGTTCCATTTGTTGGATTTGCCTGGTTAGGTACATACCAAAGGGGGCAATGTACTCAATGATAAGTCTGCTGAATGCCAGATACTGTGGGCCTTGGGCCTAGATTCCATACCTTTGTTTAGAAGTGGCACAACATAGAATGATTTTCTCATTACTGTAAATATGCGATGGTCAAAGGCTAGATTACTGTCTATGTGTGTTCCAAATTCCCTAGGGTTGTGTTGTCAATATGTTAACTACCAGGGGTGGTTGACTTTAACTACCAGGGATGGATGACTTCCTAAAAGGTATAGTATGCATTTCTTGTCATTTAGTTTTAGTCCATGGCTCTGACACCAGTTATTTGTCTGTATCAACCCTTCCTGGAGAACATTTGTGTCAATGGGGGATTCAGTCACTGCTCCTAATTTGCAATCATCTGCAAATTTAGGCAGCAAGAGGCCCTTGACATTGGCCTTCACTTCAGAGAAGTAAATGCCACAAAGAAGTGACCCCAGGACCATTCCCTGAGGGGCTCCACTTGTGACTGGCCTCTTTGTAGAGGTAGATTCCCCAGTTCGGACCTCCTATGTCCTGTCTGTGAGCCAGCTGGCTATCCACCAAATGACATTAGGGTTTATATCTAACCTCCTGTGTTTGTCAACAATGCCAGAGTCGGGTATTGTGTCAAATGAATGGCCAGGTCAAGGTAGGCAGTGTGAACCATTTTGTCCTCATCCATTGCTTTGGTGGCCTTCTCAAAGAAGTCCAATAAGTTGAATAGGCATGACTTGCCCTCTTACCTCAAAAATATTGTTACCATAGGACAATGCCATACCTTACTAAAGTTTTTCTTGATGGACTTTTCACTATCTTTCATAAATTTAGTATGTGGATCCCTTATGATGGTTTAAAGGCAGTACTTTTTTTTCTGAAACACCTTTCAGTATACCATAAAGAAGCACTGCAGGGTATCCCCTATCAAAATATATTTTTTAATTTTTCTCTCTGCACTACAAACTATTGGTCATCAGAGACCAAACTAGATAATCGTATTGCCTGACACTTCACTAAATTTCTTTTCTGCCATGCAGGATGACTACTTAAAAAATGAATATCCATTACAGAAGTATCTTTTCTGTATATTTTGGATTCAAAACACTGGTCATTATCATTCTTAGTTATATAGACATCCAAATAATTTATAACATTTCTATTCTTTTCACAAGTAAATGTTTAAAAATCTACAGTGAAATTTATATAAACAGGAGAAATTCATTAAGCCCATCAACACCGTCTGTCCACAGAACAAAAACATCATCGGGGTATCTCAAATAGATGACTATTTTAAACAAAAAACTATTAGAAAAATAATGCAATTCCCATCACCACATACTATTGACAAACAGCAAAGTAAAAGAGCCACCTATTGTACCCATTTAACCTGTTGAAAGTATTCGCCTTAAAAATTGTTTTTAAACAATATTCATACATTCCTTGACTACCAACATCTTGGTATGCATTAAAATCTTATCATGAAGAAGAGTTTTATAAAGCCACTTCATACCTATGTGGTGTGGTATAACTAAAAATAGATAATTTACATCAATAGTAGCAAAGATGTAACTAGTTTTGTAAGTAATATGTGTCATTTTGGTCAAAAATTACATGTCCTTCAGAATATGGAACTTATTATGAAAAAAAGTAACATTCTATCTGATAGCATTGCTAAAGACTCACTGTTATACCACCAGAGGCTACAGTTAGCCTTAGGAGTGGATTCCACACATCCTTATGTGTTTTTGGAATACCAAAAATGGATGACACAAGAGGGTTCTTTTCAGCAAGAAAATTAAATACATAATCAGATAAATCATATTCATTTTTTCAGTTATTCCATCCATAAACTACTCTTATTGTTGTTGTTGGTCTTTACCCTTAAAATAATTTCCACACAAACATCTTTAGCTCTTGTGTCATCCATTTCTGGAATTCTAAGAACATATATGGATGTGAGGAATCCTACTTAAGGCTGATTGTAGTCTCTGGTAGGACTAAGCCTTCAGCAAAGCTTTTAGATATAATGTTTTTTTTCATGATAAGCCCCATGTTCTGAAGGATTCATGGGAAGTAAAATACTTTCAACAGGTTAAACGGGTTGCAATACATGCTCTTCTGCTTTGGTGTTTGCCAGTATTAATATGTGGTATAGGGAATTGAATTGTGTTTTAATAGTAGTTTTTTTAGAATACCCTTTATTTGAGATACTTGGATGACATTTTTGTTCTATGGACATGCAATTTTGGTGTGCTTAATAAATTTCACATATTTATCAAGGTTACTGTAGATTTTTTAAAATGTACTTGTAAAAAGAACAGAGAAGCTATACATTATTTGAATGTCTGTTTAAGAATGATATTGACCATTGTTTTGAGTCCAACCTGTACAGAAAAGACATGTTCTCTAGTGGATATTTACATGTTTTAAATAGTTGTCCTGCATGGCAGAAAATGAATTTAGAGAAGGGTCAGGTAGTATAATTACCTAGGTTAGTCTCTGAGAACTAAACGTTTGTTGAGAGAGAAAAAATAAAAAAGTATATATATTTTTTGATAGTGGATACTAAGCAACATTTCTTACTGATGATCATTGAGGCTGCAGAAAAAAGCAGTACTGCCTTTAAGTCCATCCTAAGGGATGTATGTACTACAAGTATGCACAGCAATTAAACTTCCATCAAGAAATATTGTAATAATACTATGATGTTGCTCTTTGGTAACAACATTTTAGAGATAAGAGATGTAAGTGAGATAAACTGGGCAGGTGAATTTGAGTCCACGGGACTTTTGAACAAAATTAGGGCAGCACCAAATTATGTGTACAAAATAAGGCAAACCTTTAAGGCTATTTGGGAGAATGGACAGCATGACTTCAAAATGTAAAGGGTCAACAACTGCTTATGTAATGACAAAATGTGTGTCCTGTTCACAGAGTAGATTTATAACAGACACTGTGAATACCACCAATGCTTCATATCTAAATAAAAGATCTTACTTGTAAAGGAAAATAAAACTGTGCAATAAGGGGGTGGTTTATTTGGCAAGTTGCTTTACTTGTGTTTCCTTTTATGGTGGTCAAACAGAATGGAAGCTACAGACTCAAATATATGAGCACATTTACGCAATTAAAAAGAGGGGGCATAGGCAATACATTTTCTAAATATTCTAAAACCTGTAATTTTTTTTAATGTATTTTTATACTGGAAAATGTGAGCAGCTGAGAAAGAGGGGACAGTTATTAGGGCAAGTTAGAATTAAAAGTGTTACACTGGCAAATGCTAAATACTGGTCAAAAGCCAGGATTAAGTGATTTTATCTCAGTTAATAACCTTTTACACTTAAAAGCAGAAACATTACATTTTTTTAAGATTGTATGATTACAATTTTCAGTTTTATATATATATATATATATATATATATATATGTTTTAAAAAATTGATAAGGACAGACAACACCACAGTCTTGTGGTACATCAACAAACAGGAGGCACTCATTCATACCCCTATGCAGAATGACTTTGGAGCTGTGTGGGAACCCTGTAGCACTCAGCATACAACATCCAGTTACAGGCAATATTTGTACCGGGAAAAGAAAAATACTCTAGCAGACATATTAAGCAGAACCACATAGGATGCTTGCGAATAGGATGCTACACCCGGTTGCATCTTCAAGACCATCTCAAAGAAATGGGGAATGACTCAGATAGATCTATTAAGCTTCCCCTCTCAATCACCAGCTCAAAATTCTGCTTTACAGGACATTCCACCCACTAGCATGGAAAGTGGATTAAAGCTCTCCTTCGAAAGCTGGAAGGCCCTAACAGCATATGCATTCCCACCTCTTCCCTTGATACACAAGGTATTACTAAAAATCAAGGAAGAGCGTCCAAGGATAATCCTGATAGCTCCAAACTGGCCAGGAGACAACACTGGTACCCACTGCTGAGGAGCATGTCTATAGGAACAATATGTGGCCAATACCCTGATGCCTTTGATGTTAACTCAGAACAACTTCAGCATCATGCATGTCAAACTCTAAAAACGTTGCAACTGACTGCATGGAACATCACATAGCAGCAGCTAATCTAGAACTTTCCCAAAGAGTTAAAGACATTATTCTTGAAGCCATAGCCAGACCTTCAACAAGAAGGAACTATGCTGCAGGGAGGAAAATGGAAAGGAAGGTTTGTCATTTGGAGTACTGAAAGAGAGGGAAAAGATGTGTCAAACATAGATATGCCCCTAACATTCTCTCGAGTATCTGGCAGAACTTCTACATTCAGGCCTGTCCTACTCCTCCATCCAAGATACATGCATCCAGCTATATCAGCAGAATACAGCTTTGATTCACCTGTTTTTCACACCCTTTACTCCAGGCAGTTCCTCAGAGGAATCAAGAATGTAAAACCTCCAAGGAAACCACCATTGCCAGCTTCTTGGGACTTGAACTTTGTGCTAGAAAAGTTGACACTATCCTGCCCCGAACCAGCAGCAACAGCAGACCTACAGCATCTATCATTGGAGCTTTAACTGCCTTCCTACTGGCAATAACCTCAACCAGGAGGGTTTCTGAAGCTTCAGGCCCTAATGGCAGTACAACCCTTCCTAATCTTCCACCAAGATAGAGTGTCCATGAGGACTAATCCTACATTGTTAGCATGCCTAAGGTGGTATCCAAGGTGTGTCTTTAAACCAGGCAATCCACCTACCTACCTTCTTTCCCAACCCACAAAACAGAGGGAAAGAATCACTGCATACCTTGGATGTACATAGAGCAGCCTACGCTACTACTTGGACAAGAACAAAAGTAGCAGAAAAAACTGACCAGCTTTTGTAGCCTATGCAACAGGAAGGGAAGGAAAAGCTATTTCCAAACAGACAATCTCCAAATGGATGGGAAATTGCATACGATTCTCAATTACTCCTTCCACTTGGAAAACCAATTCCACAGAACATAAGACCTCATTCTACAAGGGCAGCTTAGCCACTACCACAGCTTTCTTATGAGGGAGTGGCAACCAAAGAACATTATTGAAGCGGCTACTTGGACCTCCGTGCATACATTTGCCAAGCATTATAATTTGCCTCTATATTCCAGATCCCGAGCAGGGTTTGCCACTGCTGTACTGCAAGGGATCCTAAACACATAATCTAGTTTTTTCCTCCTCCCTAGTTGGCTACTTGGTATTCTACCCAGTTGTTATGACTGCAGATGCATCCATGAAGGACATAAATACAGTTTTGCCTGCCATAAAATGTAGATGTCGAACTGGATAGCATCTGCAGTCAGAATCTCTCCCTCCTTCCCACTCTGTGGTACTCCTAGGGTGTTTACCCTCCTAATAGCTAGCTGGTGGGGAGTCTTTTGTATGGTGTATTTTGTTTGTATATATGTACATACATGCTTATTTTTGTGTTTACCTCTATCTTTTTGAAAACATTGGCATTTATCAAATTTTAGCAACTTCAAGAGGGAGCTACTGGCATCTGGGGCAGAAACACTGAGAAAATGAAGCGTCGGCTGATGCCTGCTATACCCGAAGACCAACAGAGATGATGGCCGGGTGAGAAGTCGCGACATCAGCGAGCTCAGACTCCGGACTTTGGAATCCGGCCCGACTGAAGGGCTGCCTGACGACAGGACAACCCAGTTGTTATGACTGCAGATGCTATCCAGTTCGGACATCTACATTTATGGTAGGTACAAAACTGTACTATATGAAGCAATGGTGGTGTTCACAGCATCCATCATAAATACACACTGTGAACAGAACCCACATTTCGTCATTTCATAACAACTTGTTAACCTTTTTAATTTTGAGGTTCTGCTGCCCTTTCTTTAAATTGGAATTACTAGTTTTCTTCTTTTATACACAGACTCTAGTGCTGCCTCTAGTTTGTCAAACATCCTATGGACTGAAAAACAACTAACCAGTTTCTCTCAGTTATAGGTTCAAAGGTCCATAGGTCTGTACTAGGCTAAATACCATGAGGGGGAACATGTATGTATGGGGGAACAGGAAATTCATACCTAGTTTGGCATGCTTGATAAGTGTTAGCAGGGTCTTGGAAGATGAAACATTTACAAGCAGGGGTCTGGAATATAAACCATTTACAGGATGCCTGTGTCCATTAGAGACATAGATGCCAAACTAGGTATGAATTTCCTGTTCCCCCATACATACATGAATTGGGTTAGGGAGAAACTCCATTTCACATAGATGGGGAGCCTGTTCTAGAGAAAGGGTCGTCTTTGGGAGGCATACCTATGTCTCCAGTAGATCCTATTTATAACACAGGCAAGATGTAAGCCTTTAGAACTGGTAACTCTGGTGTTTGTTTTGCAGTTATGCAAGAGGTCCATTAGGGTGGGGTCTGACAATGCCTTGTATGCCAGGTATGGCTGTCCTCTCAACAGCCTGTAGGAGACAGAATACAGGGATAGGACCTTGAGATGGTCTAAATAGGACATGTTACTTACGCTCTGTATTCATGTAATAAGGAACCACTGTGGATGTTACATTTGTTGGATTTGCCTGGTTAGGTACATACCAAAGGGGGCACTGTACTCAATGATAAGTCTGCTGAATGCCAGATACTGTGGGCCTTGGGCCTAGATTCCATACCTTTGTTTAGAAGTGGCACAACATAGAATGATTTTCTCATTACTGTAAATATGCGATGGTCAAAGGCTAGATTACTGTCTATGTGTGTTCCAAATTCCCTAGGGTTGTGTTGTCAATATGTTAACTACCAGGGGTGGTTGACTTTAACTACCAGGGATGGATGACTTCCTAAAAGGTATAGTATGCATTTCTTGCCATTTAGTTTTAGTCCATGGCTCTGACACCAGTTATTTGTCTGTATCAACCCTTCCTGGAGAACATTTGTGTCAATGGGGGATTCAGTCACTGCTCCTAATTTGCAATCATCTGCAAATTTAGGCAGCAAGAGGCCCTTGACATTGGCCTTCACTTCAGAGAAGTAAATGCCACAAAGAAGTGACCCCAGGACCATTCCCTGAGGGACTCCACTTGTGACTGGCCTCTTTGTAGAGGTAGATTCCCCAGTTCTAACCTCCTATGTCCTGTCTGTGAGCCAGCTGGCTATCCACCAAATGACATTAGGGTTTATATCTAACCTCCTGAGTTTGTCAACAATGCCAGAGTCGGGTATTGTGTCAAATGAATGGCCAGGTCAAGGTAGGCAGTGTGAACCATTTTGTCCTCATCCATTGCTTTGGTGGCCTTCTCAAAGAAGTCCAATAAGTTGAATAGGCATGACTTGCCCTCTTACCTCAAAAATATTGTTACCATAGGACAATGCCATACCTTACTAAAGTTTTTCTTGATGGACTTTTCACTATCTTTCATAAATTTAGTATGTGGATCCCTTATGATGGTTTAAAGGCAGTACTTTTTTTTCTGAAACACCTTTCAGTATACCATAAAGAAGCACTGCAGGGTATCCCCTAAAAACATATATTTTTTAATTTTTCTCTCTGCACTACAAACTATTGGTCATCAGAGACCAAACTAGATAATCGTATTGCCTGACACTTCACTAAATTTCTTTTCTGCCATGCAGGATGACTACTTAAAAAATGAATATCCATTACAGAAGTATCTTTTCTGTATATTTTGGATTCAAAACACTGGTCATTATCATTCTTAGTTATATAGACATCCAAATAATTTATAACATTTATATTCTTTTCACAAGTAAATGTTTAAAAATCTACAGTGAAATTGATATAAACAGGAGAAATTCATTAAGCCCATCAACACCGTCTGTCCACAGAACAAAAACATCATCGGAGTATCTCAAATAGATGACTATTTTAAACAAAAAACAATTAGAAAAATAATGCAATTCCCATCACCACATACTATTGACAAACAGCAAAGTAAAAGAGCCACCTATTGTACCCCTTTAACCTGTTGAAAGTATTCTCCTTAAAAATTGTTTTTAAACAATATTCATACATTCCTTGACTACCAACATCTTGGTATGCATTAAAATCTTATCATGAAGAAGAGTTTTATAAAGTCACTTCATACCTATGTGGTGTGGTATAACTAAAAATATATAATTTACATCAATAATAGCAAAGATGTAACTAGTTTTGTAAGTAATATGTGTCATTTTGGTCAAAAATTACATGTCCTTCAGAATATGGAACTTATTATGAAAAAAAGTAACATTCTATCTGATAGCATTGCTAAAGACTCACTGTTACTACCACCAGAGGCTACAGTTAGCCTTAGGAGTGGATTCCACACATCCTTATGTGTTTTTGGAATACCAAAAATGGATGACACAAGAGGGTTCTTTTCAGCAAGAAAATTAAATACATAATCAGATAAATCATATTCATTTTTTCAGTTCTTCCATCCATAAACTACTCTTATTGTTGTTGTTGGTCTTTACCCTTAAAATAATTTCCACACAAACATCTTTAGCTCTTGTGTCATCCATTTCTGGAATTCTAAGAACATATATGGATGTGAGGAATCCTACTTAAGGCTGATTGTAGTCTCTGGTAGGACTAAGCCTCCAGCAAAGCTTTTAGATAGAATTTTTTTTTCATGATAAGCCCCATGTTCTGAAGGATTCATAGGAAGTAAAATACTTTCAACAGGTTAAACGGGTTGCAATAGATGCTCTTCTGCTTTGGTGTTTGCCAGTATTAATATGTGGTATAGGGAATTGAATTGTGTTTTAATAGTAGTTTTTTTAGAATACCCTTTATTTGAGATACTTAGATGACATTTTTGTTCTATGGACATGCAATTTTGGTGTGCTTAATGAATTTCACATGTTTATCAAGGTTACTGTAGATTTTTTAAAATTTACTTGTAGAAAGAACAGAGAAGCTATACATTATTTGAATGTCTGTTTAAGAATTATATTGGCCATTGTTTTGAGTCCAACCTGTACAGAAAAGACATGTTCTCTAGTGGATATTTACATGTTTTAAATAGTTGTCCTGCATGGCAGAAAATTAATTTAGAGAAGGGTCAGGTAGTATAATTACCTAGGTTAGTCTCTGAGAACCAAACGTTTGTTGAGAGAGAAAAAATAAAAAAGTATATATATTTTTTGATAGTGGATACTAAGCAACATTTCTTACTGATGATCATTGAGGCTGCAGAAAAAAGCAGTACTGCCTTTAAGTCCATCCTAAGGGATGTATGTACTACAAGTATGCACAGCAATTAAACTTCCATCAAGAAATATTGTAATAATACTATGATGTTGCTCTTTGGTAACAACATTTTAGAGATAAGAGATGTAAGTGAGATAAACTGGGCAGTTGAATTTGAGTCCACGGGACTTTTGAACAAAATTAGGGCAGCACCAAATTATGTGTACAAAATAAGGCAAACCTTTAAGGCTATTTGGGAGAATGGACAGCATGACTTCAAAATGTAAAGGGTCAACAACTGCTTATGTAATGACAAAATGTGTGTCCTGTTCACAGAGTAGATTTATAACAGACACTGTGAATACCACCACTGCTTCATATCTAAATAAAAGATCTTACTTGTAAAGGAAAATAAAACTGTGCAATAAGGTGGTGGTTTATTTGGCAAGATGCTTTACTTATGTTTCCTTTTATGGTGGTCAAACAGAATGGAAGCTACAGACTCAAATATATGAGCACATTTATGCAATTAAAAAGAGGGGGCATAGGCAATACATTTTCTAAATATTCTAAAACCTGTAATTTTTTTTAATGTATTTTTATACTGGAAATGTGAGCAGCTGAGAAAGAGGGGACAGTTATTAGGGCAAGTTAGAATTAAAAGTGTTACACTGGCAAATGCTAAATACTGGTCAAAAGCCAGGATTAAGTGATTTTATCTCAGTTAATAACCTTTTACACTTAAACGCAGAAACATTACATTTTTTTTAAGATTGTATGATTACAATTTTCAGTTTCATATATATATATATATATATATATATATATATAATATGAACATTTTAAATGTGTGTGTGTGTGTGTGTGTGTGTGTGTGTGTGTGTGTGTGTGTGTGTCTAGGACTCTCCATCGAACACACTTTCACAAAAAAATAAAAAAATAAAAGACTACTCACATTTATGTAGGGGGCAAGCCCCATGCACCCCCCATGTGGAGGGACTGTGCCCCCACACCCACACTACTTTAATATTCTCACTCTGAGATCGCACTACAGTGTGGAAAAGGGAATATTCCCTTATCCCCACTGTACTTTGATCTAAGCAACAGTTTGTTCAGTTGTACAATCTACACCTCATGTTGAGGTACAACTAAGCCTACATGCAAACAACTGTTTGCTTACTTACCTTCTGGCGAAAGTGCATTTTCGATAAAATGCACTTTCAGAAATTTCAGCTCGCCCATTTACGTTTTGGTGAAATGTGTGTTCGATGGAGGGTCCTAGATCCTTACTCCATACACACACACACACACACACACACACACACACACACACACACACACACACACACACACACATGTATAGTATTTACATCAACTTTTTATTATTATTTAATTGAGCAGTGTTTAATAATTATTTTAACTTACAAGATTAGACACATGCTTTGTTTGTATTTAACTGATGGAAGACTTGGTTTTAACAGTTCTGATGAAGTTCTACAAATGAACAAAAGTGCTTACGTGTTGTTTTATTATTATTAAAGTTTTTTTTTTTTTTTTATCCTGGAAGTATGTAGTGACATTTATTGTTTTCTATCCTTTGATTGTTACCTTGTGGCAAAGGGTTCTGCTTTATTTAGGAATGTTATTTTATTGAAGAGAGAAAAAGACAAAATAACAGCAAAAAAAAAAAAAAAAAAGATAGGTAAACTTCACTGTTGTTATGTCCTGCTGATAACCAATGTTTTACCCATTGTATTATGTATGGATTGACAGTTAATGCTTTTCATTTTCCAGTTATTCCTTTATGAGGAATCACAGTGAATGTCTTTGTAAGGTCATGATGAAGACATAGTTTAATGTTATTGGCTAAACCAACTGTAAGTGAAGTACTGAATATTGTAAATGAGATAAAATAATTGGAGGCAGATGCTTTAAGGTCTATATTGAATCAGCGAATGCTTAAAAAAGCGAATGCTGATTCATTGACCCTATTTAAGCGAAAGCTTACAATCCCGAACACTCGGAACAGCGATTTTTTTCCCAGGGAAAAAATCACTGTTCCACAAAAAAATAAATAAATAAATAAATCTTAAAACAGTATATGCCCCCCACACCCCCCATACTTAAATATACCAACTCCAAGATTGCACCGCAGTGGAGGAAATGGCAAACTCCCGAATCCAGCCCAGCGATTTTTTTTCCCTGGGAAAAAAAATCACTGTTCAGTGTTGATTGTAAGCTTTAAACACATAGGGTCAATGAATCAGCGTTCACTTTTTTAAGCATTTGCTGATTCAATATAGACCAGATGCTTTAGTAAAGGGAAGGAGCAAATTACATACAGATAAATGCAATTTGTGGGAACAGTTCTTGCAGAATAATATTCTGGAGGAAGAGTGAGGTTTAAGGGAAGGCAGATATTGAGCAATTTATGTAATATTGGACTGGATGACAATTATTAAAAAGAAAATATATATGTACACTGCATGGAAACAATAAGAAATATCACTATGGTTTGTTTTCTTTTCTAATAATGCATGTGTACCTATATCATTTCAATTGTAATTTAATGAAGATGTAAAGAAAAGATAAACTTTATGCATTGTCAGTCTATCATCAAATACTGATATAATTCTTCAAACAATGTTATAATATTTGAAAAGGCAAGCTCTCACCTTAACAAAATAAATGCTATTCCTTTTCCCACAGAATTAAGTCCCCTGTGTCTAGTTTGGATAAGGTCCATTATGCCTTACTTCATGTTTTTACACAGAATACTGGTCAGACTAATGGGTCTAAAACTGTTGGGCTGATGTGATCCCCAGCCCTTTACAAACTGGTACCACCCTCATAGGTCAAGAATATGTGCACATGCTATTATTTATTTAACATGATTTATAGGAAGTAAGCTAGGATTTCATTGATTCTGTGTATTTTTATAGTCTCATGAAACTTTAAGTTTTTAATTTTTTTCTTCTGGCATTAGTAATTAAGTCTGTAGTTATATAAAGGATGACTCCCCTTCTATCTATAGAACCAAACTTAATTCTTTCATTATTCTTTATGCATTGTGTTAGTAAAGAAAGTCCGCTGGACACAAGTGCCCCTTTATTGGAGTCAGCTTGAGAGCACTTGCTCAGAGTCTTTTTTTCTGCAAGTTCATTTCCTGTGCCTTGTGGATGAATGATCACTTATTTATTGTTAAAACTGGACAGTCATAATTTTTCCCTTTCAGATTTGTGATGAAATTAAATAATACATTATTATTGCTTTGAGGCCAAGCTGAGTTCATAGGTAGATAACAAAGATTTAATAAGAGATGTAAGTGATTTTTGTACTAGTGTTTTTAATTTTTAACAACAAAGGCTGGGATTCAAAAGCATTTTCACTCCACAGTAGTTAATTTTGCATGAAAAATGTCCACACACCACATGGAGGTGATTCAGATTAATGCTGAGCATGAGTACAGAAAGTCAAGAAATATCGCAGAATGCATAATATGCAAATTGTGGTATAAATGAGCAACAGTATTAAAATGAGAGTGGCCATGGTTGCACAAGAGGGTAAACAATATTGAGGAGTGATTTAGTAATGCATATATTCCATATGGAGATACTCTTCTGCCAGGGTAGTTGACTATTGCAAAATCTTGGATTATCAGGAGATGAACAGTGAAAATGGATCTATGACATTTCCCAGGGCAAGGCAATGGTTGGCCACCATCTGGAATTTGTCCTTTTCCCCACTGTAGTGTGATCTTGGAGTTGGTATATTTAGTTGGGGGGGGTGTGGGCGGGATAGCTCCTCCCACCTGGTAGGTGTTAAGTTTTATTTTCTTCTCAGTCGCTAAGGTGGCCTGCCGTTGCCTTGCTGTAGAAAAACCTTTGCCGAAAAGTCCATTTGACAATCAGTAGATTCACTAAATAGGTGTTCAATGAAGAGGTGTTCGCTATTTTAAGATTCAACAAAATGTCATAGGCACAATGAAAACATGTATGGGATAACCACCACATTAGTCAGTATGTATGTGCAAGAAGACATTGTCACTGCTGGTAGTCTTGACACTGCAAGTTATCACCCTCAGTGGCACTTCATCTGTTCATAACAATTCATACCCTCCATGATACAGAAATTATGGACCTCTGCCATGTAGATAGAGACACCTTGCAGGAGCTGGTTGAGATGTGTTTCCTTCTTATGCAGACTGAGGAGATGCATGGTGTATCTATCCCTGGGGGCACCAAGGTATGTGTGGCTTTCAGAATACTTGCTACAGGGACCTTTCATCAACCAACAGGGCACACAGTGGGTGAACATTAGGCATCTGCCTCAAAGACACTCCACCGGAGGGGTGGAGCCTGAATGGCTAACTGAAAGCAGCAGTATTTTAGAGCTCCATATAACTAGTTAAATAAGACAGGAAAAAATAATATTTTTTTTCTTCAAAGTGTAAAATCTTATAGATAAAGGACTAATTTACATAATTAGAAACTTTGGTGAAGTTTTACAAATAATTTCCTGTCAAAAAGCTTGGAGATATATTCACTTGTTAAAATGAGCAACTCAAATAATTCTCACCAGGATGCTGCCTTAAAAAAGGAACTACAGCAGATGGCATTTACTCTGCAGGAGTTGTCTTTGAAGATGGATGATTTTAAAGAGAACCTAGAAAATCTTAAAACAAACAGTCAAAAACAGGCTGACACCCTCAAGGAAATGCTACAACAACACCAGACAAGGATAACTGGAATAGAGGTTTCTCTAAATGACTTAGAAAGCAGACTTAAGGAAGAGGAAACAGAAAGAACTGCTTCTTAATCAAAACACGTGGTTGGTTAATAAAGTAGATGACTTGGAAAATAGGGAGAGGAGAAATAACATCAGGATTTTTGGATTACCTGAAAACACAGAAGGTGAGGATATTATTTCCTTTTTATCAAGCTGGATCCCTGACTTTTTAAATTTAAAAGAAGGACTTTCCTTTGGCATTGAAAGGGCACACAGAACTCTTGGGAAACCTGCCACTAACTCAAACTCTCCTCCTAGGTCAATAATTATCAGATTTCTTTCATACTTGGACAAGGAACTGATTTTAAGATCTGTTTGGAGGAAGGCACCTCTAAAATATAAACAGAGCCCAATAAGATTTGATAACGACTATTCATCTAAAATAATGGCACAAAGGAAAAAAGTGTGGCCAATGATAAAGTTTCTGAAACAAAATAACATCAAGGCACAATTTGCATATCCAGCTAAGATAAGAATACTATATGCCAACGAGATGAGGACTTGTATTGACATAGAGCAAACCTCTTAATTTATTAAAACTAATAATGTGATTACTTTACCAGAAGATATGGATTGGATGTCACCTTTTCTCAAGAGAGCAAAAGAAACAAATGTCTGGACAGATGTCAAAAAGAAGAAGCAAAAGACTGATACTGTTACAGCCAAATCTCTCAAAGCATCTACTATGATATGAATTGTTTTAACATTACTTTAAAGGACCAATTTTACTGCTTGGAATTTTAAAACAAAGGTAACTAACTACTGGAATCTTTATCTATATTTTTTGAAAATGGATGACACAAGAGTTTTCACATTACCTCAGGTATGTAAAAGAGGGTACTTTTCTTTCACAGAAAGAAGGTTATATAGCACATAAAATATTTGTACTGTAAATCAACATATATAGTATATGTGTATTTTCTCTTAATTTTCTCTTTTCTTTCTCTCTTCTCTCTTTTCTCATTATTTATTTTAACTGCATCTTGTCTCCCTTTCTAAATTCTCTATTTATTATACTAATATAGTCTGTATATATTTAATAACTTACTATCTATACATAGATAAATAATAGTCTAAAATAATCTAGTTTTAAGGTAGACTAATTGGAATAGTGAACTTAATTAATTGTTATTACAATATTTATTACATTAATGATAGTCACTGTTATGCTTATTGGGATTGGGGACATGTTCGTGATTAACTCTGAAATGTTCTACTCATGTACATATGTCCTTTGAATTATTTCCTTTTAGTATTAACAAATACATAAAAAAGAAGGGAAAAATGTACTGTTGGTTAAGAGAAGTGAAGCTTTCTTCACATTCTATTTGCATTGCCATAGCAACAGTAAACAACTGCTGCAGTTTCTAAGGACACTGTGAACCTGCAAAGTGCATTTAGCCTCACAGACAACAAATAATAAGAGAAAAAGTAATGTTTAGTTATTAAAATGAAAAACAACCTAAGCAAGGTAAAGTAAATATGTAATAGGACTATTTGTAAATATTTTATGATTTATCCTCGCGGTGGTGGTGCTGCGGTAGCGCTGTTACCTCACAGTAAGACGCTGTCTGGTTCAACTCTCAGCTAGAGCGTCTTCTGCGTGGAGACATGCATGAATGGGTGTACCTTCGTTGAAGATTGTGCATTAGGGCTGGCAACTCAGCACGTAAAAATCAACTACCAATCATTAGCGGACCGGAGTTCCGCTGTGGCGACCCCTAACCGGGAAAAGCCGAAAGACACAACATCCTCATAGGATTACATATTCCTGGAAACACAACTGAAATGTTCCCAAACTACATGTGCACTTAAATGTAGCTGTTTGATTAAAAAGTATTACTCAGTTTAACATGCTGATTTCACAAGCTGTCTGCACTGTAAAAGTTACATTTTATATGTTACTTGGAATTGTCAGTCTCTAGAGCATATGAAAAGATACATATTACTTTTTGCAACATGTTATCTTTGCAGTTACCTCACATTCTGTACAAACTCACTTGGTAACTAATAGCTATTCATTTAAAATATCAGTTTAAATATTAAATGTGCCCTTGAGATGCTATTGGCATTTTGACAAAATATAATCTGAACTGTAAAATGAATGACTTGAAAGAAGTGAAATAATGCATAGATTTTAAAGACAGTTCTTGACACTACAGTAAAAGTAAAAATATATATTCACAAGGAAGTATTGAAATGTTTTAGTCTTCCAGTTAAAATAGCTTACTGTCAACATTTTGCGATATCAGAAAGTTTGAAGAGCTAGGAAATTACTATTCTTTGTCTTTATAATGATTATTAGACAGATGGTAGACTCTGCTTAGTTTAATGAATTATGACATATGTTTATGTGGAAAAGTGGACTCAATTACTCACATTGGACTACATATTCCTGGAAACTCAACTGAAATGTCCCCGAATTACTTGTGAATTTAAATGAAAATGCCTGATTAAGAAGCATAATTTACTTTAACAATCTGAATCCATAACCTACCTGTCGCTTGCACACGAAAAACTACATATTATTTTTGCAACATGCTATATTTGCACTAACCATACATTCTAAACTAACTCATTGGCAACTGACAAGTTATTTATTTGAAACATCAGTCTAAATATTAATTGTGCCATTGAAATATTGTTGCCGTTTTGACAAAACAAAACCTGAATTGAAAAAGGAATGATTTGAAGAAGTGAAGTATTGTACAGATTTCAAAGACAGATATTGACTCTACAATATAAGTAGAAATGTATACATACAAGGAAAAATTTAAATGCTTTATACTTTTAGTTAAAATTGCTTATTGTTAACTTTTTGCTTTATCAGAAAATTTAAATTGCTAGGAAATTATTTCTAATTTGTCTTTATAATGTTTACTAAAGTGATGTTAGTCAATGACTTGTTTAATGGATTGCGAGTCATGTACAAGACGGACTACTGAATGTTATCTCTGTTTACCTATGTTTGCTGAATTTCTTTTATTAGTACTGATTTAAAACAAGGGAAATCTCTGTTTTTGGTCAAGGGAGTAGAGGCTTAAGAGCATTCTATCTGCCCCAAGAACTCTCTAAGATGTTCTAAATACTATTTGCTTAATACTTACCTAAGGTAAGTCTTGATTACCATATAGGTACTTTGACATTCATTCTAGACCTGATGTGATTACCCATTCTGGAAGCAGGAGGTGCCCTATGCAGGATGGGAATTGTCAGGGTGATCATAGTTCATTCTTAGACTCTGCTTTGTAAATCTATAAATATGTAAAAGCGCTGCACACTAGAATGTAGGGCGCCTCTACTCAGAGTCAGGATACCACTGATAAGCCATGTCTTTTCATAAGTGTAAGTTGAAGTTGGTGAGCTGAAGAGTGGGAAAGTAAAGGAAGACAGTACACCTATAGTAAATTCATATTTCATTGGTAATCACTCATTGTCTCCTGTAGAGTCTTTTTAGTCAAATTATTTTAGTATTAATCTGTTTGTTGTTGGCTTGTTTAGTGTATGCTCCTCTGTTGCATTTAATTTATCCAAAATGACATATCTGACATGTTTGGGATCTCTTAAGGGTATCTAAATATTGGATATTTTCTAAGTCAACATAATAATTGTTTACACTACTAACATTCCATCCTGATATATAAAATACTATAGAACAATAATAGAATAATATAGAATTTCATATCTCTTTTAAGAAAATTATCCATATAATAATTTAACATATGGAGCTCAGTTGATATTGTTGGTTAAAGGTATGAGTGATAATGCAATAGATCTATCTTTATCTATTGGATTAGAAATAACTTTCATTCCATATTTAATGGGAAATTTATATTTACTTGTATTTGATACTTTAGAATTAATGTTTTATAGAAGTACTTTTTTAAAGCCTGACCAGAATTTTACCCCACTTGTATTTAAAGAAGAAGAAGAAAGAACATTAAATTACACTCCCAAGTTTACACACATAAAAATAACATTCAATGTTATCAGAGAATATGGTGTAACTACTGTAATCAAAATAATATATAAAAAAAAAAGAAGCAAAAAGTTTTTTCCAACAATAACTTGAAATGGATTTAATATTCGTATCATTAAATACTAATGGCTTAAATCATCATCATCATCTTTCGGCTGTTCCCATTAGAGGTCGCCACAGCGGATCATCTGTTTCCATTTCTTCCTGTCCTCTGCATCTTGTTCTGTCACACCAACCACCTGCATGTCCTCTCTCACCACATCCATAAACCTTATCTTAGGCCTTCCTCTTTTCTTGTTACCAGGTAGCTTCATCCTTAGCATCTTTTTCCCAATATACTCAGCATCCCTCCTCAGCACATGTCCAAACCAATGTAATCTTGCCTCTCTGGCTTTGTCTCCAAACCTTCCAACCTGGGCTGACCCTCTAATATACTTATTCCTAATCCTGTCTACCCTCGTCACACCCAGTGTAAATCTTAACATCTTTAACTCTACCACATCCAGCTCTAACTCCTGCCTTTTTGTCAATGCCACTGTCTCCAATCCATATAACATAGCTGGTCTCACTACCCTCTTGCAGACCTTCCCTTTCACTCTTACTGGTACTCATCTGTCACAAATCACTCCTGACACTCTTCTCCACCCACTCCATCCTGCCTGTACTCTCTTCTTCACCTGTCTTCCACACTCACCATTACTCTGAACTATTGATCCCAAGTATTTAAATTCATCCACCTTCGCCACCTCTACTCCTTGCATCGTCTCCATTCCTCTATCGTCCCTCTCATTCACACACATATATTCTGTCTTAGTCCTGCTGACCTTCATTCCTCTTCTCTCTAGAGCATATCTCCATCTCTCCAGGGTCTCCTCCACCTGTTCCCTACTCTCACTGCAGATCACAATGTTATCTACAAACATCATAGCCCATGGGGACTCCTGTCTGATCTCGTCTGTCAACCTGTCCATCACTATTGCAAATAAGAAAGGGCTCAGAGCTAATCCTTGATGTAATCCCACCTCTACCTTAAACGCATCCGTCACTCCCACCGCAGACCTCACCGCTGTCACACTAACCTCGTATATATCCTGTACCACTCTTACATACTTCTCTGACACTCCCGACTTCTTCATATAATACCACAAATCCTGTCTAGGCTCCCTATCACATGCTTTCTCTAAGTCTACAGAAACACAATGCAATCCCTTTTGACCTTCTCTGTACTTCTCCATCAACACTCTCAGAGCAAACATTACATCTGTAGTGCTCTTTCTCGGCATGAAACCATACTACTGATCACTAATCATCACCTCCATTCTTAACCTAGCTTCCACTACTCTTTCCCATAACTTCATGCTGTGACTGATCAATGTATTCCCTCTGTAGTTACTACAGCTCTGTACATCACCCTTATTCTTAAAAATCGATACCAAAATACTTTTTCTCCATTCCTCAGGCATACTCTCACATTCCAAAATTTCATTAAACAATCTGGTTAAAACCTCCACTGTCATTTCACCTAAACACCTCCATGCTTCCACAGGTATGTCATCTGGACCAGCAGCCTTTCCATTCTTCATCCTCTTCATAGCTATCCTTACTTCCTCCTTGCTAATCCAGTGCACTTCATGATTCACTATCCCCACGTCATCCAACCTTCTCTCCCTCTCATTCTCTTCATTCATCAACCCCTCAAAGTACTCTTTCCATCTGCTCAACACACTCTCCTTGCTTGTAAGTATGTTTCCCTCATTATGCTTTATCACCTTTACCTGCTGCACATCTTTCCCAGCTTGGCCCCTCTGTCTAGCCAATCAGTACAGGTCCTTTTCTCCCTCCTTAGTGTCCAACCTTTCATACAACTCTTCATATGCCTTATCTTTAGCCTTTGCCACATATTTCTTTGCCATGAACCTCACCTCCTTATACTCCTGTCTACTTTCTTCATCTCTCTGACAATCCCACTTCTTCTTTGCCAACCTCTTTCTCTGTATACTCTCCTGTACTTTCTCATTCCACCACCATGTCTCCTTGTTGTCCTTCCTCTGTCCAGACGTCATACCAAGCACCTTTCTAAACTTACTAAAATATTTAAATCTAAATAAGGCACAAGCATTAGTTCTCCAGGAAACACATTTTAAGACTAATGATAGCTTTATTTGGAACCCGAAGGACTATACAGTCTTAGCTCAATCCTCCTATAGAACAAAAACAAATGGAGTATCAATTCTCTGGAAGAAAAACATAATCACTCCAAAAGTTATTTATAAATATGAAGACAAAGAGGGTCTACTAGCATTTGTTATAATTAAATTTAATAACAGAATATGGACCTTAGCTAATCTATATTGGTTCCCAGGAATTGGAGTAGGAACGGTTAAAAAACACCTAGATTTTATTTCCAACAATTATAAAGGAATTCTTATACTGCGAGGAGACTTTAATTGTACCTTAGAAGCTTCTGAAACCACCAAGAAGTCTTTTCGCATAGCAACTATTTCAAAATCCTTAAAAAGATGGATTGATTCATTTCATTTAATAGACACTTTTAAAGTAAAAGATGATAAATCCTTATTATTTTCCCATAAAGACCATAGATTTGGAACCCAAACCAGAATAGACAAGTTATTTGTAGTTCAAGATTTACAAACAAAAATCCTCAACTTTTCAGTAGTTCCATGCCCCTTCTCAGATCATGACTCTCTGATAATGAAGCTCCAAATAGAGTTTAAACCTTTAATCCTCTCAACTAGAATTCCATCATATATCACAAAAATTAAATAATTCAGACCCTGGATGTTGTCAGAACTACAATTATTTCTTGAAGTTAATAATACAACAGAAATCAGTACAGTCATGGGTTGGGACTCATTAAAAGCATATTTATTTGGTAAGACCCTTAGCTGGTACAAAAACAAAGTTAGAGAGTGGGAATCTGAATCATTAGACTTGCAAACCAGACTCTTGACAGCAAAATCTAAAATAAATCAGAATTGTCCAGAAGTCAAAAAAGAAATAGAGGAATTAAATAAAAAATATAATGAAATTCTAACACACAAAACTTGTCTAGCCTTGGAAAAATTAAAAATAAACTCATTAGCCACCTCCCCCAGATATCTACATAACTTATCTACAAAAATTAAAATACAGTCTAAAGCAAATAACATTAGTAGTATATATCATGAAAAGAAAGGGAAAAAGTATCAGATATAGGAGACATCCTTGAAGCATTTTGGTTCCATTATATGGAACACTTCAAAAAAGAAGATTTAGATACCAAACAAATAAACTTGGATACAAACCTTATCAAGATAAAAATAAATTCCTGAAAACTTAAAACTGGACCTACAAAAACCTATATCCTACAAAGAAATTGTTGACAAGATAAAAGAAAATAAATCTAGCAAAGCTCCAGGAATAGATAGTATAATTACAGAAATTTACAAACTCTTCCCTTCAACAGTAATCTCCCTTTTTCATAAAACTTTGCTAGAAGTCCAGTCAGAAGCAAAAATACCACCCTTATGGAAATATTCTGTCATAACCCCAATTCTAAAAGATAATAAACCATCAGACCTTTGCACCTCATACAGACCTATATCATTACTGAATAATGAGTACAAAATATTCATGTCAATCCTAGCTAACAGAATGAAAATCCCACTTTCAAAGACAATTTATTTATTTATTTTTATTTATTTTACATTTGTTGACTGGGCTAGTCTAGCTGGATACATGTCCCTTTTCAGTAGAGGCCCAGGGAGATAAGCTCTAAGCAAAGTAAAATTACAGAAAACAATACTTAAAAAATACAATACTTAAAAAATGTCTAAATTGCTATACATAGGAGAATTAACAATATTTGGAAAGAAAAAAATAAAAATTATGTTTAAGAATAGTAGTATAGAGTCAATGCATAGTTTAAGATACACACAAGTACAGGTAAACTCAAGGGTTTAATGTTATCATTTATAAGACAAAAAGGAGAAAAAGAAAAAGAAGGTTGTAGAGGAAAAAAAAGCACTGGCTAGTGTACAGATGGCTTCTATAGAATCTTGTTGCAGAGAGGACATAGCACAGAAGGAAGGGGTATAGTAAGAAGAGAAAAATAGGGGGAAGAAGTAAGGTTCAGTCTGGTTTAGAACAGGGACAAAGCCAGAGGAATTTCTGATGTTCTTTGAGGTGTTTCTTGAAAAGAGACGTAGATGAAAGAGATGTGAGTGTCATAGGAAGCTTGTTCCAGATTTTACCCACAACGTTAGTAAAAAGTGATTCCCCAGCTTTATTATTAGATTTAATATTGGAAATTAGTAACTTATTTGCAGAGCAAAGTGTTGCAAGATTTTTATATGGGGAGATCAGGTTAGTGAGGAATGGGGTATTATTTGGGTGATGAAGAATTTTTTGCATGATCACCAGTTGATTATACAGTAGATGGTTTTGTAGTTCTGACCATCCTTGTTGTTTAAGGTTGTGACAGTGGTGGGTTCTAAAACGGTTGCCTGTGGCAAATCTGGCAATGTTGTTATAGGTAGTTTCAAGTTTGTTTAGATTGTGCTTTGATAGATTAATGTATATAGCAGAAGCATAGAATAGGGTAGAAATGAGGTGAGTCTGGGCAATAGAGGTTCTAGCTAGTGGTGTGAGGTAGGGTTTGATTCTATACAGGGAGCCTAGTTTTTTATTAACAGTTTGGATGGTATTATTGATACGGTCGTCATAGCTGAGTTTATTATCTATGGTAATGCCCAGGAGATGTGTGGTAGTATCAGGGGAAAAATAGTTCTATTGTTAGAGGTAATTGTAAAGTGGATTTCTGGTGACTTTTGGGTGGGAGCGAAAAGCAGCAATTTTGTTTTTTTGGGATTTAGGAGGAAGCAATGGTGGGTAAACCACTTTTCAGCAGTGTTAAATACTGTTTGAGTCATGGTCTGAAGAGAGGTTGATGACTTAGCAGTACAGATTAAAGTAGAGTCATCAGTGTATTGTATGCAGGTGGCTTTAGGAAAAACAGTTTTGAGATCATTAATAAAAATGGAAAATAGAAGAGGGCCTAGGATAGAGCCTTGAGGGACTCCAATGTTTACGGGTAGAGGTGTGGAGAGATTATTGTCCCAGAGTACTGCTTGTTGTCTATTTTCTAGATAAGATGTAAACCAACGTATTGCTAGTGGGTCAAGAGATTGGGCTTTTAGCACACTGATCAGTAAGTCATGGTTCACCATATCAAAGGCTTTTGATAAGTCAATGAATAGTGCAGAAGATAGGGAGTTATTATTTCGATTCCTGTTTATACAGTCAGTAAAAGATAGCAGGGAGGTAGTTGTGCTATGAAAGGGCCTAAAGCCATGCTGGCAGTTGGCTAGTAAATTATTATGGAGCAGATGTTGAAGTAGTTGGTGGTGAATACATTTTTCCATTAAAAATTAATTAATCAATTCATTGATTAAAAAATCAATTAATAATGATCAAACTGGATTTTTATATAACAGGCACACACATGATAATATTAAAAGGATACTTACTCTTATAGATTTTGTGAATAAAGAAGATAGAGAAATACTTGTAATCGGATTAGACATAGAAAAAGCCTTTGATTCCCTCAACTGGGAATATGCATTTAAAACTTTAGCATTATTTGAATTTCCACCTCCCTTCATCTTATTACTAAAAACATATATATTAATAACTTAGCCTACATTAAATTAGGTCTTTTTACCTCAGAATCTATCCATATAATGAAAGGTATTAAACAAGGATGCCCTCTTTCTCCTATTTTATTTGCTTTGGTTATAGAAATACTTGTAGAAATAATACACAATAATCCAAGAATAAAATAAATAGAAGTCTATGACCAATACATATCTAAAATAATGCTTTTTGCTGATGATATTTTATTAACCCTATCAAACTCCAGAGAGTCATTAGGAGAGCTAGAAGAAGTAATGGAGAAATTGTATAAGATCTCAGGTCTACACTTTAATAGATCAAAATCAAAATTTCTATTTTTAAATAAGAAAAAAGAACTACAAGTTACAGATAAATCCATCATAGGAAAACAAGAACTTAAGCTAAATTATTTAGGAATAGTCTTATGCAAAAATATAAATGAAACAATATTAATAAATTATAAAAACATTATTGAAACAATAAAAATATATATAGAAAAGTGGAACAAAATTATATTAACTTTTGAAGACAGATTGCAATTAATAAAAATGGTCTTATTGCCAAAAATACTATATGTTGCATTAGCAATACAGTTAATTCCTGAAAGATGCATTCTTAAAGAAATAAACTCATGTTTTTTATGGTATCCCAAAAAGAATAGAGTAGCTCTAACTCATCACATTAGACCCTGGAAACAAGGAGGAGTGAACTTCCAGGAAATAGAAATGTATAAAAAAGCATCTGTGCTTAAAACTACAGTAGACTGGATAAACCCAAATTATTTTGCCAACTGGAAAGAATTAACAACGGCTATATTAACAAATGAATTTAATCTGTTAAAAAAAAATTGTAATAGTAGACAAATCAAACAAACCCTGGTACATACTATGCATAAGTATACAATATAATATAACAAAACCTTCTAAAACAACACTGAGTAATCATTACATCAATTCCTTTAGGAAACTTATCATTGCAAACATAGATCTAAAACTTTGGTTTGACCTTTTAACCCAATTTACCATCACTAAGAACTTTCCTCACAAAATATATAGGGAAACAATAACTTCCTGGGAACAAAAGGAATTCTTATGCTGGTTTCAATGTGTAAATAAATTAAATGTTTTAGATATACATATGATAAAAAATGCTTACAGTATTCCAACACAGGACTGGTTAACCTTACAAAGCATTCTAATATACACTCAAGATTTATGCAGATTAATTAATAATTCCTCATTTAGAGATATTCCAAATCTAATACGTTTTCTGTATGAATTTATATATAATAGTTGTGAAAAGAAAAATTCCATTTCAAATCTATATAAAGAGTTAATAACATATAAAACAATTCCCAAACCATCATACTGGCAGTTCTTAACAAAAGGTCAGTCATTGCAGTTAACAGAAGAAATTAAAACTAACATCTTACTGTCAGTTAATTACACCTCTAACACACAATGGGCAGCCGCAGTGGTGCAGCAGTTAGCGTACCATTGTCAGAGATAAGCTTTTGTGGACTCCAATGGACTGAGAAATGATGTTTCAACTTTGTGATAACAGCAGTAGATGTTAGGTTAGGTAGTAAATCGAT
This sequence comes from Protopterus annectens, assembly GCF_019279795.1. NCBI lineage: Eukaryota > Metazoa > Chordata > Ceratodontiformes > Protopteridae > Protopterus > Protopterus annectens. The sequence continues at coordinate 1,533,097,917 of NC_056737.1, read as the reverse complement.
CTCAAACCAGTTCAAATAAGAGTCTACTAAAACTAAGTAATGTTGATTGTTCCACTTGAATATGTCAGTGGCTGCTGTTAACCAAGGTAGTTCAGGAACATGACTTACCTGAAGTGGCTCTTTTTACAAATGTGGTTTAGTACTATTGCATACTGAGCAAGAAGAAAGTACTTTATCAATGTTTTTTGCTACAGAAGACCAAAATACTAGTCCTCTCACCCCTCTTTTGTTAGAATTGGATCCTGGGTGGCCACGATGCAAAATCTGGATATATTCATGTTGTAATGTAGTAGGGACAGCGGGGCGGCCATGGTGGTGCAGCGGTTGGTGTTTGTCACCTCACGGTAAGAGGTTCTCCAGTTCGATTCCTCAGCTGGGGTCTTCCTTCTGTGTGGGATCTGCCTGTGTCCTCCCTGTGGTCGCATGGGTTTCCTCCAGGGAGCTCAGTTTTCTCCCACATCCCAAAGACATGCTGTGAGTGGTGGATTGGACACTCTAAATTGGCTTAGGGTGTGAGTGTGTGTGTGCCTTTTGTGGAAGGTTGGGCGCCGGGCCGGCTTGACTCCAACACCATAAAAACTCCACTGCCAATCATGAGCAGACAGGTGATCCGCTGTATGCACTTCGCAACCGGGATAAAGCCGAAGAAGAAGAAGAATGGGGACAGAAATTTTAGGACCTTTGAAAATAATGCCATCTTCCATCAACATCTCACATCTATGTAAGGTAAATTAAGATTGCACTTCAGGCAGTACACTAGATTGTTTAGATGGCCATCCAGCATTGATGAAGTAGTTGAGCTTTCTGCAAAACTGGATCAAGTCATTGTAGGCCGATCTCAAAACTCATCAAGTCTCATAGAAAATATTATGCACTTCCATGACATTAAAAGTCAAAATTCTCTCATGCCAAGTTATTCCATTATGTATTTCTGGGTGATCTTGATGGAAGGTATCAGCCAGATAAAGAAGTTTGACTTTTGTGTAGACCATTTAGAAGTTGTACTTTTGCGATTTGAGCATCATTCTTTGTAATCTTGTTGGAGAGTGGAATGGCATAGGCTTCTTTAAAGTAGTACTAGAGGCTGATGATCTGTTCCAATCTGAATAGCTCAACCATAAATATAATCAAGAAACTTCGAACATGCAAAACACAATTTCCAAAAGTTCTTCTTGAAGGGGCATGGGACAGTAGACTGGATAAACCCAAATTATTTTGCCAACTGGAAAGAATTAACAACGGCTATATTAACAAATTACTTTAATCTGTTAAAAAAAATTTTAATAGTAGACAAATCAAACAAACCCTGGTACATATTATGCATAAGTATACAATATAATATAACAAAACCTTCTAAAACAACACTGAATAATCATTACATCGATTCCTTTAGGAAACTTATCATTGCAAACATAGATCTAAAACTTTGGTTTGACCTTTTAACCCAATTTACCATCACTAAGAACTTTCCTCACAAAATATATAGGGAAACAATAACTTCCTGGGAACAAAAGGAATTCTTATGCTGGTTTCAATGTGTAAATAAATTAAATGTTTTAGATATACATATGATAAAAAATGCTTACAGTATTCCAACACAGGACTGGTTAACCTTACAAAGCATTCTAATATACACTCAAGATTTATGCAGATTAATTAATAATTCCTCATTTAGAGATATTCCAAATCTGTCGTTTTCTGTATGAATTTATATATAATAGTTGTGAAAAGAAAAATTCCATTTCAAATCTATATAAAGAGTTAATAACATATAAAACAATTCCCAAACCATCATACTGGCAGTTCTTAACAAAAGGTCAGTCATTGCAGTTAACAGAAGAAATTAAAACTAACATCTTACTGTCAGTTAATTACACCTCTAACACACAGTGGGCAGCCGCAGTGGTGCAGCGGTTAGCGTTGCCGCCTCACAGCAAGAGGTTCTCTGGTTCGATCCTCGGCTGGGGTGCCTTCTGTGCGGAGTCTGCATGTCCTCCCTGTGGTCACGTGGGTTTCCTTCGGGTGCTCCGGTTTCCTTCCACATCCCAAAGACATGCTGTAGGTGGATTGGACACTCTAAATCAGCCCTAGGTGTGAGTGTGTGCATGTGTGTGCCTTCTGTGGAAGGTTGGGTGCCAGGCTGGCAACTCGGCACTGTAAAACTCCACTTCCAATCATGAGCAGACATGTGATCCGCTGTGGCGACCCCTAACCGGGAAAAGCTGAAAGAAGAAGAAGACACCTCTAACACACAGTACTGGAAATACTTACATAGAGCAATTTTAACACCAGATAGAATTAAAAAAGATCAGTGCTACTACAAATGTTTTTTGCTGGAGGTGTGAAAAGTCAAATAAAGCAGGCTGGATTCATATTTTTTATGAATGTAATAAAATTAAATCATATTGGAATGGAATCAATCATTTTTACACGCTTTATTTAATGAATCATTTACCTTAATAAAAGTATTGATTATACAAAATGTAAATGAAGGTCCCTACCTGAATAAGACAAATATGTATTTGTTACGGACAATACTTGCTATATCTAGGAAATGCATAACCAGAAGGTGGAATTCAAATACACCCCCAACCTTGGAAGAATTCTACACTTTACTGAAGACAACTGCATCGATGGAAATAAAAATCAAAGAACTACGAATCTATCCCAGGCCATTGGTAAATAATCCTTGGAAGAAAGTTATATCTTTGTTGGACACTGCAATAATCAATATTGTATCTCTGATAACTGATCTGTTAATTCTATATTTAATAGCATGCAGTGTATATAATTGAAAGTCAGGCTATTGTAAATATTGTATATAGTTGTTTAAAATGATATTTAAAAATATTATGTAAATGTTATTTTATTTGAAAATAAAAAAATATTTGAGAAAAAAAAAAGATACTCCACCAGTTTCTTGATGTCATTGTACTAAATGTTGTGGATATTCTAACACATGAGAGAAGCAACACCATGTGGGCTTTATATGACAGAGTATGCTTACCTAATGTACTGAAAACCATATGTTTTACCCATTTTGCAATAAAGGCTACACCTGAAAACAGGGCCAATAGTATATTCACTGTAAGAGATACTACTACATCAACTACTAGGTTGTCTGTAATGCACAGAGTTTAATATACAATGTGTCTGCTGGCTAGTTTGGCAGTGCCCATGACTCCCACATCTGGCACATGTGACTTATACCAGCAGTTTGTGCAAATCAGTTTTACATAGGGCCATCTTATCGGTGATGCCAAATATGCCTTAGAGCCAAAGCTAATGACCCCAATTAGGAACCCACAGACCATGGCACAGAATGGCTACAATAATGCCTTGTTGCAGACAATAGTGTAGTGGTTAGAGCTTTTGCTTAACATGCAGGCATTCATGGTTTGAACCCCAGTGCAATCCACTCATTTTAACCTATGCCTCTTTGGACCTCTTCAAGAGGAACCTTGACGATTGGATGGGAGAAAGGAAATTCACCCCAGGGATCACGTCAGTCGCCCTGCTAGACAGGGGTCCAGGAAAGTAAATAATGTGGGAAGAAATAGCCAGGGAATTGTTATGGCTAGGCTTGTATAGGCCCTAGGGCTGATACCCTAGTACCAACCTATGAACCTATGAACCCAAATCATTACTGACCTTGTGTTCAGTGTGCTAAAGGCCCACTTCCAGTGCCCAAATTTGTCTGGCAGAGCTCTGTCAGGTGATCCTGTAACAAGCAGTAACATCTTTGCAGTGTATGCAGTGTTGCACAATATCCTGATACATGAGCAGTTACAGCAGGGCATAGATTTTCAGGAGAATGAAGTACCAGAATCAGCAATGGAGGAAATTCCTAATTATGAGCCTGTAAAGGAGCTAGCTGCAATGTGATGACAATGCCAGATTGGGGGGGGGGGCATTGTATGCCATGGCATTGACTAAGAGCCAGCATCTGGATCACAGCTATGGGTGAGAATAAAGTTGTATATATAAAATAAAAAATGGTGCATGCAAAACTGTACCTGTACTATACTATGTATAGGCTTGCCACACCATGTATCAGACATAGGCTACCAAGTCACACAGATCAGAGACAGGACACAGTTATCATATCCACAGGTGGTGAGAGCCACAGTAGCAGTGTCAACAAGCAGTGGATTAGTGGGGATGTGATGAGGATTACCGATGTGTGCAATATGGATGCATGTATGTGTGCAAGTGTGTGTGTGTGTGTGTGTGTGTGTGTGTGTGTGTGTGTGTGTGTGTGTGTGTGTGTGTCTGAGGCATGGGTAGAAGATTGGAGGTGGGGTCTCCACTGCTGTACAAATGTGTGGTGGTGGGTGCTGTATATGTCTTATGTGTGTGTTTTGTTGGGGTTCCTATTAGATGACCAAAGACGCATTCTATTGAATACGTCTTGGTCGAACTTAAAACAATGAAAAGGCAAAATAGTGAAGCAGCTTTTAAGTGAAGTATTTTCCAGGGAAAGAATTTGCTTGGCCGCTTCCGTTACTTTGCCGTTTTTGGCACTGTAGTGCAATCTCGGAGTTGGTATATTTAAGTGGGGAGGTGATATGTGTATATGTCTATGTGTGTGTTTTGTTGGGGTTCCTGTTAGATGACCGAAGACACATTCTATTGAATGCGTCTTGGTCGAACTTAAAACAACAAAAAGGCAAAATAGTGAAGTGGCTTTTAAGCAAATTCTTTCCCAGGGAAAGAATTTGCATGACCGCTTCCATTACTTTGCCATTTTTGGCACTGTAGTGCAATCTCGGAGTTGGTATATTTAAGTAGGGGTGTGTGGGGGCGAAGTCCCCCACTTTATGTATTCTTTCAAATTTTTTTTTTTTTTGGAACAGCGATTTTTTTTCCCTTGAAAAAAAATCGCTGTTCTGAGCATTCGAGATCGTAAGCTTTCGCTTACATGGGGCCGATTATTCATTGTTCACTTTTGTGTTTGATGATATAATATAGACTCTTTTGTTAGGACATAGTTCCAGCAGATGATGCAGCACTGTGCACAGGTCTGGGGGATAGATCCAGGACACCTAAAGGGTTTTCTTTGACTCTGCATGTCCCTGTCCAAGGGGATTGTCATTCGCCTGTTTAGGATAAAACAGACAAACAGTTGCAGGTTCTGTTCAAGCAGCTTTATTATGTACAAACACATCAGGATTGAGTCTTAGTAATTTTAACTTAGATAAACTTATAAACAAACTGACTATCACAGTCATACATGTTCACAATCTGGCTGCACTCTCAAAATGGCATTGAAGCTTGCACATGCTTGATATTTATATGCAGGTGCTGTCCTTGGAAGTGCTTCTTAAAGGTACAACACACACTATTCTACATCCTCCCTCTTTGAGAAATAAGTCATGCATTACTGACTACATTGATTGACATGCAGCTGGTACAGAAGTAATTCTTTGACATGCAATTATACAGAAATAAATACATATAGACAATTATGTCCTGGTTGCTGTGTAATGCTGAATTGTCAACTTTATGGACATCAGAAACATCATCAGGAATGGAAGTAGGAGTTAAGACACGTTCTGCAACAGGAACATTGTCTGGATTGCTCTAGGGTCTGTATCACATGAAAGATGCTGTGATATCTGTTCTTATACAGGAAGAAGATGTCTACAATTTCTCCTGTATTCCACACCCTCAGATTCCAATAAATAGGATCTTGGTTTGGCACGTATACCTGTTACTTGACCAATCCGGTCAAAACCTTTCTCTGTTTGTATCCTCACTCTCTCCTTTTTTTAATGGATGACGAAATCTACACAATTTATGATAGCTGGACTTCTGGGAAGAATGCTTTCTGAATAGTTGGGCTTTGATCGCTCTGTTGTTTTTAGCTTTAGGCCTCAACAAACAGGAACTGATAGGCAAGGTTGTTCTGGTTTGCCCATATAGAAGTCTCTATGCAGGCACGCCAAGTATATTGTCATGGGGTATGTTTCTAAGATTGAGTAAATTCAAAAAGATATCTGTATTATCACACTTTGACTTCTCTAGTAATTGCTTTGCACTCTGCAATGTACGTTCAGCTAGTCCATTTGACTGTGGGTATTCAGGACTACTAGTAACATATACAAAGTACCATTCTTTTGCACATTTCTGAAACAACTAACTGGTAAATTGGGTACCATTGTCAGAGATAAGCTTTTGTGGACTCCAATGGACTGAGAAATGATGTTTCAACTTTGTGATAACAGCAGTAGATGTTAGGTTAGGTAGTAAATCGATCTCAAACCACCACGCTCAATCCACAGACTCGACTTCCACTCAGCTCGAACAGAGAATCCACCAAATGGTTTGAAATATTTAATGTTCCAGCACAAAATGACAAACAAGCCAACGAAAAAAACACTCGTAGTGCAATGACAGGTTAAGCGCTTTCATCCGAAATATTCAGACTTCATCAGAATATTTCGGATGAAAGCGCTTAACCTGTCATTGCACTACGAGTGTTTTTTTCGTTGGCTTGTTTGTCATTTTGTGCTGGAACATTAAATATTTCAAACCATTTGGTGGATTCTCTGTTCGAGCTGAGTGGAAGTCGAGTCTGTGGATTGAGCGTGGTGGTATTCTTTTCAGTCGATCTCAAACCAGTTCAAATAAGAGTCTACTAAAACTAAGTAATGTTGATTGTTCCACATGAATATGTCAGTGGCTGCTGTTAACCAAGGTAGTTCAGGAACATGACTTACCTGAAGTGGCTCTTTTTACAAATGTGGTTTAGTACTATTGCATACTGAGCAAGAAGAAAGTGCTTTATCAATGTTTTTTGCTACAGAAGGCCAAAATACTAGTCCTCTCGCCCCTCTTTTGTTAGAATTGGAACCTGGGTGGCCACGATGCAAAATCTGGATATATTCACATTGTAATGTAGTAGGGACAGCGGGGCGGCCATGGTGGTGCAGCGGTTGGTGTTGTCACCTCACGGTAAGAGGTTCTCCAGTTCGATTCTCAGCTGGGGTGCCTTCTGTGTGGAGTCTGCATGTCCTCCCTGTGGTCGCATGGGTTTCCTCCAGGAGCTCCGGTTTTCTCCCACATCCCAAAGACATGCTGTAGGTGGATTGGACACTCTAAATTGGCCCTAGGTGTGAGTGTGTGTGTGCCTTTTGTGGAAGGTTGGGCGCCGGGCCGGCAACTCGACACCATAAAAACTCCACTGCCAATCATGAGCAGACAGGTGATCCGCTGTGGCGACCCCTAACCGGGATAAAGCCGAAAGAAGAAGAAGAATGTAGTAGGGACAGAAATTTTAGGACCTTTGAAAATAATGCCATCTTCCATCAACATCTCATCTATGTAAGGTAAATTAAGATTGCACTTCAGGCAGTACACTAGATTGCTTAGATGGCCATCCAGCATTGATGAAGTAGTTGAGCTTTTGCAAAACTGGATCAGTCATTGTATGATCTCAAAGCTCATCAAGTCTCATAGAAAAATTATGCACTTCCATGACATTAAAGTCAAAATTCTCTGCGTCAAGCTATTCCATTGTATTTCTGGGTGATCTTGATAAGGTATCAGCCAGATAAAGAAGTTTGACTTTTGTGTAGACCATTTTGAAGTTGTACTTTTGCGATTTGAGCATCATTCTTTGTAATCTTGCTGGAGTGGAATGCATAGGCTTCTTTAAAGTAGTGACTAGAGGCTGATGATCTGTCTCAATCTGAATAGCTCAACCATAAATATAATCAAGAAACTTCGAACATGCAAACACAATTTCCAAAAGTTCTTTCTGAATTTGAGCATATTGCATTTCAGTTTGGGTAAGAGTTCTAGATACATAGGCTACTGGTCTGCCCTGTTGAAGAATAATTGCACCAAGACCAAATTTTGAAGCATCACAGGAAAGAGTTACTGGTTTATTGACATCATAGTATCTTAATGTAGGTGGGGTGGCAGTTTTCTGCTTAAGGTCTTCAAATGCTCTCTGGTTCTGTTCTAACCAAGACCATGCAACATTTGTGCACATCAGCTCTCTCAAAGGCGCTGTTAACTCACTGAAGTCTGGTATTATCTTGTGCAAATAACTGACCATACCAAGAAAACATTGTAGAGCTTGAACATTATCCAGTGCTGCCATCTCAAGAATGGCTGCTTGCTTGGACAGGTCTGGTCATAAACCAGTGCTAGTAAATAAATGACCTACATCTGTGACTTCTGGTAGTCTGAATTTGTACTTCAAAGGATTGAGTTTCAAGTTCACTTCACATGCTCTGTCTAGAACTTTCCTGAGGTTTCTGTCATGCTGTTTCACCATTGCCTCTGACTAATAAATCATCTACTATTATGGCACAAGGATAACCTGAAAAAAATTGCTCCATTGCACACTGAAATACTTCACTTGCAGAATTTATTCCAAATGGCATCCTGAGGAATCTATATCTTCCAAATGGGGTACTGAATGTAGTCAGTAGTAAAGATTTGTGATCAAGCATCACTTGCCAAAATGAACTCTTTGCATCTAAGACAGAAAAAACAGTGGCATTCGGTATCAGGGCTTTGACTTTCTTGACTGTACGCATAGGATGATGAGGTCTCTTCAATGCCTTGTTCAAATCTCTTGGGTCAATGCATATTTTGATTTCGTCTGAGCCTTTTTTGTGAGCTGCTACCATGGATAACACCCAATCAGTAGGTTCTGTAACTGGACAAATTACACCTTGCTGCACCATTTTATCCAACTGAGCTTTGAGTTCTGCATAGCTATCAGAACTCTTCTTACTGGTCTGACCACTGGACTGACCTCTGGGTCTAACTTTATAGAATACACAACTGGAAGTTTGCCTAGCTTGTCATCAAAAACATCAACATATTGTGAGAAAATAGCATCACTGAAACTGTAACTGGGACATGTGCTTATATGATGGACTTCTTTGGTAAAGGAAAGCAGATCCATTCTCAAACTGTGTATGAGACCCAATAATGACTGCACAGGTCTTTGGATTACATAGAATTGTAAGCTGTAACTGTTCCCAGCCAAATAACATGAAAGCACTACTGAGCCTTTCATTTGAATTTGTTCACCTCCATAAGTAACAAGTTTCACACAACTGGCCACGTTAAGTTGCTCACCAGCTCTCACTTTAGCAAATATTTCTGCTGAGCTGACATAACATTACACTTTGAACCAGTGCCTTCTTTGACCTCTGTGGGTTTACCATCAATGAGGACAGTACAAAACACTTCATTCTTTGCCAATAAATCTGCTGCATTAATCTTTTCACTAATTACTGATACACTATCTACATAGAAAGTAGGGTTGCAGCTTTCTATATGATCAACTTGCTTTTCTAAGTGACCCTTCTTTATAACTGAATGAGATTTACTTGATTTGCAAAACGTTTGAAAATGGTTCCATCTTTTTATACTTGTGGCATTGGTGACCAAATGCGAAGCACTTTTCTCTTTTAGACTCATGGCTGGCACCACAGTTGTGACAGTTATCAATAAAGCTTGACTTGGGTTCTGCTGACTCACCCTTGTACTGCACATAGTATGCCCTTTTTACTTAACTAGTCGTAGACCTTGCTGGGAGACTGGGTTTTCACAGGAATCCCCACAGGGGCTGTAGCTGTCATGTGTTTAGGGTGTTTCTGCTAGACACAGGCTACATGCTGTCTACATTTGCTCTGGAGCCTGCTTAAACCTTGCTCTTATCACTTGCAAGCATACTTGTGTGCCTTTCTGTAACTTCATGGATTTGACAATTCTAAATAGCTTTGCTTAGCATTAAATCACTGTCATGAAGCAAAGACGTTTTCACTGCAGCATCATTTATACCACACACAAGCCTGTCCTTTATTAACTCAATTTTTTAAATCACCAAACCTGCACGTTTTAGCTTTGTTTCTCAGATCAGTAATATTAGCTGCAAAAGTTTCTCCTGGCTTTTGATCTCTTGTGTAAAACAAATGCCTCTGTAATGTAATCATTTGTCTGGGCTTTCCACATTTTTCTGAATTTGCATTTCAAACACTCTGGGTCCTCCCTTGATTCAGCCTGTGCAACAATATGTTTTCCCCCTCTCCTTCATATACTGCTGGTGCATACACAAATGAACACTCTCTTTCCATGGACTTCTGACCCTGCTAGGTTTAGCAACATGAATGCCCTGGTGCATGCATCTTTGTCAGAATAAGCTGGTTTTGTGAAAATATTTTACTCTTGCTCAAATATTCTCCAATTCTCTCCAATATTCTGATCAAATGCAAGTGGACATGGTCTGCAAAATGCCTCTGCCATATTAACATGTACCAGTGAAGGCTTTTGCAAATATGCATGAACACACACACACACACACACACACACACACATACACACACAGACAGACACACACACATACATATGCCAGAAATTTATGCCAGTACTTGTAACTATGCCCACAGTAAGCCTCTAAATAACTGAACTTTGCGAAATAAGTCTCCTAGGCACAAGAATACTCTTGAAATCACTGTACTCTGAGAAATCACCTCTTATCAGTGTAAGAAACATTTCAAAATAACTGCACTGTGCGAATAAACTGGGCAGAAGAAGCTCAGAGTAAGAAACATTTCAAAGTAACCGCACTTTGCAAATAAACAGTACACAGAACGCTGAAACTCTTCCAAATGTCTATACTTTGCTAAAGAACTCTGTACAGTGCAAGAAACACTCTCTAATGGCAGCACTTTGCGAATAGATACACCAACACAAGAAACTTTTCAAAATGGCTGTATTTTGACTGCACTTCACAAATAGTTGCACTTTGCACGCAACAAATTCTTTGGAATAAATACACAATAATTAACATACACTGTAAGCACTTTTACACACTTTGAGATACTTTGAATTACTCTAGTTATGCTCTGAATAGCGTTAATCAACCCAAAATAATAGTTTATTCCAAAACACAGTAATTTGCCAAAAAAATGCAGTTGCCTTGCTTTATTTATGCTTCATGTGCCCTTTTTGCACTTTATTGTATTTTTTTTGCCCATTTAATCTCTTTTCTTGCCCATTATACTTTTTTACACAATGTTCACTTTGTTTACATTCATTGTTGACTCTGCACCTTGTAACTCTGAAAAGCAGTTTCTGGAATCCCAGTTCTGACACCATGTCGCTCATCTAGTCAGGATAAAACATACAAACAGTTGTGGGTTCTGTTTAAGCAGCTTTATTATGTACAAACACATCAGGATTGAAGCTTAGTAACTTTAACTTAGATAAACTTATTAACAAACTGACTATCACACTCATACATGTTCACACTCTGGCTGCACACTCAAAATGGCACTGAAGCTTGCATGTGCTTGCTATTTATATGCATGTGCTGTCCTTGGAAATGCTTCTTGCAGGTACAACGCACTCACTGTTCTATGGGGGTGCTCTCTCATGAAAAGTCAGAGGTCTGATCCATAGCTTGCAAAAAAAAGGAATGCTCCATGTGCATGAATGATGGCTTATGGTACATATGGTCTCTGCATGAACTCCCAATCCATATGTACATCCACATTTTACACACTGCAAATGCTAAGCACTTTTCTCTTTTAGACTCATGGCTGGCACCACTATTGTGACAGTTATCAATAAAGCTTGACTTGGGTTCTGCTGACTCACCCTTGTACTGCACATAGTATACCCTTTTTACTTAACTAGTCTTAGAATTTGCTGGAAGACTGGGTTTTCACAGGAATCCCCGCAGGGGCTGTAGCTGCCATGTGTTTAGATGTGGATGGTGCTATGGAGTTGATGGCATGATGGGTTTGAGTTGGGCCTTCCCATTGGAGGTGGCAGTAGACTGGCCTCAGGAAGTGTCAGCCATAATGTGCAACCACAGGGGGCATCTGTTGCATATAAACATGTCTATGATGTTGCATCTCTGGCTTGTGCACTCTCTCAGATCTATCCCAGCCAGCTCAGCTATGGCTGTGTTGATGTCTATTATACCTCTCAACCTCTTAGCTCAAAAAATCAGGACAAAGCCAAACATAATGCAGACCAAAGCCCCCAAAATAGGGACAGATTTTAAATTGTTCTCTTATAAACTTAAAAAAACTTGCTAGAATAACAGGTTTTGCGTCAACATTCATATATGATGGCTGAAACTCAAATGTTTGTCATTTTTACTGACTTCATCCTTCAATGATTTGCCAGAAATTTTATGGGGAACAGACCAAACATATGCGAGAAAAGTCTGGACATTCTGCAAAATTCTGGACAGTTGACTGGTATGTCTACCTATTTCTGTATAATGGCCCTGTACAAATGCTGGGTAACAGCCATAGATACACTCAGCTCAGGAAGTGGATGGTAACCATGGCATGCTCAATAGCTGGCAAGTAAAGTCGACTATTTTACTGGTGATGAAACTCCCTAGGTAGATGTGTCTGCATATTCCTATCCATGGGTGTTTTCCTACTTCTGTGCAATGCGTTGTACAGGCAGTGAAGCTTTGTCCACAGAATGGGGTGGAGATGTGTCCATCATATTGCCTGCATCTACCACAGACACCATTACCCCTCATGGTGCCCAGATTTGTCTGCCATCATCATCAGAGCTAGACAGTTCCCCAACATTAGGCAGGCCTATATGCATGGCAGAGGGCCCTGATAACATAGCAATTGTGAAAAAAAACAATAAATTACCCAAACTAGGTAAGAACCCTTCACCAATACCTGTAGTCCAGTGAATATACTACTGCTATCTAACAAAATGGCATAGGAAAATAATGGTTAACATACCTTAGGCAAGCAGTCTTTGTAGATATACCTGTACTGCACCTGTGAAACAAAGTTAATAACAATGTACTAAGCATGCAATCATCAGTCGTGAGGGACTTGGGCACCCAGGTTGATAGCAACCTGACTTTTGACCTCCACATTCCCTGCGTTGTAGGGAAGGCTTTCTACATGGCCCACCTCATAAATAAGGATATTTCATCCAGAAACAAGGAGGTTATAATATCCCTGTACTCCTCCCTTATCAGACACATTATCGAGTACAATGCCCCCCTTCAGCATGTACCTTGCCAAGCATATGTAGCAGTTGGAGAGACCACAGAGGTTCCTGACCAGGAAAATCCAGGGTCTCAAACACCAATCCTATATAGATTGGCTAAAAGCCCTGTCCCTCTACTCAGTCTCATACAGAGTGCTCAGAGGTGACCTGTGTCTGGCATGCAAGGCCATTTCAGACCCAGCCTTGATGGAGTTGCTGCATATCAGTAAGACAAACACCACTCACTCAACCCACACGCAAGGCCTTAACCTGGTCTGTGGCATTAATAGAATTTGTTGGCAGGATAGATTTGTGTCCCAAAGACACCTCTTCTGTGGAATAGACTCCCTGTCCATGTCAAGCAGAGTACCTCTATAGCCCTCTTTAAGAGAAACCTGGACAAATGGATGGAAAACAGAAGCTACACCCCTGGAATCCCACTTATGTCCCTGCTGGACAGGGGAGACAGGTGCTGACTTTGAGGGAACATGGGTGAAATTCTTGGCTAGGCTTATAAGGGCCTTGGGGCCAATAGCCTAGTATCATCCTATGAACCTATAAAGAAGCCATACTTGTACATTGTATCACCATACAATGCACTGCTACTGTGAGTAGTAATCTATGGTCAGACATACCCATCTGCATCATCACTGACTGATATGCACAGTGCCCTATGCAACTCTGCACCAATGTGTATCACTTTACCATAGATGTTAGAACTGTTTTGGCTCTCAGAAATTCATCTGTTTCTGTCAAATGCAGTTCAGCAGACCACTTCTCGCTGCTGCACCAGATGAGTTGTTCTTATACATGCAGTACTGATAATGTCAGTGACCCTTCTTTGTAATTGATTTTAATTCTAGTTGTGGCCATTCACAACACTGATGTCATCAATTGCATCACACGAGACAGAAGTTGACCATGCTGACGAATTGGGCTGTAGCAGGATCCCATTTTCTACATGGGGGAATTGCTTTTCCTGTGTTTCCCACCTTTAAGCATTACAACTTCCAACAGCAAAGAAATATGTATGCAAGATGTGGTAAGGTCATGTGCAACATACTCATACATAGTTCGATTTGCAATGGGGCAGAGTTAGCAAATCCTATGTGTCCTTGTAATATGTAAAGGGGACTACCCATGTAAATCTTTGATCCTTGTGGAGATGTTATATACGTATTGCCACCATGTGTTATCTACTCGGAGCAGGGGGTGACTAACTACCCTGAAGAAGGACACAGGGTGTATGTGGGACAGTTCCTGATGATCTGTAACTGCAGAGGCCATAACTGTGGACATTATTTCTCAGTACACACTTTAGAGGACTGAAACAATCTTTACTAGCATTGTGGTTCACCCCCTTACTGTAGAAGTGACACAGGCACAGAACAAGTTATGAGTGCCACTGCTTAGTATCTTCTCCACCACTCGCATACAGTGGTGTTATGTGGTTCATTGTACCCTGGCCTACAGCTCAGTCACCCTAACATAACATTGGACAGTATGTGTACACATTGGTCAGGTAGGCATAGGCCTACAACATGACATCTCACAAGATGTGAATACAATCACCTCAGACTGTACACAGATGCCCAGATGGGTATGTAGGCTTTCCCTACCCACCTCACCCTCACACTGATGAAAGCATCACAGACGTGACATATAATGTTGTGATACAGAATTATAAAGGGATTGAGTCCAAGTGATTCACAGGTCATGGTGTGTACATCCCCTATATTGATTTCTTGCTAAGGCCATACACCTGTGGTCATTGAAGAGCACATGGTATCCTTACCTTAAAACTGAGATGATTCCCTGTAACTGTAAGATTCCCACCCTCAACCTATTAGTACTACCGCAGATGCTTCCTCAGCATTTTTGTTTTATTGAATCTTTGTTGACCAGGTTAGTACCACTGGGCTAGTGACCTCCTTTCCAGGGAAATCCAATGAGATATTTCTACTACTAGAGGAATTTTTGCCAGGCCATAGGTAACTTCCCTTATGCCTTTCAGTAGGTGGCTTGTGATCTTTTACATCCATCTTAGCTTCTACCGACTCAAGTAGATGAGACCTTTGTTTAATGTCTTGTCT
Source organism: Protopterus annectens (assembly GCF_019279795.1). NCBI lineage: Eukaryota > Metazoa > Chordata > Ceratodontiformes > Protopteridae > Protopterus > Protopterus annectens. The sequence continues at coordinate 1,533,082,816 of NC_056737.1, read as the reverse complement.
AAAGGATGACATAGTCAGGAATTCAGCATTCGTTCACTAATGTTGCACTGCAGTGTCAACAATCCAGTCACCTGGAGTGAGAATGGAAACCACAGCCTTCTGTTTTTCCAACATCAAAGGCTAGGATGCTACTTGTTGCACCACTGACACTGACTAACACCTGCAGTATATTGAGGGTGTTGGTGAAATTTGTTGAGTGTGTATGAACACAACATATAAGTTTTGCTACACTTGATGACTGTTGCATACATGTCCATTCTGTGCATGCCTTTGCTCTGTACTACCCTTGCCCTCTATCCACAGTGAACACAACAGCAATCAGTACTGGACTCACAGCAACTTAATCAGTAATCCCAACATAGTGACAGTACTACCACAATATAATAAACAAGTGACAACAGTAACCCCTCACACACACACACATCAGCCAAGCAGTATTGCCACAACTGTGGTATAATTACCAGCAAGCAGAACATGTCCTAACACTGGTATATCAACATTCATTGTATGGAACTCTCATTCCTTTGCCTACAGGTAGGAACGTGGCACCTGTATACTCTAACAGGACAGTCCCCTCATAACTTATGCTGAACTTAAGCTGCAATATCCATCACCCTTCAGGTACCCTGCCATGACGGTCTTCCATGTGTACAGTTCCACCCCAGTGGCAGTACTGTTATCACAACCAGCAAACTAACCAAATACACAGTGACACACTGTCATGGGTATCATGAAACATAACACAACTCTCTTAAAAACTGAGTAGTATACCATTTCCACTAACTTATCTTTCTTTTGGTTGCAGTAATCAATATAGATCAGTTAAATGCATGCTGCAGTTTGCTGTATCGCAAATGTCCTTAGGGCGATTAGTCATTTGGGAGGTGCAAGTCTTTTTATTGCAAACTTCAAAGCTTCTAGTGAAGTCCTTATGCTTATGAGCTTCACTTGAATGACTGTTCCTGAATCACACATTTATCTCATTGTGTAGTTAACCAGTGCCATGCTATGAGTGTAATGAACTTGCATGGGTACCTGCAAAATGCATTGAGCATGTCGGCATGTTGCTTATCCATATGGGATAGTAGAGGACTATATTACAGTTCAGAGATGTTGCAGAACAAAAATGTTAAATGATGTTGGCATTGTGGTGTTTGCACACACGTTCCATGTCGGTATTCACACCCTTACACTATCATGCCACACCATGTAATTTTGCACTATGCAGTGGTGGTACTGCAACTGGTCATGCTAAGTAACTGCCTGATGTTACACAGTATGTGTCAACAGCATCTGCATGCATGACAGCAAGAGGCCTACCATAGTTCTCTAGACTGTGACTTGGTGAATAGCCTTGGTTTCCAAGGGCACTGATGTTGGCATGGCTCCCAAGCGGTGCCACAGAAAAGCAAAATCTCTCTTTACCTGCTACATAGTGACCTATATGAGCACCTGACTGGAGACTTTTATGTGGGTTCCAGTATAAAGTGGATGCCTGACACAGTCTTGCTAGGATAGTGTCTGATGCCACTGGCATACCCTGCTCTGGTGTGCAGCAGTACAGGCACCACTTGTGATCTTTGAAAGTATCATCCTGATCTTCTACAATGATGGAAATTAGCTGTCAAAGAGAGGACCCCTGTAATGTATTGTAAGTATGCAGGTTTTATCATAGCCCCTGATATTTCCCTTACAGCTATTTGTAACCTTTTTGGAGGCACTTCCTTTATGGTTGCTGCATCTGTTGTTATTGTTTTGAAGCTCTAGTAGAGATTATGTAGAACTCTGTCCCACTCTAGAGGAGAATGGAGCAGCTCTTCAGGTGAAGGAGTGGGTATGATTTCATGTCCTGTTATGTAGTCATGTGCTATAGCACTGCAACTTACAGATAACCACTCCCAGAGTTTGTATGATTATTTGTGAAACTGTTATATTACTTTATTGAAGTGTTGCTTCTTATGTGGTTCCACTATCGTATTTTCCATAGGTATCAATGAAAGTTATGTAGACTTTTGTAAGAGTACTGCTGCTTAGGTATCACACATCATATTTTGTATAGCTAGATTTGAATCATCTCTGTCTCATTTCTTTGCTGACTATGACAACCTCTGTAAATATGTACTGCGTTGCTCACCCATATACAGAATACAAGTGCTCAGAGTATATTTACTGTAGTTCCTTGCACTGAGATGGCCAGCTTGGTATTCCTACAGTACATGTTTCTCAGTGCCTAACATGCAGGTAGGTTATTACATCTCTGAGCTGTGCATACTGACCAACTGAAGTAACACATGGGTGGGGGGTTGTGTGTTAGGGGACAGGGTGTTGGATGGGATTTATGTTGGGACAGTATGTGTGCATATGTTTTTGGGGCCTGGGGGCAATAATGTGGAGTTGGATGCCAGGGGTGTATTGTATGGGAGGTAGTGTTAAGTTGATGGATGGTATCTTGGAGGCATATTGCCCATGCTTCACTCCAAGTCATGTACATGTCATTCATACCTTCAGCTGGCATAAATCCAGTTTATCTGCTATAGTCATGTTATGTGTGCTGGTGCATAGCAAACAACCGTAATGTCTTTGTAAAGCACCTGCTGATCACTTTGTCCATTGCACATAGTTGCTTGTCTAAATGTCATAGAGCTCAGTGCCTTCACAAGGATGTCGTTTTTCATAGGAGTTACCATTGTGTAAGTCCACATGGTATGCCTCTGAGCATGTCCCTTCTGGCATATCCACACAGCCAGTACTCCACACACTGCCTTTGACCTTTGCCATCCAACATGCCCATGCCAGAACTGTAGACTCCACACCACTATAACCAATCCAGACAATGGGGAAATGACACTGTACAGTTGTTCACACATCCTGCTAACAATTTGGAGTTGATGCACCTAGGCAGAACTGTCAGATAGCATATGTTACCCCTGTGTAGTACATCAGTAGGCAACACTCAGAGTGGTTACATATGACTGACCTCATAGTAATATCTTGTATTTTTATTGCTCTGTCTTCCTCTATCTCTCTCTCTCTCTCTCTTGGTCCCCTCAGACCTCATTTATATCAGCCCACCCTTAGTGCCCTACATCCATGCTGGGTTGACCAGCATCCTTCTACCCCCCCCCCCAGACTTGTTCTAGTATTGCTGGAGCTAGTCAGGGATATTAAGAGTGTCCTAGGGGCTCTGCCATCTGTACTTCTATCCTTTGCAGGGTATTTTATATACCCTACTCACATTTCCCTTTCCCCACCTCCCATGCTCGCTGGTTGCATTTGAGAGCAACTTCCCCTCTATGGACCATGCCTTCCCTTAGGAAGCATCACCAGCGAGCACCCTCCCCCTGGTACAGGCATGCCTATCCCTCCCTACTGTTCTCACCCAAGCCACTAATTAAACCTAGGTCAGCTGTGCCATTGTTCGGGATTTATTCCTCTATCCCACAAGCGTGGCTCTGTCTCCTTGTCTTTGCCACAATCCTTCAATTTTTTTTGTTGCTTGATGTTTTATTTCAATACATTTATGTTAACATTTTGTGCAGCATCTGCCACAACTGTGCCATTGGTACAAAACAGGTCCCCACCCTCCATCAGACCTGGCATTCTCCTGCCAGCACTCCACCAGACTCCAGGCCTGGCTTCCCATCAGGTGTGGTGGGAGCAACCTAATGGTGTCATCGGTGGCCTCTAACAGTTACCCACCAGTGGGGAGTGGCATTGTTCCCTCTGGTACCACTGCCAGGAGTTCATGGTTTGTCATATAGCAGGAGTGGGCAGGGATGGTAGGTGAAATGGTAGACTGGTGGATGAAAGCCTGCATTGACTGCCTGGAGAGGGTCCTCTTGTAGCTTCAGGTGTCACACCATGGCCTGGCTGTGCCTTCACCACCTTAGCTGGTGCACGTGGAATTGGAGGTCAGGGTGATGACTCATCTCTCCTTGAGGCTAGCCCAACAGTGGCACTTAGATGATAAACTCAAGCCTAGCTCTCCTACAGGTATGTCCATTTTTAAAATGGTGTACTATTGTTTTAATTTTTCAATGTGTTTTGGGTTAGAGTTCCCAAATTTAGTGCTGTTTCACTCTGGTTTTAACCAAGAGTGCTCTTCTCAGCACCTGCAATGTGCCCAGAATTGCCCCCCCTCCTTTCTGGAATTCATATGAGATTACATGTATTGGTTAAATATTTAAATAATGATTGTAATTTTTTTCTTAGACCTATTGCCCTTACTACTATTGGAAATGTTTGGGAATCATTCTACATTGTTATAATTTCTGTTTGAAATTCCTGGTGTTTTATTCTCTATTTCCTGGGAGTATTCTACAGAAAGTTCCAGAACCTCTTCCTGTGGCATATCCTGTTCAGATGCACCATGCTTCATCTGCTGCTCTTTTATATGGGAACCCATTCTAGCATCACTGCACAACATTACCTGAGTTACCACTGTTTCCTGCTCCTTCCTTTGCTGTGCACCTTCAAGTGGAGTTCCTTATTAGTCTCCTGCAGATGACTCCAAAGCATCTCCATGTGGGAAAGCTTCAAATGCCGCTCTGTCCACTTGCTGTTCTTTAAGTTGCAAAATCACCCATGTTGGTGTCTCCACACTAATTCCTTCACTTTGCAGGTAATCTATAATTTCAGCTTCTGTTTAACTTCTGCCTTACTACCCCGCTTTTCTATACTCCCTCTGTTTTTTTTATTTTGATATTGTTAAATTTTCCATAGCTAGGTGCCTTTGCTGATATTTCTCTTCAAATATCTTTGGAGCTGCACATTTTGTATTGATTAGTTTGACATTCTGTTTCTTTTCTTTATACATTTCAAAAAGAAGCTCTGTTTTTTGCTTTTCTTATTTATACTTTCTTACTTAAGCTATCACTTCTTTTTCCAGGTGGCCCAATTTTTCTTTGTTTATATAATCTTTTGCTGATCCATTCTATAAAAGAACATATATGTTTATTTGCAGCTTTTGACAGTTTTTCTTGTCCAAGTATTTTCTTTCCTCTAATTTTTCTCTTAATTGTTCTGAATATCCTCTATCTGGAAATTCTGGGCTTTTTATATAACAGTAATAATACAGAATTTCTTCATTATCTTCAATAGTCCACTTTGTCATCTGAATACCTCTTTTATGGCCTGTCAGTTTTTGTGTTTTTTTTTCTGGACTACTACATCCATCTATCACAGTGGGGCCATAAAATGCACAGGTGCAAAGATCACTAATTACTGGTTAGGAGGGACTCAAGCTTGTGCCCTCCACTGCTTCAGTAGATGATCAGAGTCACAGATGAGATTCACTCTGGGCTTCCCCCTGGGGTGTGCTCCACAATGAAGGAACTGCCTGTACTCAGTTCGGGGGCTGGAGCTCACTGTTAACTAGTCTAATCCCAAATTGCTGTCTCTAGAGTCTCCACCCAGTCATGGGTCATGGATATGCAAGACTGAGGACCAGCATGGCCTGATGGGCAGGTCAAAAGGGTTTTGTTGAGTTCTGCAATGCCAATACTCATGACACAGGAACTAGGCAGCAAATAAATGCTTGACATCTGGTGGGAGCGTGAATCATGGTGTGAGAAAGTGATCTAATGCCAGTGCTATACCAAGCACAAGCCTCTCACATCTATAGTCCACTATTAGCATGAACACTCTGGGATGCCATATCCTTATCATTTGATATCCCATGCATCGACATTGCATATGTGTGCTTACACAAGGCCATCCACAAGCACAACCCTGCAGTTGGTAGGTAGCAGAAGATTCTTTGCTCAGGGTATGTGAAGAATCGAAGAACCCACAGGTCGGTATCCCAGAAACAGGTAAAATAAGTCTTTGTCATTCTATAGTTCACCTGGATGATCCCAAATTTAGAGAAATCCTGAGAATCATGATAACATCTACAAACTGGTATTTAGCCTCCATTAATTTCACCAGAAGAGGAGAATGAGCCCTAGGTAATCTCCCCAAAAGAACTGCTTATCATGCATGCCATACTAGCAGCCCAGAATTGCCCATAATCTAAATCAGTGGTCTCCGATAAGACACACATTTACTGAGTGGAATAGGTACCTGACCAGGCATGTCTGGGCTACCTCCAGTGTGACCTCTTTGGCCTGATACAAGGATTCAGAGTCTACATCATCTTGATACCTTGCCTTGAGCAAAACAGTCTTAATGATTATTTAGGTGTTGCAGGTTCTCAGCTATTCATTTCATCTGTCCATATCCCTTTGCTATCAAGTAGATCAGGCATGGAAAAAAATGTCCTTCCTCCCCATGCCTGCGCTCAAAATATAAGTAGCTAATACTCTGTCTGTGGCTTCCAGGTAAAATTTTGATGTAGCCTACTTTGAAGTGTTATTGTGCTGATGTTATAGCAAGACCTACAGGCAGGTCTGTGTCTGTACAGAATAGCTTGGTTGTTATTTGTCTCCACTAAAGAGGATATCAAGAACATTCCATCAAAGATGCTGTATTCAAGGGTAAGCTCTCTTTTTTTTCCAGACTGAGAATATGGTGGAAAATGTTTTGAAGAGGAAACAGGTGCTCACAACTGTGGAGGATGTTTTTTATTCCACTGCATCCCACCTCTTTTTCCTCCTCTACTTTTAAGTACATTGCACTCAAAATGGAACAATCATTTCTTGAAATGGAGGAATGTTTTTAAAGATCACAATTCATTGCCAACCCAACTGCAGTGCTGACCATGAGGTTGACTTTGCCAGGCCAACTGCAAATGTATTGACAGCAGTTTGAGACTGTCCATAAGTTGTGGTAATCTGATTTTACATCTGCTTGGAGAGCAGTTGTCAAATACCAGTGAAATCTGGATGTCATGATGACTGGTTAGGTCTTAGAGCTCTTAAGTTCAAGACACCAAAGTGTCTCAGCATATAATTGAAATCACTGTTGCAGTATTCAATACAGATGGGTTTTCACCACTGGTGTCTGGCTGGGGTAACAAAGCCTAAACCTTCCATTAGTTATGCATCCAATGTATGACTTCAGCCCATGAGCCTATGAATGCACAAGTGGATGTCTGAGCATAAATTCTCAGACTATCTTGACTATCTCACCTCCAGCCCGAATGCAGGTCTCGCACTCGTCGGTCTGATCTTGATGTGGTAATTTGTAAGCCTTCACGGATTCAGATAAGTGCACTGTTGGGGAACCTTACTTTTCTTGTTTATCCTGCTTATTTGTGATTTTGTTCGCTGTTAACTAGAAGGGGAAAGAGTCAGTGCAGTAGACAGATGCCCTACAAAGGCCTCCATTCTGAGTGCCCTTTCTGCTTAGGCACAGAGCATGATAACAAATCTTGTTCCATCTGCCAGTCCTTCATACCCAAGACTTTGCGCTCCGATTTGTTGTCATTGAATACTTTCCAAGAGACTCAATGACTAAAGGCACGATGTTCAATTTGCACAGTCAGATTCAAACATATTCCCTGAGGTTTCAGAACCCATAGTACATCCAACCGTCTACCATGACCCTGCTGGAGGCCAGCATGGAGTCTGAGGACTGTACATTCATAGTGACTGTTACTGCAATGGAGAAGGAGGAACTGTGGATCATTATCTTGGAGGGCCCAGGAGGTATCCCTTATATTTTAGCATGGGAAGAAATTCCAGGTTTACTCATTGAGGTATGGCAGGTGTCAGTGCCTCAGTGCTTGGTGCAAGTGGATATCACCCCTAAGAAGAAATGGCAGAAGAGTAAGCATACCCCCGCCCAATCTTCTAGTGAGAAGGAGTGGATGGATTTTTCTTAGGGCCTATAGAAGGTCATTATGGCTCTCACTTCTCCTTCCTTTTTGGCTCCTCTGCCCACCGTGCAAAATGTTACTGTGGAGTCTTCCTCTGAGGATGAGGAGAGGGCTTCAGATTTGCATAATCGTTCCCTAGCATACTGCTCTTAAATTCTCTCCTGGTCAGGTACATTCAGATTAAGAGTATTCCATTTCCTTTGATTACCCTGTGGAGATACCATTGTGAATATGACAAAACATTTTGAGTGGGAGTCTAAGCATATCTCTGTTCAGAAAAGATACCACAGCCTTTTAGAAGTGGGTACTTCAGCCCCATCCCCTGTCTCTATGGGTCTATGTCACTTTATCAAAGACCCTATTCAGGAAATGACTATTTGCTGAACCCACTTAAGAGAAACGTCATTTTGGTGAACGATTGTTTCAATGAATTTTTTTATGGGGAAAGGAAGCAGTTGGCTCATTGGGAACGTGCCCCTTTCCTCACTGTAGTGCAATCTCAGAGTTGGTATATTTAGTTTGGGGGTGGGGGGACTCAGCCCTCCATATTGGGGGGGAGGCAAAGCCCCCCACTTTGCTGAGTTTTAAAATATGTAGTCTTTGTTATGGTCTGTAGCTGGCCCACTATTTTTTCCCTGTGAAAAAATTGCTGAAATGTTCGTTCACTAAAATGATGTTTTGCTTAAGTGGGTTCAATGAATAGACATTCATTGAATAGACTATTTGACTGATATAGACCTGTCCCTACAGTCCTGTCCCTACTGGCCTTTCTTGATGCTCATGCATTTACATCCTGTACTCCAGACTCTCAGCTTCCATCCCTCAAGATGCCCTATAGATTATGTAAAGTTCCAGATGAACTTGTTTCTTTTCAAGAATCCAGTTGCTAATCCTTCAGCTGTTTCCTTAGCCTCAGACAAACTATGTAAGCTTCTGCCAAATGCTAATGCCCTATCATCAGACAAGGACAGTAGAGCTATGGTCAGGTGGGGAAAAAAGGTATGTGCTTCCTCTACCCTGGCATCCAGAGCCATTAATTATCAGATCCAGATGACCAAATACCTTCTGTCCATCCTTGGCAATCTGAATAAGGCAGTTACTGACATGGTAGGGCTAGGTTCTAAACAACAGTTTGTCTTTCCTGGCTCAAGCCAATCAGGTAGGTAGGCATAATGTAAAATGCAGCTATGGTGCTGTTGAGGCCCCTACCAAAGCAGATACTTCTGGCTCACTTATTAGGAGATATAGAAAGTTACACATTCAGCCATTCCCTGAAGATTTATAGGTAAAACTAGATTCCCCTCTTAATAAGTACCTTTTGTTTGGCCCAGAGGCAGTGAATTCAAGACCCTACAAAAGCAAGGTAAACTATGAAGGTCTGGAGACACATTCTTCTTACTTCTCTGCCCATATACCAGAGAAAGTACCCTGCCAAGTCAACTTATTTTGTCAGAAGAGAGTACAGGCCTTTTCCGAAACTCAAGAAGGTGCACAGAAAGAGATTTCCGGACAAACCTGAAAGTGACTCAAAATCTATGAGCCCTCTCTTCACAAATAATTCAGTGTGACTAACTTCTCCCTAGCCCCCTGCCCCTTGGCCCAACCCTACACCTTTTATGTCACAAATTGGGAAATGATCACAACAGAAAAGTGGGTAGTCCCCATCATCAAAAAAGGTTACCGAATATCCTGTAAAGAACTCCCTCCCATCAAAGTCATTTCACCCCCTCCCCACAGCCAGTTTCATTCTTCTTCCACCCATTCTACAGGACTTACTTTCCCAAGGCACAAAAAAAACAGTTTCTCCATGGTTTGTAGGAAGACAGTTCTACTCCAGGCTGTCCCTGGTACCATGAAAGGAATGACAGAGGTGATCCATACTGTATCTTTTCTCAGTTCAACACCTTTCTCAAAGTACCCACTTTTAAAGTTTTGTCGTTTCAGATCCTTCTTCCCTTTATCCGTCTACAGGCCTTCTTAGTATCTTTGGACTTGAAGGTTGCGTACTTGCACATTCCCATACACCCAGTTTACAGGACATTTCTGAGGTTCTCTACTGATTCATCACATTTTCAGTTTTCTGCTTTGCCCTTCAGGCTTACTACTGTCCCCAGAGTTTTCACAAAGTGCCTAGCTCCAGCAGTAACTTTTTGCAGGACTCGGGGAAAACAGATATTCCTCTACCTAGACAATTTACTAATCCACTGTACCTCAAGTTCACCCTCATCCTCCTCCTGTGACTGGGGATCACCACTCAAGACTTAGCTTTCTTGGGTTGTAGACTAGATACAAAAAGCATGCAGGCCTTCTTACCCTAGGAGAAGGTGCAGAGCCTCAAAAGTTACTTCCAATCCCTCTACCTCTCTATGCATGCTCAACAAGGGAGATTTTCAGGACACCAGGTTACATGGCAGCAGCCATCCCAATGCTACTACTAGCCAGGCTGCATATGAGAAAAATACAGTGTTACTTGAAAAATGTATTGTCTCAACACTGCCACTCCCTGGACACACAGATCCCACTCATACCATGTCTAAAGAGGGAGAACCTTTGGTGGATGCTACAGGTGAATCTCAATGCAGGCCTGCCTTTCAAAATGCAGGCTTCAAGTCAGGATCTTCATGCAGACATGTCCAATGACACTTGAGTGGCATGGGCAGGGACTCACAAGGTCCAGGGTTGTTGGCAACCCATTCTCAAGGCAGAACACATCAACCTGAAGAAGATGAGAGTCCTCATTCGGGCCCTACAAGTCTTCTCCCATCTCTGGAAACAGGACCTCTAAAAGTATTATTTACAGACAACACAACAGATGTGGTAAATAAGCAAGAGGGGGCAAAATCCTACCAATTGTGCAGGTTGGCTTAGATTGCTTGGTACCTGGTCATCAAGGTGAACATATACCTTCAAGCAGTATACATCTCCTCTTAGGACAATGTCCTATGAGACTCCTTCAGCAGGTCCATTGAAGACCCCATGAATGGATGCTCAGCAAACAGGTTTTCCTAGACATAGTCCACAAGAGCGATTCTCCACAAATAGACTTATTTGTTTCAGAGAGCAACAAACAGCTCCCTCTGTTTTGCACAAGTACTCCTTGTCCCCAGGCTTGAAGGCAGATGTCTTGTCTTTGCAGTGGACAGGATGGTCTCTTTACATGTTCTCTCCACTGCTTTTGATGCCACATGTTTAACTCAAAATCCAAAAAGAGAAAATAAGGATATTTCTCGTGACTTTCCTTGGCCATGGTAATATTGGTTTCCCCTTGTCTAACTCTTATCCAGGGGTAGGCACCACAAGCTACCCCACAAAGTGTACCTGATCACACAACAGAAGTGCTCATAGCTTCATCCAGCCTATCATCCCCCAACCTAACCCCATGGATAATAGTATTCTGATCCTTTCCAGACACCAATTTCTGAGGATGTTCTTTGGTTTTCCAGGAGGGAAGGAGTCCCACTACTAGAAAATCCTGCATAGCCAAATGAAAGAGATTTTCAATATGGTATCAAGCCAAAAATCTGGACCCAATAAAATGTCATCTTTTCTTGTTTTATCTTATTTGTATGATTTCATGAAAGCCTTTCTTCTCCTTAACCCTGTTTTTAAAAAGGGTCCCACACTTAAACCCTCCAAGAAAATCTGTGCCTGTCCTTTGAGTTCTCACATATGAGCTAGAAAAGCTCACTCTGCCTTCCTTTGAACCAGCAGCTTCCTTCACTCTCAAATACTGCACCTGGAAAACCATTTTGTTGGTAGCTCTCACTTCTGCTAGATAGGTCTCAGAGCTCTAGGCGCTCATAGCTACTACTCCTTCTTATTTTCTATAAGGACAGAGTGTGTTTGAGGGTCAATCCTTCCTTCATGCCTAAAGTGGAAAACGAGATATCCCTCAGTCAGGCCATCAGCCTGCCTACTTTCTTTTCCAACCCACAGAATGGGGAAAGAATTTTACATTCCCAGGATGTACACAGACAGCTCAGATTTTAGCTGGACAAAACTAAGTCTATTTGTAAATTAGACCAACTGTTTGTTTCCTTCCTGGACTCTTAAGTTGAGCCAGCCAGTAACCAGACTATTGCTAGCATGATTTCTAGGTCCATCTTTTTTAGTTATGCTTACCATGGTGAATCCTTGCCCTGTTTCCCAAAAGCTCAGTCTATTAAGGCAGTGGAGCTTCTGGAGCTTTCTACAAGGGAGTAGATACTAGGCTTATCCTGGAAGCAGCTACCTGGTTTTCAATACACACTTTCACTAAGCATTACAGAGCAGATGCATTTTCCAGATCCAGAGCTGCCTTAGCCAGGTCAGTCATTTCTGGCTTCTTAGACAGTTCTCACAACTCTCAGCCATCACCATTCTACTACTTTAAGCTTTGCAAATCACTCATCTGTTTGAAATACTGCAACAGGGATTTCAGTCAGGACATAGTACAGTTGGGTAAGAACTTACCATAACAGTAGATGTCCTACTGATCACTGTTACAGTAATCCTTACCACCCATCCTCCCCTTCTTTTCCTCTTTATCCTTCTTTTTCTCTTCTGCCCTGGTTGCCAGCCTGTAGGACCAAGGAGGGCTTTTATTTTCTCATGTTTTCCCATCTAGCCTGCTGCTTTCTTCCCAGATTTCTTCAGGCTGCTGGCTTGGAGATAGTCTGAGGATTTATGCTCATATGTCTGCTTATGTACCCGTATGCTCACTGTCTCAGGTCATACATCAGGTGTATGGTTAATGGAAGGTTTAGGCTTTGGTACTCCAGATGGACTTCAGTGATGAAAACTCATTAGTTTGGAGTATTGTAACAGTAATCAATAGGTGTTATGGTAAGTTCTTACACAACTGTTCTAATTGAAAAGGCCAGGATCCTACAATAAGAAGGAGATTAAAAGACTATCATTTGGACAATCTGTAGGGTTGTGCTCCCACCTTTTCCTGGTTCTAAAGTGGGATGGATTGTTTTTGTCCCAGCCAGGATCTCAGAAAGGTTAAATCTCAGAGGTTTATACCCCTGATGCTGCAGGATACCTGTTTAGTGTCACTGGTCATGATCAATACTTGCTGGCATGTCAAAGTCTGAGGTGCCCACAGGAAGTGTCTTCATTTCGTTTAGAGCCAGGTTGACTTCTATTACAAAATGTTGTCATTTGGAATGTCTCCTGCACCCATCATGCTCACCAAAACATTGGCTGTTGTGGCCATATCCTGGCAAGAAAATGATGTCCACGTGTTCCCCTACTTTTTAAATATAAGAAATTTTACAAAAAAATGTCCTCATTGAGTGTTAGTAGACCATCACTAAAGTATCTTTAAATGAGTACAAGAATAAAGTAAAAAAAAAATGTATCTCCCAATCAAAAATTTTAAATTATAAATGCAGATGAGATTCCCCTAACAGGCTTACAAGAGACTCTCTTGGAAAAGTGATATCACATGTACCTTCTGTAGAAGAATGAAACACACATCAAAATCTGGGATGATAACTGAGGGCAGTAGGCTGAAATATGATGCAAAAAAAGATATTCTTTCTGGGGTTTCAAGCCTTTGGAACAGCTAGCAAACCCTCACTTTATGATCTGAGCTGCTTAACAGGGGCATAGTGTTTCAGTGGCTCTTTCCAATAAGTAGGACTCATATTGTAAGAGACACAGAAGGTGAGTTGCAGTCAGTAGCATAACAGATATCACATTCAGTTTTGATGATGTTGGAAGATCAGAAGACTATGGGTTTTCTTCTCATCTCAGGTGCTTGATTTAATTTTCCATTACTGACACTGCAGTGCAGCATACCTGAGTGTGCAATCCTTTAGATGACATGCTAAACTAGGTATTAACTGCATGAGTTAGTGAATGTAAAAGCTCCAATGGCACTTATCAAAAAAGAAGTTCCCCAGTACCCTGGCCAAACTTCTCTCAGTCAATACTAAGTATATCTTTGTCAACAAAGTATAAATGAGACAAACAAAATAAAAGTAATCCTGTATACACAACCAGCCCGGATTCCACAACACTAGCATGGTATGACACATATGAGGTGTCTCTTGATGGCCTCATCAAAGAACTACCTGGAAACATCATAAACCATGTGGTTTGTGGTTTACCTTTGGGGCACATGCCCCAAGTTTAAAAGAAAAAGTGCTGCATTACGAGTAGTGGGGAAGATGAACTTTGTCACTGAGTCTTGAAGGAGGGTTTTCTTATGTACGAAAAGCTGCAGTTAAAGTATAACTGTTACATTACTGACAGACAAATACAGTAGGAAAATAGTGTATTATTAAAGTCTTTATTTCATTTAACTGTTACAATTTTTTATTAAATTAAACAATCAAAGAAATGTAAGACCACAAAATGCCTGTCAAGGAATAAATCATTAAGAAAGCAGTCTAACATAACCAGACAGCCACTGTGCCTTTGCCTGAACAACCAATACTTACCTTTTTTCTTTTGTCTAAATGCATGTATGTACTAAAATATATATATATATATATATATATATATATATATATATATATATATATATATATATATATATATATATGCATATATATATATATATATATATATGTGTGTGTGTGTGTGTGTGTGTGTGTGTGTGTATGGGTCTACTTCAGACTCATACTTACCCGACTTTACAAACACATGTACTGAGGCAACATAAATAATATATATATATATATATATATATATATATATATATATATATATATGTGTTGATGTTCACAATTTCATCCAGAAAACATTGACATTGCAAACATCAGCATGTTACTTAGTGCAGAAATTGAGGGTGGGTACTGCAAATAATATTTTCTCTCATAACTTTAGTATTTCTATATATATATTTTTACAACAGTACAACTTTTTGCTTACCCATCCTCGGATCAACTTCTCCCCACTTCACCCTGTGATTCCCCACCCACCACTACTTTCCTTAGATTTATACTTTCACCTACTTGACATATCCCCAACTACATCCCATTAGGATCTCCACCCAATCTATAATCCTTCCCCCTCATAACAACCCGCCCATCACACCACAATCACCTGCCCACCTGTTAATCTAATCTGCCATAATAGTTTTCCTCTCCTTCATACTATCTACCTCTGTTAACAGGTCCCCTCTTATATTATACATCAGTTGGTCCAGAATCCAGAATTTAAATATATGCTTGGAGTATTCTAACACATGTTCTGTTCTCATTCCTAACTCTACCCTTCTTAATCTCTCTCTTTATACTTTAATATCTCTAGTACTCAGCTCCTTAAAATCTATGAATGGTTTTCACTCCTACCTACTCTAAACTCAAATACATTAAAATTACTGATTTGCAATAGACAATTTGTCCAGGTATCCAACCACCATTTTAGAATCACCCTAATTGAATCTACCATTTACTTTTTAAGTCCAAAAATGGTTAAGAGTAGTATTGTACCTGTTCAACCAGTTTATCCTACCAATAGGGACAGGTTCACACAGCCGATACATATTCTGAATTATCATCTAAACCCAGAAAGAAATTTGTTATTTTTATGTATACCTTCCAAAAGCTCTTTAAAGTTCCTGTCTCTCCTAACTGTAAATTTTGGTTCTTCCCCTATTTTTTCTATTAGTTCTTTGCTCTCTTTAAGAATATTCCAATTTTTAGATACAATACCTTTCAAGAAATAAAAATCAGAATTAAATGTCAAGGTAAAGCTGTACTCAAAAGTTGAAGTTCTCTCGGTGGTCATTACTTCTATGTTGGAATCTATTATTTCACCCATAGAGTCCTCAGGGGTGTTTACTATTAGAACTTGAATCTGTGCTTCCATATTGCTTCTCACTATTGGTGTATAGGTTCCCCTATTTCTCTTCCTTTGAACTTCATCTATTAGATTATCTAGCATGGTATTTGGATAAGCTCTTCTGAGGAACATCTCTCTCAAATTATTACATTCTTCATGGAAATCATCCTCTCTTGAAGTCATTCATGCTGCCCTGACTAGTTGCCCCTTGACAACTGACTTTTTTTGGAACATAGGGTGAGCACTAGAGTAATGTAAGAAAGTATTAGAATATGATGGTTTCCTGTAAATTCGAGTCTCATACTTCTTCTCAATGTTGTTTTTAATCAGAAGTACATCTAAAAATGAGATTTGTTTCTCCTCAAAGTTATATGTAAGCTGAAGGAAATCAGTGCTTTCATCCAAATACTTTACTAGGCAGTCTGCCTGGTTTTGATTTCCCTTGAATAATATAAATATATCATCCAGGTATCGGGTGTAATAAGTAATTTGGCAATTAATATGTTCTTTATTAAATATATAGTATTTTTCCCAATAATTCATGACCAAGTTAACGAAACTTGATCTGCAGGGTGACCCCATTGCCACTCCACTTTTTTGATGGAAGAAGTTATTTTTGAAAGTTAAATAAGATAGTTAAAGAAGATCAGAAGACTATGGGTTTTCTTCTCATCTCAGGTGCTTGATTTAATTTTCCATTACTGACACTGCAGTGCAGCATAAGGGGGTTGCTGCACTCCTGAGTGTGCAATCCTTTAGATGACATGCTAAACTAGGTATTAACTGCATGAGTTAGAGGATGTAAAAGCTCCAATGGCACTTATCAAAAAAGAAGTTCCCCAGTACCCTGGCCAAACTTCTCTCAGTCAATACTAAGTATATCTTTGTCAACAAAGTATAAATGAGACAAACAAAATAAAAGTAATCCTGTATACACAACCATCCCGGATTCCACAACACTGGCATGGTATGACACATATGAGGTGTCTCTTGATGGCCTCATCAAAGAACTACCTGGAAACATCATAAACCATGTGTGGGTTTACCTTTGGGGCACATGCCCCCCCCAAGTTTAAAAGCTTCCAAGAAATAGTGCTGCATTACGAGTAGTGGGGAAGAAGAACTTTGTCATTGAGTCTTGAAGGAGGGTTTTCTTATGTACGAAAAGCTGCAGTTAAAGTATAACTGTTACATTACTGACAGACAAATACAGTAGGAAAATAGTGTATTATTAAAGTCTTTATTTCATTTAACTGTTACAATTTTTTTTTTTTATTAAATTAAGCATCATACGAAAGAAGACCACATAAATGCCTGTCAAGAAACTTTGATCCTACTTAGTTTACCTACAGTCCTGAACTACTGACATATTTTTATCCAGAGATGTTTTTTGTACAGTGGCTTGCCTTTGCTCACAGAATTTTTTTGATGAAAGCATTTGATCTTACAGAGTCAAATGCATTATAGATGAGCCTGAGTGCCAGAAGACTACATTCTCACTTTTTCTTTGTTGAAGATTTTTCTGTACAGTCCTATGTATTATTGAGCACTCTGTACACTGACTTCTTTTCCACGAGTGTGCTCACTGCTTTAAATTATTAAGAACATGAGCATCTGTAATATCAGACAGCCACTGTGCCTTTGCCTGAACAACACAATACTTACCTTTTTTCAGTTTTGTGTATGGGTGCATGTATGTACTATGTATATATATATATATATATATATATATATATATATATATATATATATATATATGTATATATATATATATGTATATATATATATATATATATATATATGTGTGTGTGTGTGTGTGTGTGTGTGTATGGGTCTACTTCAGACTCACTTACCCGACTTACAACACACTGAGGCAAAAAAAAAAAAAAATATATATATATATATATATATATATATATATATATATATATATATATATGTTGATGTTCACAATTTCATCCACAAAACATTGACATTGCAAACATCAGCATGTTACTACTTAGTGCATGCAAAAGTAAAAATAAAAACAAGCAGCAGAAATTGAGGGTGGGTACTGCAAATAATATTTTCTCTCATAACTTTAGTATTTCTATATATATATTTTTTTTTTTGTTTTGCTGTTGCTGGTGGTGGCTCTCTGAGCTTACAACAGTACAAAAAGCTCATACGTACCTGCAAAACCGATTTTCTTTTTTTGCTTACTCGATCCTCGGATCAACTCGCCACAATCCCCTACTCTACCCGCATTCCCACCCACCACTACTTTCCTTAGATTTATACTTTCACCTACTTGACATATCCCCACCCACTACATCCCATTAGGATCTCCACCCAATCTATAATCCTCCCCCCCCTCATAACAACCCTCGCCATCACACAGTCACCTGCCCATTTGTTAATCTTCTGCAGCTCACAACTAGTTTTCACTCTCCTTCATACTATCTACCTCTGTTCATCTTCCTTTTGTCTCCCTAACTAAAACCTTAACAAACATAAACACCCTCTCTCTTTATTTCACACTTCCAACTACTGCTCCTCACAACTCTCATTCACATCATGCTTCAACTCTTCCTCATAAGCACCCTACTGTTCTGTTCTCATTCCTAACTTCCTATTATGTAGAAATGAATTACCTACAACCATCTCCTACACACACACACACACACACACACACACACACACACACACACACACACACACATCCTATAAGTCATAAAAATCATCTCTTACCCTTCTTAATCTCTCTCTTTCTTTAATATCTCTAGTACTCAGCTCCTTAAAATCAAAATATTTGCTCTCACTCCTACCTACTCTAAACTCAAATACAAATCCCTTACCCAGTACTTCTACCCTTCCAAACCAACCCCACTAACAAAAAGTCTTCTAGTAGATGGGGACATTCACCCCAATCCAGGCCCTCCCACCCCTACACATCCTACCACTAATCTTTCACCCACTAGTCACCAATCTCCTCCACCCCCTCTACTACCAAACTCCTCACTATCTACTCAACATTCAAAGTCTACTTAATAAAATTACTGATTTGCACTCTTGGATAGACAATTACTCTCCATGTATCCTAACCCTATCCAAATCATGGCTAAAATCACGTCTAACACTGAAATATTACTCCCCCCCCACTACAACATTTACTGTTTAGATAGGAACACCAAAAAAGGGTGAAGAGTAGCAATACTGTACTCTGAGCAACTCAGTTTATCCCCCCTACCAATATCTCTCCCAAACTTTCACCCAGCCGAGCTACTTATTCTGAATTATCATCTAAACCCAGAAAAGAAATTTGCTATTGCAGCCATCTATATACCACCTGGAAATAACATTCCAGTCCTAGAACCCATCCTTTCAAGGATTTCTCTCCACATCCCCTACAAGATTATTATCCTCGGAGACCTCAACATTGATTGGCAAAAACTATTAACCACCTCTCCAAATGTTAACATTAATCTCCATGGCTTCAACCAACTTATTACAACACATTAATAAAAACAATAATAACAGCTTCAACCTAGACTGGATTCTTACCTCTGATTCAAACCTGTACCAAAACCCAGGCACACCACCTGACTCCCTGAGTGATGACCTCCCTGTCTTTATACATAGACACTCCCTTCATATACCTAAGGCCCACCTTTACAGAGACCGTTGCAACCTTTCCTCCTTCAATGCCAAAACATTTAGTAATAGGCTGTCATCAATAAACTGATCAAACTCAAACACCTTCCTCTCAGTGAATGCAGTTCTACAATTCACCTGTACTTTCCTTGATATCCTTAACACCGTAGCACCACTAAGGAAAGTTAGGATGAAAACAACCCATGCCCCATGGCTCACTAAAGACACACTCACTCTTATGAAGAATAAGGATAGCACCTGGAAACAATGGCTAAAAACTAACTCTATTACTCCAAAAATATAAAGAGCTTAGAAACCTCACAAAAAAGCAAATTGACAAAGATAAGAAAAAAATTCTACTATGGCGGTCAGTTATTTATTTATGTATTTATTGCATTTGTTAACTGTGAAGGTCTATTGGACCTACGTGAGCCCATTTTCAGTACAGGCCTGTGGAGAAAAGCTCCACACCATTAATAGTACATATAAGAAATAACACACAGTATAGAGTATATACAGTCTCAATGCATGGAAATAATATAAACACAGCAAGTACAAGTTATTTACAAACATTTCACATCTACATTGTGTACATTTGTGTCATTGAAGATGGAATTTGTCAGACAGAGTAGCAGTTTTGATTGCTAATTGCTGGATTTTTGTAGGCATAAACAGTTGAAATTTAGCAGGACAGTGAGAGCTCGTGAGAAGGATTATTGTAAAGGGTTATAGTGGAGGAATCAGGTTTTAGGAGGTGCTATTTTGGCACATGTACAGTGCCAAAGAGAAGAGAGGTGTATTCTAAGGGACTTCTTAAAGAGAGCAGGATTACTGGTTCACCCACATCTATAACTGTAAAATTTCTGCCACGCCATTTATAAAATCCTACACTCTGGAGGACCCACCACCCCTAACCCCTATCCTAACAATACTCCTCAAGAAACTGCCACTCTCCTTAACTCTTATTTCATTGAATCTGTTTGCAAACTAGCTCACACAAGCCAAAGTAAAAATCTTCCACCCACCTCTCCCAACACTACCAATACTGTCCCATTTTCTCTTAACCCTGTTCCCACTACTTACATAAAATCTCTTCTGCTTAAACTGAAACCATGCTCCTCCTCTTCTGATAACTTCCCTCTCCTCTTTCTTAAATTCACAGCTCACTCTGTAGCATACCCTGTCTCAATACTTGTAAACAGATCAATCCAAGAAACTACTGTCCCTGACATTTGGAAATCTTTTTACACCATACCATTGCACAAAGGAGGTAATTTCACCAGTCCATCAAATTTTAGACTCATAGCCATTCTCTCGCCACTTTCTAAAATTCTCAAAAAATGCATGCACAGTCAGCTTCTTAACTACCTAATTGACAAAGACAGTTTGACTCCTACTCAACATGGCTTTTGGCCAAATCATAGCACATCCACTGCCCTTCCGTCTTTCACACATACTGTGTTCAAGACAAAAACCTTCTGGTGTTATGTCTTTTCCTTGACATCTCAAAAGCTTTTTGATACTGCCTCACAGTCTAAACTACTAACTAAACTTGCTGATCTCAACCTCTCCTCTTCTACTATTTTCTGGTTCTCTAGCTACCTTTCCAACTGGTTATAGTCAGTCAGATGGCATTCCACCTCCTCCCCTTTCTTACCTATCCAGACTGGTGTCCCCCAGGGCTCTATTCTAGGTCCCCTGCTTTTTAACATCTTCACTAACAGCCTCAACTCTTCCTGCACCACCTCCTCCCTAATACAAAACACGGATGACTCTACTCTTATTTCCTTCTCTGCATTTCACACTGTCGAAAAATGGCTGACTGATAACCAACTCATCCTAACCCCCCCCCCAAAAAAAAAACAAACTCCTCCTCTTCATCCTCAAATCTCTCTCCCACCATAAAATCACCTTTATCATCTCATCACATGATAACACCCTTACTAAAGCTGCATCACACACTGAACTTCTGGATATTATAATTAATGACCAATTAAAATTTGACCTCCATATTCAACACTGTATTAAAAAGACAAATCAAAAAATGAGTCTTCTCTATAGAAATAAAAACTTCCTAGTGTCACTTATCTGGTCAGGACAAAACAGACAAAGAGTCATGGGTTCTATTCAAACAGCTATATTATATACAAGCACATCTGGATTGAGGCTTTGTAACTTAAACATAAATAAACTTACAAACAAACTGACTGCCACACTCATACATGCTCACACTCTGGCTGTTCTTTCAAAATGGCACTGCTGCCTGCACATGCTCACTAATTATATGCATGTGCCTACACTTGGAAATGCTTCTTAAAGTTACAACACACGCTCTGTTCTACACCTAACATCTAACTCCAAACCCTATCTGGCACAGACATTCCTCCTGCCCTGTCTTTTGTATGCCTCTCCTATTTTCACACATCTACAGTCTACCTTAATAACCAAATTGGAACAAACAGAACAACATTGCTCGATTTCCAGTAACCAACCATACAAATCCCACCACTGCCTTGCTTTAAAACAACTTCAGTGGCTTGAGTTCCCCCAAATTCCTTTTCTTTCCCAGCTACAATTCACTCACACCATACTAAATAAACCCTCAGCCTGTCCTTCCCTCTCCTCTGTCATATCCCTCTATACCCCCTCTTAAACTCGACGCAGCTCTGATTAACACCTTAATATTTATAAAACTAACAAAACTTGTAACTTAAATGTAAATAAACTTACAAACAAACTGACTGCCACACTCATACATGCTTACACTCTGGCTGTTCTTTCAAAATGGCACTGCTGCCTGCACATGCTCACTAATTATATGCATGTGCCTACACTTGGAAATGCTTCTTAAAGTTACAACACATGCTCTGTTCTACACCTAACATCTAACTCCAAACCCTCTCTGGCACAGACATTCCTCCGGCCCTGTCTTTTGTATGCCTCTCCTATTTTCACACATCTACAGTCTACCTTAATAACCAAATTGGAACAAACATAACAACATTGCTCGATTTCCAGTAACCAACCATACAAATCCCATCACTGCCTTGCTTTAAAACAACTTCAGTGGCTTGAGTTCCCCCAATTTCCTTTTCTTTCCCAGCTACAATTCACTCACACCTTACTAAATAAACCCTCAGCCTGTCCTTCCCTCTCCTCTGTCATATCCCTCTATACCCCCTCTTAAACTCGACGCAGCTCTGATTAACACCTTAATATTTATAAAACTAACAAAACCAATGGCAAACTTCTTTATAAAAGCACAATGTCCCAAGCCTGGAACAATCTCCCCACAAATATCCAAAACATTAATTGGACAAACCACTTCAGAACAGAACTTAAAAACTACCTTTTTAATTCTAGCTCCTGCCCATGCCAGGATCCTACTTAATCCTCCCCACACCTCTCTAAAACATAGAGTTTTTTTAAGCTTACTGATGAAACACATTCTAATTGCCATATGAATAGTTAACTGTTGCTCTTTTGTTACTTGCACTCTTTGTAAATAGCAACACTATCATATTTTATAAACACACAAAAACATACTCGGAGGCTCTAAATAAAA
This sequence comes from Protopterus annectens, assembly GCF_019279795.1. Lineage (NCBI taxonomy): Eukaryota > Metazoa > Chordata > Ceratodontiformes > Protopteridae > Protopterus > Protopterus annectens. The sequence goes on along the minus strand of NC_056737.1, from coordinate 1,533,060,080 downwards.
ATCTGCCTAAGCAGCACAGACCTCCAAAGCTGACACCCAAGCAACCGCTACCTCAAAACAAAACACGTGCAACACATAGCTCACAAAGCCAGTGTGCCAAACAGTCACAGCCCTTAAGGCTAAACAACACACCTGATACACTTGTAATAGGTGACTCTATCGTCAGGCACACTGACGTCCCGCTCACCAGGCTGAACAAGGAGAAGGTCATGGTGAGCTGCCTGTCAGGTGCTAGGATCCGCCACATAACACAAGCACTCAGGTCACTCCAAGGCAAGTACAAATATGACTCAGTCATTGTCCATGCTGGTGTGAATGACCTGAGACATACCTCCTGGACTACATGAAAAGGGACATAGAGGAGCTCTCTGAGCATGTAGCCCAGGCCGGTATGACCCTGACCTTGAGTAGCATCTTACCCTCACCAAGAATGATGCCACAATATGAAGACAAGATGATCAATTTCAACAATTGGCTTAGGTATTGGTGTCATTCAAAGGGGATCCAATGCCTGTCAGCCTGGGATGACATGCTCGACAGGCCACGATGCTTCGCTAGGGACAGCTTGCACCTGTCACCCCTGGGCTTTTGGATATTGGCAAAGGCTCTTGCTACCCCCATAGTGCTTTTTTTAGGCAAGGCTCAAAAGACAAACCCACCTCCATAGGTATCACAAGGGATAAGAAACTAAGAGTAATGCTACTCAACGCCAGAAGTCTAAACCTCAAGATGCATGCACTCGAAACTCCCCTTAGTATGGAGAACATCGATATCTGTGCAGTAACAGAAACCTGGTTCAAGGCTCCTGAGAGCACTCCAGCACTACCAGGTTATACCTCATACCATGCTTTTCAGCCCCAAAACTTGGACCGAACCAGGAAAGGAGGGGGAGTATCAATATTTGTCAAAGATACCCACACCTCCAGGTTGGTAGCACAGCAGGAAGCATCAGAGACTATCCATGTGCAACTAAAAGTGGGTAAAACTGCCTTCCAGTTTATAGCCTGCTACAGACCACCCTCCCAAACCCAGGAGCCCCACTTGGCCTTCCTGAGAACACTGGAAAATATGAAGGTCTCTCCAAACACCATTATATTGGGCGACTTCAACTACCCAAACATAGACTGGGAGCATTACTCTAGCTCCAACACCCTAGCTCAAAGGTTCCTATAATGTATAAACTCAGATGCTATGGAACAACTTGTTACCACTCCCACAAGAGGGGAAAACATACTGGACCTGATCATCACCAACATGGGGACTCTATGCTCCAGACCAGAAGTGTATCCCTCACTGGTAAGATCAGACCATAAACTAATCTCACTGGATATTCACATCCCGACCCCACCCCCTGCCCAGAAACCCACAGTGAAAAACATCTCAAAATCAAATTTCACACTCCTCAAAACCGAGGTGGAATCCTTCAAAGCCCCCAGGCCTGTGGAAAATACGGACCAGACCTCAGAATCCTTTATAAATGCATTCTGTGAACACCTTCAGGAATGCATGGATCATGCAATCCCAAATAAAACCAAGACCCAATCCTCCAAAGGCAGACGTCCTGTCTGGTGGACCCCAGCCATAAACAAACTATACAACAGAAGGAGGAAGCTACTACATGACAGAGCAAAATCCCAAAAAGGGAAGGCA